>NC_056733.1:1628641213-1628891927 GCF_019279795.1 Protopterus annectens
GTAGGTCATAATTTAGGCAGAGGCTTGGAAGGTTTTAGGCTTTTGATGCTCCATTAGCTTTAAGGATCATTAAACACATTAGCTTTGTGTTGCCACTTCATGGGCATCAAAACATACGGCTGAGCTTTCCTTAAGAACTGCGATCACATCTATACCTGTTCTTGAGGACACTTGCCTGCTGTGAGACACCCACTTGTCCTTGAAGGCACCTGCTTGTGAGACACCTACTTGTCCTTGAGGGCACCTGCTTGCTGAAAAGATCAAGGCTAAATGATTTTCACCTTTGATTAATTCGCATTTATTACAGATGTCTTTCCTTGAATGGGCTATCCTGCCAAGGATAGCTGCATGTCTGACCAGCATACCAAAGCCTGGGCTCCCCTCGCATCACATGTCTGATGTATGACCTCACTTCTTTGGAGCCAGAGGTATGTAAGGGATGTACAGCCATGAATTTCCTCAACATACTTGTCTCCAGCTGAGTACTGAACTGTTTCAATTGGTCAGACAAGTATCCCCGTTGTGTGTGTGGGGGCTAACATCATCATTTGTTTTTTTTTTTGTGCTTTGGTTTTGTACATGTCATTGAAGAGAGAAATTTGATTGGAGGCAGATTCCTTGCAGATCTCCATACAAAGTGTTTAAGGTCAGAACTTGACACTAGGGATTGTCCAGTGTTTCTGCCAAAGACTTACAGAAGTAGTCTATCCTCCAAAACGTACTTGGAGAATCAAAAATGCTGCCTCACTTGTGGTAAAAATGGTCAGTCCTAGTCGCCCACTGTCCCTTTCATGCCAAAGTTTTCCAACAAACTTGTGTAGAGACATCTGCTGAGTTGACCCTGGGCAACTTTCATCTCTTGTGATGAGACCCCATATCACCTGGATGTTGATGCTGCTCCTTTGTTGTGACCCCACTGAGGCCAATGTGGCACATCTGTCTCACAGCAAAACAGTTGCCCACTTTGGGAGTGAAGGAGAAATCTGAGGTTTTATAATTTTGGAAGGACCAGACAGCGTACCTCAGATCTTGAAGATCCCATTTCTGATTTGAAGTAGGTCAAGGCTCAGAGCCTTCTTGTTTTTGGTATGAGCAGATGTCACAGTTAAGAAGCAGACTAAACCTGTTGATTAGAAGTAGGTGTCTTCATTTGATCTTCAACCTGTGGATTCAGTGATCTCTACCTGATCTGACTTTGCTGCGTATCCAGCATCTGCTCAGAGCTCCTCCCCTTACCCATAATGCCCCTGTCTCCTTTCTCCCTTCAGATGTCTTGCCACCTGTAAAATCCGCATCGTGGCCTGAGCTGTCTGCATAGTAAGTGTGCTAAGTGTTGCTTTTTTGGGGGTCTAAATCTTCTCTTTCTACTATTCCTCTCTACTTTCTACCTCCCCCTGCGTGGTCATCTGTTAATTTATTTTTTTTTTTATTTCTTGAGCGTGTGTGGTTTGAGTGCTCGTGAGTGTCCTGGGCTTGCTTTGGAGAAATGTCTGACACTCCCACACCAGGGTTCAGGAAGTTTATAGTGTGGCCATAAGCTCTCCCCAGCCAATGGTCACAGTCTGAGTAGTGTGTAGGGGCAGCCCACCTACAGACCTCCTGCTCCATCTGTGCCAGTTTTAATCCCCGGGCACTGAAGGACAGGAGGGATAAATTAATGCTTAAGAACCTTCTTCCCTCATCGGGAACTCAAGTCCCTGCACCCCCAGCTTCTACTTCTGTCTTCTTCCCAGCCTCGGGGACTCAGACTCTCTCTGAGTCCTGGGGATGGGGAAAAATCCTCTAAGAAAGGATAGGCTGAGAAAGCAATCTCCGGACCGCACTGCTCTGACTGGCCCCCCACGTAAATCTAGATGGACTCTTGAGACCAGACTCTCTCTTGCTCAGTTTTCCCCAGAGCCAGAGGAGCCCTGGATCTGGTCGCCGATGCAGGCTTCTCACCGCCCTCCCAAGGCATGTCTGTCTCCTCCTCCCGCTCCACCTGCAGCCTTAGTGAAGTGAAGTTGGACATGATGATGCAGAAATTAATCCGCACCCAGATTCAGATGGGAATCTTGCCTGCCCCCTCTTCCTGTGGAGCGGGGAGCAGGCAGCCCTTTTTTTATCCAGATTACTCCTCGTCCAATCTGACTCTGTTTCAGAGCCCTTGGTTCAGAGGACTGTTGGGGTCGAGAGGTTGGCAAAGACTGTGCCTTGACGCCTGCTATGACTTTGAGCAGGTCTGATCTGTTTTGGTCTGGTCCAACATGCTCCCTGAGCCGTAGCCTTGGCGTTGGTGTTGGCTCAAGAGTGTCGGGGCACAGCATTCCCCTCGTTATCTCAGCACTTGGAGGCTCTTCTTTGGCTCTCCTGTCTGGTCAGAGGGTGACTTCCCCTGTTGGCCTTTCTTAGAATGTCCGTTCCCCTTCAGCTTTCGATGTGGTGGAGAGGATCCTCTTTATTTCGAGACCCTTGGCCATCTCCTCTTCTGACTCTGCCCCAACTCCCTCTGTTTCGGGTACAGCTTTGGCCGTCCTACCATCTCGGGGACAGCCTGCCGCCATTTTGCCTCAGGAAGCTTCTACTTGGGAACAGCAGAATTTTGGCGAGTCCTCCCCAGAGATTTCTACTGAGATCTGTTGCAAGCACACATGCAAAAGGAGGCACCAACTCCTCCGCCAGATGGTTTGCCCAGAAACCTACCTCGGATGAGTCTGTGTTCGAGGCATTTGGTGCAGAACCCTCTACTTCCGGGGTGTCCCCTCCTGCAGATCTTTAGTGGACTTGATAATATCTAGGGCGTGGAGGGAACCGGACATGGAGCTCATCCCCAAATGCCTGGATACAAATTTTTGAGCCCCCCTTCAGATGGATCACACTGGAATAAGGGGTCCCCAGTTGATGCTATGGTGGTGGCAGCTGCCACTAGGAAAGAGCTTGCTCAGGAGAGCTCTGTTTCATCCTCTGGACAGAGAGTTTGGCACCCCCCCCCCCAAGACTGCTGAATTACATGGCACATGTGATTTCGGCTGCAGTGAGATCTGGTGAAGAGGATATCATGGAGTCTACCCAAAGTCCATTTCGGCAGAGGACAAGACGTAGTTTTCCTCTCATATGGCTACTTTAAAGTCAGTCGCGAGCGCTTCTGTGCGCCTCCATTCCCATGTTACCGAGGGAGCTGCTAGAGCAGCTGGTACAGCCTTTTTAAGATGTCATTCACCAGTGCCCTGTATGACTGTTGCTTCTTTTTGGAAAGTCGGTATATGAGACTTTAGTTCAGAGTTAAAAGAACAGGAAGACTCTCTGCCATCGGAATCCACTTCTCTGCCCCTCAAACATCCTTTTCTAGGAGTCGGCGAGGGACCACGAAGATATGGTTCCAGAAGTCTTAGAATTTTCCTAGAGATACTCTGGTCTCACCTTCACCTAGGGGCAAAGAGGGATACGACAGCTATCGCCCTAGAGGCAGAGGGGGTTTGAGAAATTACGGGTTTTGAACCTTTCTCGGGCAGACCCATGCAAAAGCCCTGAAGGGTTGCCTGACTTGCTCGTCTCTGGAGGCAGTTGGAGGCCAGTTGTTGATGCACCTAATGGAGTGCAAGTCCATCACAACAGATCGTTGGGTGTTGCAGATTATATCCAGAGGCTATTCAACCCCGGTCCCCAAGCCACCTCTTAGTGTGTTCAACAGAGAATAAAAGATTAAAAAATAATTCTGCTGTAAATATGCTGAAAGATAAAGCATAAAATAATAAGTTTGCTTTAATGTAGGAATATAGCTTAGCAAAGTAAAATGGCATTCATGCTGTGTGACAGCTCTGGCTGAAATAAGTGGAAGAACAAGGAATATCTATTAATGGACACACGATATTTCTTGAAAGACATGTTTTTTTAATATCAGCAGGATAACAGTTTGTATTCTCACAGATGTTTCCTTTCAGACTCCTGTGATAGAATCAGCAGAAAGCTATTCTGAAAGGCAAATATTGCGTGCATTCTCATCAGCAGAATTGCTTGCAAGTAAATATTAAATGATTTCCTAGGACCACAGAAAAGTCTAGAAACAGACATTACGTGATTTCCCACAAAAGCCCAAAAGGGATACCAAGAGAAAAACAGGATCTGAAGTGCGTGATTGAGTATGTAAGAACTGTAAATCAAACTGTTAAAAGTATTGGTAGGAACACACTTTTTCCGAGGTATTGTATAGGAGAATGGAAAGCCATCATCCATATTGGTCGTGAAGAAAAACGTTGCACATTAAATCTGTAAACTACAGTTGTATGTCTTTTTATAAAAATAAGTTGTTAGTAACTATACTTTAAGTAAAATATACTGTGATTCATTTTTTTTTTTATCAGTTTGCAAGGCTTTGTGCTTTAAACATGATCCAGTCATGCAAAGCTGAGTGTCTCTGATTCAGCAGTAAGTAGCTAGCAAGACTTTGTCTTAAGAAGACTTTGGATCCAGTCCAGAAAGTACAGTACAGCATGCAGCATCTTCCTGACTGCTAGTCTCTGGAAGCAGTTGGGGGCCGGTTATCGCTATAACTAATGGAGTGAGAGTCCTTCACAACAGATCGTTGGGTGTTGCAAATTATATATACAAACTATTCAATCCTATTCCTTGAGCCACCGAAACACCTCCCTGGACATTACACCTGTGCACAGGGAAGATGCAGCACTAGAAATAGTAGCTGCTTAGGAAAGTCATCTAACCTGTCCTTCTCGACTACTCTGGATCAGGCACTTAAGGTTCTTTTTGGTGCCAAAGAAAACGGGGGACCTAAGACCCATTTTGGATCTATCTGTCTTGACCTTGTCAGTGGCAAAGGTGAAATTCTGGATGGTCACATTTCAGTCTATCCTGCCCTTTCTGCAGGAGAATGATTGGATGTGCTCTATCGACTTTGAGGATGTGACCTCCAGGATGCGTTCCATCATATTAAGATGGACAGGGGCGCTCCCAGGTTTCTCAGCTTCTTGCAAGGAGCCAGTCATTATCAGTTCAGGCTGTTCACCAAAGTGATGTAGTGGTTCACATGAGATTCCAGGGCATTCAGGTCTTTCCTTACCTGTTCGATTGGCTCCTTGCTGGCCCTTCCAGGCATCAACTTTGTCAAGCGAGGGATTCCTTTCTTTTACTAGCCGAGGTTAGGCATCCCCATCAATCTCAGAAAATCATCTCTGGCCCCAGTTCAGACCTTGGACTTCATTAGGGCTCAGTTAGACATAATTCAAACAAGTTTTCCTTATTTCAGATAGGATACGCAGTCTGAAGCTATATGTTCTTTGCAATGTTCTTCGTGTTCAACTGTTAGTCATCACTCTTGGGTTATCTGCCTGCAAGTAGCCCTCAGTCTGCCCGCAAGTAGCCCTCAGTCTGCCCGAATACCAGAGTCTTGGGATTTCTGCATTGTATGTTTGTCGCTTCTTCCATGACGTCAGGTCATTGGGTATAAAACATGCAGCCGACACCATTACATCAGCTTTTCTTGCAGAGCGGAGCCCGAAACGGAAGCAGTTTGCAAGTGCCGGTCGACTGCTACCTGAAATTTTTAAGAGTTTCAGACCCGAAGTCTTCTAAAGCTAAGTACCCTGTCTGGGATCCTTTTTTTCTTGCTCTAACCGATGTCAAAAAAAAAATTGTCTTGCTTGTGGAAAGCAAATACCTCAGAGATTTTCATTCTTACTGCGTCACCCTGTTTAGTCCCAGACCACGATGTTCCTCGCGGACTGTTTTGTGCTCTGTTCAACCCCTGAGCTATTCGTTGTCTGGCTATCTTGGTCGCTAAATTTTTTCGCTCTTGTTCTCCATTTTCCGAAATGGCTTTGATAAGCCACACTGAAATTCGGACTGAACCGAAAAACTGAATAATGTAATCCAAAAACAGTGAAAAGTAGAGTTGTCCACAATAGAGACAATAATGACTAGCGCTTTCTTCCACTTTTATTTTTCGTGAACTTCTTCGTTTGGAACGCAGACAAATGCTTAGAATGGCTGAATACCTTATTAATTGATTTTCCTTCTGATTCTTCAGATCATGAGTCCGATGACTCTGACCCCTCTGATTACCAGGACATACCTTTATCTACCTATGAGGATTCTGATGCAGAGGATTACATTCCCTCTGCTTCCCTCTATCCCTCCTGTTCTGGAAATTGTAGATGATGTCTTCATGGAATCAAGTCTTATCCCCTGATACTTTGCCACCAGCTCCTAGAAAACCTGACTGGTACTACAGAGTATCTGACTCTCACAAATTTCTATTTAAGAATCCTACTGTGGATTCAGAGGCCATTTCCCAGGGACCTAAAGGCATTAGGCTCTTGTCATCAGGGCTTTTAATTGCCAGTTTCACATGTTGAAGTACCAGCAATATATTATGGAACTAATTAAACAAAAAATGATATTGATTCCTGATTGTGCAGATCATGATTTACAAGAGTCAATGCATTCTGCAAACTTTGCAGTGTGATTTTTATGCTTTAGAAGCATCTTGCAGGGCTGCTGTCACTGAGTCTGCTGTTAGAAGGCATGCTTGGCTAAAGGAACAAATCTTGCCAGACCATGTCAAAGCAAAATTACTAGATGCTCCATTAAACCAAGAACGTTTGTTTGGCACTATAGCAGAAGAAGGTCTTCAAAAGATAGAGGGAAAAGCTAAATCTATGCCAACTGTTAAAGATCACCTACAGGTACAGCCACCTAGATTCAGTAGGTTTTGGCCTTCAAAACACTGGTCCTTTTCAGTCCCTCCCAGACCTTCAGCCCAAACCCAGGGGCAGCAGACCACAAACTGCATTCTCAGGGTATGCACAGATCTAAACTATGGAGTGCTCCCACCTCAAATACAGGGAGTGGTAAGCCACCATCCTATGGAAAAGCTCGCAATGACTTGTCCTTCATCCTTCCCAGCCTTGCCCAAGTACTTAAACCCCTAGGAGGAAAACTCGCCCTACATGCAAAAAACTGGGAGTACATTACCCAGGACAGATAGGTTTTAAACATTGTAACTCAGGGATATAGATTCTACTTCACTCACTGCCAACCTCAAGCGGTTTGCCAGACCTCCCCCCAAACCAGTGGGCAGAAGCCCAAAAGCAAGTACTTTCTCTTCTCAGTATCAAGGCTATTCTACCTGTTCCAACAGAGCAGAGGGGACAGGGTTTTGCACCCTGTCCTGGATCTTTCAGTTCTCAACATCTTTCTGGTGGTTCCGAAATTCAAAATGCTTACTCTCCAACAGCTGCTTCTATGCTAGCCAAGGACTCCTGGCCGGTCACATCTGCATAAGGCAGGAATGGAGCTTGCAGGTGCACTTGATTGCTCAAGGCTGTGTTCCACAGAGCCAGAACCATCAGTTCTCTGCACGTCCCTTTGGCTTATCTACTGTGCCCAGGGTATTCACAAAATGCCTGGCTCTAGCCGTTGCATACTGCAGGCAGAGAAGAATTCAAAATTTACCCATACGTGGACGATTGATTGATTCAGGCGGACAGTCAGGATTTGCTGCTTCAGCACCCGACATTTGTAGAGAGACTTCTAACTTCTCTGGGGTTATACCATCAACGAAAAAAAAAAATCACATCTGGTACCCAGCCAAAAGATTGTATTCCTGGGAGCAAGCTTGAACACAACTTCCCAGATGGCATTTCTCACTCCAGAAAAACAGGTTTACTTGACAAACTACTCTTGCATTCTACCAATTCCATATGCAAGACTGCATATGAGGAAACTTCAGTAGTACTTAAGAAGTCTCTGGTGTCAACATTCTCAGGACCTGGAAACAGTGATTCCTATCATTCTTTGCCTAAGGACAGAGTTCCTTTAGTAGGCAGAGGCTTGCTACCACAACAAAGGGACTCCCTTTCATTCAACCCCCTGCCACCCAAACCCTTGACAAGATGCATCAGACTATGCATGGGGGCTCACATGGCAGGCAAATGCATTCAAGGCAAATGGAGCCCAAGACAAATGCACCTGCATATCTATCAAAAAGAAATGTTAGTTGTACAGAATGCACTGATAGCCTTCAAATACATTATCCTTCCACGGCAACTCTTGATAAAGGCAGACAACACCACAGTTATGTGGTACATAAACAAGCCGGGGGGGGACTCATTCCTACCCACTCTGCAGGTTAGCCATGGCTCTGTGGAACACAGCCTTGAGCAATCAAGTGCACCTGCAAGCTCCATTCCTGCCAGGCAAACTAAATTCACTGGCAGATGACTTGAGCAGAAATCTAATGGGACCACACGAGTGGAAACTGGAACCCAAATCATTCAAGCTTCTGATCCACAAGTGGGGGGCACCAGAAGTGGACCTCTTTGCCTCCCCCAGAACCATCAATTGAGCATATTTTGCACCAGAACTCCCCACAGCCAGTGGGAAAACCTCTCTATCTATGCCTTTCCCCCTCTGCCCCTTCTCTCGAAAGTACTACTCTAGGTCAAACAGGACAAGCCAAGGACAATCCTGATTGCACCAGACTGACCACGTCAGCACTGGTACCCACTTATACGCATGCTGACAGTAGTGCCACCCTGGCAACTGTCTGACCCCTTCCCTGCTGTCCCAGCAGGAGGGCCAGATTTTGCATCCTTTGCTGCAAACCCTGAACCTAGCAGCCTAGCTCATCTCCTGAATGCATCACCAGCAACCCTCAGCAAACAGGTGCTGGATGTCATCCTTGAGGCCAGGAGGTCTAGTACTAGGAAATCCTATTCAGAAAAGCGGAAAAGATACTGTTCTTGGAGCGGTCTCAAGGAAAGGACACAGCCATGCCCAACTTACTTCAAATCTTAGATCATCTAGCAGAACTACTCCACAAAGGCCTATCCTTCTCTTCAATTAAGATTCATGCCTCTTCCATCTCAGCTTATTACAATTCTGAGCCACCCCTCTTCTCTCACCCTCTGGTCAAACAGCTCCTGAGAGGAGCTAACAATTTAAGACACCTGAGGAGAGCTCCCAGTCCAGCCTGGGACATTCTCTTTGTACTAAAGAAGCTCACGCTTCCCCCCTTTGAGCCTGCTGCTACAGCAGGGTTAAAATTCCTCTCTTGGAAAACGGCCTTACTTCTAGCCATTACTTCTGAGTTGCAGTCTCCAAGGACTAACCCATCATTTATGCCCAATGTGTTATCTAGTGTGGCTTTAAAGCAATCCATCCATTTACCAACTTTTTTCGCTAATCTTCAGAATAATGGGGAAAGGATCTTGCACTCCTTGAATGTGCACAAGCAGCTTTGGGTCTACCTTGACAGGAGTAAACCTTTCAGAAAGTCTGACCAGCTACTAGTCAGCTTTGCTTCAGGGGCCAGAGGGAAAGGCCATCTCAAAGCAAACTGTCTCCAAATGGATAGCACACTGCATCCATTTCTGCTACAAACACCATGGAAAACCTACCCCACAGGGGAGCAGAACCCATTCCACCAGGGCTACCTCAACCTCTACAGCATTTCTCAGGGGAGACCTCAACAGGGACAATCCTGGAAGCTGTAACTTGGTGTTCTGTACACACCTTCACCAAGCATTACCACTTGCCTGTTTTTTCTAAATCCAGAGTTGGATTTGCTACAGCAGTCTTATAAGGCCTGCTAGCCAGCCCTAATACTTCTCGACTGCCTCCACCCTTCCTCAGCTTTGGGAATCCACCCAAGTGTGATAACTGCAACAGTAAAACATGAGGAACATGGTACAGTTGTGTACACCATAAATGTAGATGTTCGAGTGTATTCACTGTTGCAGTCTTGGTTACCCTCCCTCCAGCCCCCTGACTTTTCTGTACTTTCTACCTATCCTCCTTTTTGGCTATATTTTATGGCAATGGTATTTATTTTTTACTGGAGGTCTTCCACTCCATGTAATTGCTTCCTATTTTGGGGGCTCCTGACATCTGGGGCAAGAAAAAACTGATGCAATGGCATCTGCTGCATGTTTTATACCCCTGACTACCTGACGTCATGGAAGAAGTGACAGCATCCAGTGCAGAAATCCCAAGACTCTGGTTATCTGCCTGCAGGTAGCCCTCAGTCGGCCCGAATACCAAAGTGTGATGACTGCAACAGTGAATACACTCCTACAATTATGTAAGTGTACACAACTGTACTTTAGTCTCGCTCTCCTACAGCAGTAGTAGTACTACGGGCTTTGAGGTCTATGGCGGCCACGATCAGTCTTTTACCCTTGGTGCATCTTCACATGCAGATCTTTCAGTGGACCCTTTCCTTATAGTGGTCCCTGTTAGATCTCTTGTTGCCGTATCGTGTTCTAATCTCTCGAGTGTGCAGGGACTCTCTTTGGTGGCGGATTCATTCCGTGGACCTGGTCTGGGGGTGTCATTTTTTCCCACCATTCCCCAAGGCCACAGTGACTACAGACACCTTCCAGGTTGGGGGGGGGGCATTGCTCAAAGGACAGTTCAAAGCACGTGGTCCTGCTACAAGATGAGTTTGAATATCAGCGTCCTGGAGATGAGGGAGGTACTTCTCTTGTTGCAGGCTCTCCATGCCCATCTTCCCTCAGGAATGATTGCTATCCAGATAGACTATGTTGATGTGGTACATCAACAAATGGGGGAACCAGATCTTACCCCCCTTTGTCACGAAGCCATGAGTGTGGGAATGGGCATTCTCAACTGGCCACTTTCTGGTGGCAACTCATATTCCGGGACAGTCAAACTTTCTAGTGGACAGGCTCAGCAAATTTAGCCTGATGCCTTATGAGTGGTCTCTGAATCCTTCAGTAGCAGAGCAGATCTTTCACATGTAGGGTCAGCCTTGCTGCAATCTATTCACCTCTCCCTCCAGTGTGAAATGCAGTGAGTTCTTTTCTCTGAATCCCCCTCTGGGTAGCCCCCAGAGACGCTCTGATTTATGTTTGGCCTCCTGGTCGTCTGTATTTTTATCCTACTCTACCCTTGATACCAAAATTTCTTCAGAAAGCTCCCAGGCTGGGGAGCTTTGTCATCTTCATTGCCCCATTCTGGCCTTGCCAAGTTTAGTTTTTCTCTCTGGTTTCATCTGGTGCCTCCACCATGGACGTTGGATCCAGTTCCGGATCTCATTTCTCATCCCTTAGGGATTCCCAATCCAGACCTGAACAGTCTAAAAGCTCACTGCTTGGTTGCTCCAGTTCCCATGATTGTCATGACTCACTATTTATCTTCTCTCATCCAAAGAATTGTGATGGTGTCTCATAAATCTTCCACAAGGAAGGTGTACTATAACAAGTGTAAACAGTTTTCTATATGGGCTTCGCAGCAGGCATTAGATCCTTTTACTGCTCCAGTTTCTGTGGTGTTGGAATTCTTATCGGGGATTTTTCAACAAGGTGCCAGTTCGTCCACAGTCAAAGTTCAACTGGCTGCAATTTCTAATTTTCATGTGGGGGAAAATATGGCTTTTTTGGCATCTTCAAAGCTTTGCAAGACTTTCCTTAAAGGTACCTTTCTTTTGAGACTCCCAGTGAAGGATCCTGTGCCACTGTGGGATCTTGCATTAGTGCTTCAAGCTTTAGTTTCACCCCCCCCCCCCCTTTGAACTTGCAGCTTTGGTGGACCTACAGTTTCTGTCCTGGAAGACTGCATTCTTAGTTGCCATTACTTCTGCCAGAAGAGTGTTTGAACTTCAAGCCCCATCGGTCAAAGTCCCTTATGATTTTTCATAAGGACAGGGTGTCCTTGCGCACTAACCCATCTTTTCTTTCCAAAGTAGCTTCAGAGGCCAGCATTAATCAGATCAATCTCCTGATCTTTTTTCCAAATTTTCAAAATGAGAGAATAAAAATTGCATTTGGATGTACACGGTTGCATTTCTGCTTACACAGGGCAAAAATGTTTTGTAAATCTGACCAGCTTTTCGTTTCTCCCTTCAAACCCTTTTTAGGGAAATCTGTCTCCAAAGTTAATATTGGCCATTGGATTTTCCAATGCATTATTCAGAAGTATTCTGTCAGGGGGATTTCCTCGCCAGGTCAGGTGAAAGCGCATTCTATCAGATCTATGGCCACTTTTGCTGCTTTCTGGTCTAGAGTTTTTTTGTATGATAGCTGTTCTGTAGCAACGTGGTCTTCCCCTCATACCTTCATTTTACATTATAAGTTGGACATCATATCCAGGAACAGGGCATCCTTTGGCTCTGCCATGCTCTGTAATATCCTTCCACGAGGGCCTCCGAGGTGGTTAGTAGCTGGGGGCTCTATTCCACAGGTTTAAGATCAAATGAAGACCACTACTTCAGATGAAGTTATGTACTCATCATAAAGTTCTGTTTGAGTAGTTCTTAATTTGTCTTCAGCCATCCCCCCCCCCCCCGACCTTGTGTGAACTATTGTGCTGTATAAGTATAGAAGGTGGGCACCGTACGGGTGCACTTTTGTCTTCTTTATTACAGGAATTTTTTTTTTTCCGGTAGTGACAAGGTCCTTTTGGTTGGGTGTGAGTAATGGATTGGGCAGCAAACTCTATCTGAAGGTAGGAAGGAGACTGGAATTGTGGGTAGAGGGATGAGCTTTGAGCTCTGAAGAGATGCTGGTTATGCAGCTAATACGGATCAGTAAAACCCACAGGTTGAAGACAAATTAACTACTCGGATGGAACGTTGTGGTGAGTACGTAACTTTTTTTCTCCTCAGCCTTCCAGGGATTGTAAGAAGGAATGGCAGAATTTTACCCATGTTCTTTTCAAGACTTTCCTGTAAAGCCTCCGTTTTACTTTTTCTGTTCCTGCGGTTTCTTCTCTTCTTACAAAAGTCAACGGGAGAAGTCAGAAGAGGAGGAATTGGATTCTGATGGAAATGACTCCTTAGCCACTTCTTACAAATTCATTCTCCTGTGACCTTTACTTTGGATGATAGTTATTTTATCTCCTGATTCTCCATTGGAGTAACTCTCTCACTCTTGATCACTACTGATGTTCTTCGTGTTTCACTGTTGCAGTCATCACATTTGGATTATATGCCTGCAAGTAGCCCTCAGCTGGCCTGAATAGCAGAATCTTTGGATTTCTGCGTCGGATGCGATCGCTTCTTCCATGTCAGGTCATCAGGGGTATAAAACATGCAGCCGACACCATTACATCAGTCTGTTTTGCCGTGCGGTGCCCAAAGCTGAAGCAGTTTGCAAGTGCCGGCCGGCTGACCCCTGAAATTTTTGTTTTTGAGTTTCAGAACCGAAGTCTTCAAAAAAGAAAAGTACCCCATTGGGGATCCTTTTTTCTTGCTCTAACCGAGGTTAGAAAAAATTAACAATTGTCTTGCCTGTGGAAAGCAAATACCTCATAGAGATTTTCATTCTTACTGAGTCACCTGTTTAGGCCCAGACCACGACATCCCTCGCTGTCGGTTTTGTGCCTTGTTCAACTCCGAACTATTCGGCTATTTTTGTAGCTAAATACTTTCGTTCTTTATCTCCGTACTCCAAAATGGCTTTAAGTCATCTTGACTACCGATCTTCCAAAAACACAAGGATAAAGACAGACCGCATAGGTCCAAAACTGCCGACGACGCTTCTGTCAAGCTAGTCACCAGTCTGTCTGTACTCGCTGCTTCAGATTCGCAGGCCTCTGCTGAGACCATTCGGAGTCCGCTGTGCAGGCACCGGCTTCTGAGGGTGTATTCAGGCCTATAGACTTTCATATTAAACCGGTGGCATCATTTCCAAATAGAAGTATCGAATTCCTCAGGCTTAAAACTCTCACTACTCCTAGAAAACCTACGACTAAACTGCAGACTTGGGCCCATATACCTCAAAAACAAATGCTTAGAATGGCTGAAGACCTTATTACCTTAATTAGGGGAAGCCAGCCTTTCCCCCTCTAAGACCTAGAATGGATTTTCTTTCTGATTCTTCTGTTCAGGAATCTGATATCTCTGCTCCTTCTGATTACCAGGATTTGCCCTTATCTACTTATGAGGATTCTGATGCAGAGGATTCCATTCCCTCTGCTTCCCCTCCAGACGATTTTTCTTTTGGTGAAACCTTGCATACCCTTGGGGAACATTTCTGCTGGGAAAGCCAGAACTATTCTGAGTCCAAAAAGAGACTTGGGAAATTCTTACTCCTGCCTCAACTCAGGCCTCTAGCTATCCCTCCTGTTCTGGCTATTGTAGATGTTTTCTTGGAATCTAGCCTTACTCCAGACACTTTGCCTCCAGCTCCCAGAAAATCTGACCGGTACTACATATAGTACCTGACTCTCACAAGTTCCTCTTCAAGAATCCTACTGCGATCCAGAGACCATTTCCCAAGTACCAAAAGGCATTAAGGCTACTACTGCCAAAAATCCTACCCCTTCTGATAGGGATTCTAGAGCCTTAGATAGATGGGGTAAGAAGGTATACACTTCTGCTACTTTATCCATTAGGGCTTTAAATTTCCAGTTTCATATGTTAAGGTATCAGCAGCATATTATGGGTCTGCTTGAGCAGAAAATTATATTGATTCCTGACTGTGCTGAACACAGACTTGCAAGATTTAATGCATTCTGCTGAAGAAGTTGGTAAACATACTTTGCAGTGTGGTTTTTATGCTTTAGAAGCATCTTGCAGGGCTGTTGTCACTGGGTCTGTGCTTAGAAGGCATGCTTGGCTTGAACTAAACTTGCCAGATCATGTTAAAGCTAAATTACTGGAAGCACCCTTAAAGACTGCCTTTTTGGCAACAAAGTAGAAGTTCTCAACAGGATGGAGGAAAAAGCTAAGTACAGCCTCCCTGATTCAGTAGGCATTGGCCTTCAAAGAACTGGTCCTTTCCCGTCCCTTCCAGGCCTTCAGTCCAAACCCAGGAACAGCAGACCAACAAGAATTTAGTCTCAGGCTACGCACAGATATAAGCTGTGGGGGGCTGTCACTTCCAAAGCAGGGAGTAGTAAGCCAACCCCTACAGAAAAATGGCACAGTGACTTAACCTTAACCCTTTCAAGCCCTGCTCAACTACTTGCTGCCTTAGGAGGAAAGCTCGACCTGCATGTAAAAAACTGGGAACTCCATTACCCAGGACAAATGGGTTCTGAACATAGTTTCCCAAGGATACAGATTCCACTTCCACACACTACCAACGCCAAGTGGTTGGCCAGACCTCCCCTCAAATCAGTGGGCGGAGGGGCAACAGCAGGTTCTCTGTTCTCAGTATCAAGGCTATTCAACCTGTCCCAGCAGAACAAAGGGGACAAGGTTTTTATTCAAGACTTTTTCTGGTACCCAGAAAAGAAAACTACTGGCGTCCTATCCTGGACACCTGTATTCTCATCACCTTTCTGGTGGTTCCAAAATTCAAAATGCTAACTTCAGCTTCTTCCTATGCTAGCCAAGGATGCCTGGCTGACAATCCTAGACTTAAAGGAAGCCTACCTGCCCATCCCAATAAGAGAATCTTGCAGACAATACCTTCGTTTCAGGACGGGCTCCATGCACTTTCAGTTCTCTGCACTTCTTTTTGGCTTTTCTACTGCGCCCAGGGTGTTCACAAAGTGTCTAGCTCCAGCCATTGCGTTTTGCAGGCAGAGAAATATTCAGATTTACCCATACTTGGACGATTGTCTGATTCAGGCAGAAAGCCAGAACTTGCTATTACAAAATGTGGCATTTGTAAAGAAACTTCTAATCTCACTGGGGTACACAGTCAACGAAAACACACCTAGTACCCTGACAACAGATTGTATTCCTGGGAGCAAGCTTGAATACAGCTTCACAGCTAGCATTCCTCACTCCAGAGAAACAAGTTTATTTAACAACCTACTTCAAACTATTGGCCACAAAAACCCAGCTAGCTGCAAGGAAAATACTGCAAGTTCTGGGGTTCATGGCCTCTTGCATTCTACTATTTCCATGTGCAAGACTGCATATGAGGAAACTCCAATGGTATCTAAAATGTCTATGGTGTCAACATTCTCAGGACCTGGAAACAATGATTCCTATCATTCCTTGTCTAAGGACAAAGGGCCTTTGGTGGGCAGAGGCCTGCTACCACAACAAGGGACTCATTTTCACTCTACCCCCTGCCGCCCAAACCCTAATAGACACATCAGACTATGCATGGGGGGGGCTCACATGGCAGGGCAGTGCATTCAGGGCAAATGGAACCCGAGACAGATGCACCTGCATATCGATCAAAAAGAAATGCTAGCTGTACAGAATGCACTGACAGCCTTGAAGGACCTTTATTCTTCCTGGACAACTATTGGTAAAGACTAACACAACAGTTGTGTGGTACATAAACAAGCAGGGGGGAACCCACCCCTATCCTCTCTGCATACTAGCCATGGCTCTGTGGAACACAGCCTTGAGCTACCAAGAGCCCCTACAAGCTCCATTCCTGCCAGGCAAACTAAATTCACTGGCAGACTTCAGCAGAAATCTCATGGACCCAAATGAATGGAAATTAGAACCCAAAATATTCAACCTCTTGAACAAATGGGGGACTCCAGAGGTAGACCTGTTTGGCTTCCCTCAGAACTACCAATTGAACAAATTCTGCACCAAAACTCCCCACAGTCAAGCTTGGAAAGTGGATGCCCTGTCCTTTACCTGGGAAAGCCTCTGTTTATCTGTCTCTCCTCTCGAAGGTTCTTCTAAAGATCAAACAGGACCAGCCAAGGGCAATACTTATTGCACCAGACTGGCCACGCCAGCACTGGTACCCCCTCTTCTGCAGTCTCTCTGCTACAACCATGGCACCTGCCTCAGACCCCTTCCCTGCTGTCCCAGCAGGCGGGCCAGATTCTGCACCCTCAGCTTCAAACCCTGAACCTTGCAGCCTGGCTAATTCCATGAGCTGTCCTCTAGCATCCCTCAGTAACAAGGTGCTGGATGTCATTCTAGAAGCAAGGAGGCCTAGTACTATAAAATCCTATGCTGAAAAGTGGAAAAGATACTGTTCTGCAGCCAGGCTCCGGGGATGAGCACAATGGTGCCCAGCTTACCTCATATTCTAGATTAACAGAAATGCTCCACAAGGGCCTATCTTTCTCAATTAAGATTCATGCCTCTGCCATTTCAGCACATTATAATACTGAGCCACCCCTCTTCTCTCACCCCTTGCTAAAATAATTCCGAGGGGCCAAAAATTTAAGACCCCCCCCCCCCCACAGCAGAGCTCCCACTCCAGCCTGGGACCTTAACTTTGTATTGGAAAAAGTTCACTCTTCCCACCTTTGAGCCAGCTGCTACAGCTGAGTTGAAATTCCTTTCTTGGAAAACAGCTTTACTTCTAGCAGTCACTTCAGCAAGAAGAGTGTCTGAATTACAGGCCCTCATGGCAGTGGTACCTTTCATTATCTTCCATGCAAACAGGGTCTCTCAGGACTAATCCATCCTTTATGCCCAAGGTGGTGTCTAGTGTGGCCCTAAACCAGTCCATTCATTTGCCTACCTTTTTCCCTAATCATCAAAATAAAGTAGAACGGATACTGCATTCTTTGGATGTGCACAGACAACTTGGATTCTATTTGGACAAGACTAAGCCTCTCAGGAAATCTGACCAGCTGTTAGTTGGCTTTGCTGCAGGGGCAGAGGGGAAGGCCATTTCAAAGCAAACCATTTCCAAATGGATAGCCCATTGCATTCATTTCTGCTAAAAGCACCATGGAAAAGCTACCCCACAGGGGATAAGATCACATTCCACCAGGGCTGCATCTACCTCCACAGCATTTCTCAGAGGAGTCCCTACCAGGTATATCTTGGAAGCTGCTACCTGGAGCTCTGTACATACTTAAAGCATTACCACCTGCCTATCTTTTCTAAATCCAGAGCTGGATTTGCCACAGCAGTCTTGCAGGACTTAATAGCTGGCCCTAATGCTCCTCAACTACCTCCTCCCTTCCTTGGCTTTGGGAATCAACCCAAATGTGATGAGTGCAACAGTGAAACACGAAGAGCATAGTACACTTGTGTACACTTACCATAAATGTAGATGTTCGAGTGTGTTCACTGTTGCAGTCCTGGTTACCCTCCCTGCAGCCCCTTGACTTCTCTTGGCTCTACCTTTCCTCCTTGTTTGGCATATATTTCATTATGTGTATTTGCTTTTTGATGGGTGTGTACCATACCATTTAATTGCTTCCTATTGTGGGGGCACCTGACATCTGGAGCAAGAAAAACTGATGTATTGGCGTTGGCTGCATGTGTTATACCCCTGATGACCTGACGTCATGGAAGAAGCGACCGCATCCGGTGCAGAAATCCAAAGACTCCAGTGTTCAGGCCGGCTGAGGGCTACCTGCAGGCAGATAACCCAAATGTGATGACTGCAACAGTGAATACACTCTAACATTTACATTTATGGTAAGTGTACACAACTGTACTTTACGATGATGCAGCATTTTCAGTGGATATGTTGTATGCAGAAAAGGTTCTGTGCTCATTTGGAAATGGGCGCTGAAGCCTTTTGCCATCCCTCCAGTTTTAGAAGTTTTGGGTACTTGTTCAGTGAGTCCTGATTCCCTGCCACCTACTTATGTGTAATCTTACAGGTTACCCAAGGTGCTGGCTCTTAAATTCTCAAAACTGTTCTTCTGATTACTCTTTCCACTCAAAAAAAATTTAAGCTTTCCCTTCCTCTGTTTTACTCACAAATGGATAACTAGACCATTCATACATATGGCGATAAACCTTTATACCTTTGCCACTTTAACTTTTCCACCTGTCAGTTATCAGACCAATAGATATATTGTCTGCTCTGGATAAGTTGAGTAAGGTGCTGTCGGATTTTGAAAGTGTGTTATGTTGCTGAAGATGGGTCCCAGAGCAGCTGACTGGCTTGACTCTTCACATATTTTCCTGGCTTAGACTACAGCGTCTGCCTGTGGATGTTAAAGCAAAGTTGCTTCACTTTCCTTTGGGGAAAGCAAAATCTTTTTGATTCTGCTACAAAGACCCTTCAAACCTGTTTCAGGGCAAGTTCCAGGGGTTCTGACTTTCCTTTCAGGATAAGTCAACCTTCTTACGACTGTCTGCCTCTTCCCAACCCACCCCGCCTCCGTCTTTCTCAGGTTCCTTTATCTTCTGCCCATCCTTCAGTGGGGATATAGAATGGCTCTGAACCCTTCTCGTCCTGCAGGGTTTACTCAGCCCCCTACCCCAAGAAACAAATTAGTCTTATTCATTATTTGTGACCCTGTACAGTTAGGCAACAGTAGAATTGGTGCTTCCATATTTGGGGAGGAAACAGTTTTTTACTGAATGTTTCTGGTTCCCAGAAGGGCAAGCACTTGTGAGACTTAATTTTGATCTTTCCTACTCCCACACATTTTTTGAAGTTCCAAGGTGTTAACCATTCAGTCTTTGCTAATAGTTATTCTTCCTCAGCCTTTTATAGTGACATTGGATTTAAAGGACTCCTGCCTTTGTATTCGTATTCGTTCACAGTACAGGAAGTTAGTAAGGTTTTGTCTCCTGGTGTGTTGCAAAGTGTCTAGATCGGGTCTTTGCCTTGTGCATACTTTTGAGTTATTCGATATTTCCTTAATCTAGGTAACTAATTCAGGCTCTTTCCAAAGAGTTGCTTCTGACTCCATTGTAATCAGACTATTTTAGCAAGCTGAGATTTCAGTTTTAACCTAAAGAAGTCCTTAATTCCATCCCAGGATTAGATTTTCTTAGCATGTAGGTGTAACACATTTGTAAGAAATGCGCTGAGCGTTAAGGATTCCTATTTTGCCTTGTGTTAGACTCCATATGTGAAAGATTCAGCGGTATCTGAAGTCCATTTGGACTCTGCATTGCCATCCATTAACCTTCATAATTTCAGATTTCATTCAGCCCAGGAGTGACCTTCCTGTTTCCTTTCCCTACCACGATTTGTTAACAGATGCATCTGATCTGGTGTGGGTTGCTTGTTCATAGACATCAGAGTCTGAGGAGTGTGGTCAAGGGAAAGAAAGGACCGCAACATAAAGGAGATTAAGGCTTTTGTTTTTACTCCCTCAGTCACTGTCTCCTGAGCCCCTGATTTTCTGAGTCTACATAAGATAGCACTACAGTTATTTGGTACATCACTAAGCACAGGACACAGTCTTACTGCCTCTAGAAACTAGCTTTGACAGTTTGGAAGATGGCTGTTTTGATATGCAGTGTCTCTGCAAGCTCTGTACATAGCTTCCCAAAGTAATACTGCAGGCCTTTTGAGCAGATCCAGAGCTTACACATATTAATGGATGCTAAATAGAGAGGTCTTTCTATACTTTGCCCATTGATGGGGTACTCCACAGATCTTTTAGCCTTCATACACAAGACAGTTGAGGCTGTTTTGTTCAAGGCTACTGTGCCCTTGGCAATAGAAAATGGGAGTCGTGACTTTTCCTTGGAAAGGAAGTTACTTTTATGGTTATCCTCCACTTTCTTTGATTCTCCAGCATCCTAAAGATAAAAGACGGCCATCTAAAAATCTTGTTGGTGACTGCCCCTGGCAAATAAAAAGGGGAAGTGCTTCTAGGGCGTAAAGGGAGTCCTCCAAGTTCTCATAGGGTGGACTCGCTCATGCAGAGAAAAGGCTCTCTAATTCCACTAGCCTACAGACTTTGAGCCTTACTCCATGGATGATAGGTGCCTAAAAGAAAAGAAAATTGTTTTCTGAGGATGTGCTTAAGGTGTAACAGGAGACTAGAAAACTTGATATAATGTCTCCAAATGGAAGTTCTCATTTTTGGTGCCAAAAAAATCAAGACCTTTACCTTTACCAACAGGACCACTTTTAATATTCTGGCTTGTGTGAACTGCTCAATGCTGGACTGGCATTCTTGTGTTGAAGCACAACAGTCATTTCTGCTTGCTTACTTCTGGATCCACTTTAATCTTGATTTGAGGGCAAACTGGTTTTTGAAGGGCATCCTGCATTTCAATCCCAAAAGTTCCCCTCCTCCTTGGGACCTCCTGGAAAAGCTTACCATGTTCTTTGTGTTTCACTGTTCTCACCTGTGGGTTATCCCTGCTGTGGTAGTCCTCAACCGGCCCAAATACCATAGGCTGTTTTTCTGCATCGGCTGCAGTCTCTGGTCTAATGTTGGGTAGTCAGTGCTATAAAGCAAGGCAGCTGACGTCATTGCATCAGTTTTTCTTGCTGTGGAGCCCATAGCAGAAGGAGTTCCCACGAGTGCCAGTCTGTCGCTACCAGAGTTTGAATTTCAACTGAAAACGTCTAAAGCTAACTACCCCATTGGGGACACTTTTTTCTTGCACTAACTGATGTCTGAAAACGTTAAGTTGTCTCGCCTGTGGAAAGCATATCCCACACAGAGATTGCATCACTTGTTTAGGCCCAGACCACGATGTCCACGTTGCCAGTTCTCTGCCCCCTCTAATGCGAGAACTATTTGCTGTAGAGCTCTTATTGTATATAGTTATTTTCGTGTTGCATCTTCGCATTCTGATAGGGTGTCTGTTGGCCAACAATCTGTGGATATTCCGAAAAAAGGCAGGTAAAGATAGACCACACAAGGCTAAGTCTTTGGACTACTCTACTGCTAAGCAGGTTCAGATGTTCATAGTGTTTCACTGTTTCAGTCATTACTCTTGGGTTATCCTGCTGGCAGGCTACCCGCAGTCGGCCTGAATTCCAAAGTCTTGGTCCGGCGCGGTTGCTGTTGCCTCTTCCCTGATGTCAGTGCACCAGGGGTATAAAAGATGCAGCAGACGTCATTTTCTTCAGTCTTTCTTGCAGAGTGGTGCCCGAAGCAAAAGCAGTTTGCAAGTGCCGGACGGCCAGCTCCTGAGATTTTCAAAATTGAATTTCGGATCCCAAGTCTTCATTAAAGCCAAGTACCCCGTTGGGGAAAATTATTCTTGCTCCAGACCGATGTCAGAAAAAGTTAACAATTGTATTTCTTGTGGGAAGCAAATACCTCAAGGATTTTCATTCTTACTGTATTCCTTGCCTAGGCCCTGATCACGACGTTGCTAGCTGTCGGTTTTGTGCTAGATTTAACCAACGCACTAAGTGTCGGAACGATTTTACCTTTCATTACTTTGGCCGAAGGTTTAATTATATAATGCCGTTGGAACAGCCGACGTCCGGAGTTTATAAAAAGTGCAAGGAAAAGGACAGGTATTCGAGGTCCAAAACCGACTAGGTCCCCGCTAGGCCAGTCGCCGGTTCTCAGTGAGGCGCTTTCGCAGCCCCTGACGCCCGCTACCTCAGAGCCACAGGCCGCTTTAGACTCCCACGTGGAGCCGACTAGGCCTCTGGATACTCAAGGTGTTGGACTTTCGGAAACTATTTCCTCAGATGGGTCCAGAGCCGCTGAGTAGGCATCGGCTTCTGAGGGTGTTTTCAGACCTACACAATTGTATGTCAAGCTGCGTACCTCAGTTTCAAAGACCGACTAAAACAGCTCTAAAGACAAACAAGTACAGCATTCTCCTGGACAGACTTCCATGCCTAAGAAACAGATGCTTAAAATGGCCGAAGACCTAATTACTTTGATCAGGGGTTCCCATCCCCCTCCTGAGAGGCCTAGGCAAGAGACAGAATGACTCTTCTGATCAAGTTTCAGTTTCCTCTGACTCCTCTTCTGAACAGGGATACGCTTTTTCTCCCTTTGAGGATTCTGATGCTGAAGAATCTATTCCTTCAGCCTCTCCTCCTGAGGATTATTCTTTTGGGGAAACCCTGCATACCATGAGGGAGCATTTCCACTGGGAGAGCCAAGATTACTCAGAATCTAAGAAAAGGCTCAGATTTTCTTTTACTGCCTCAGCACAGACCTCTTGCTAATTCCACCTGTTCTAGACATTGTAGATGTATTTTCAGAGTCCGGCCTGTCTCCTGACTCTCTACCCCCTGCACCTGCTAAGCCAGACAGATACTACAGGGTTCCAGACTCTCATAAATTTCTACATACAAACCCTGCTGCTGACCCAGGAACTATATCTCAGGGTCCCAAAGGGGTCAAGGCTTCCACTGCAAAAAACCCTGTCCCCTCTGATAGGGATTCTAGGAAACTGGACAGATGGGGGGGGAAAAGTTTACACTTCTGCTACCTTGGCTGTAAGGGCTTTAAATTGTCAGTTTCATATGCTTAAATATCAGCAATACTTATTGTCACTGCTTAAACAGGAAATGTTGACAAATTCTTAATGTTCTGATAACAGGGAAATGCAGGATTTATTGCATGCAGCTGAACAAGTGGGAAAGCATACTTTGCAATGTGGTTTTGATTCACTGGAGGCCTCTTGCAGGGCCGCTGTTACGGGTTCTGTCATTAGAAGGCATGCTTGGTTAAAGGAACAGAATTTGCCTGATCATGTTAAAGCAAAATTATTGGATGCTCCATTACAGCATGATACTTTGGTGTTAAGGCAGAAGAGGTGTCGAAAATGGAGGATAAAGCGAAGTCCATGCAGACAGTTGAGGATTTCCTACAGGTACAGCCACCCAGATTTTAGCAGGAACGGGCCTACAAAGAATTGGTCCTTTCCAGTGTCCGGCCGCAAAGAGGCAGATCCCAGCCCCAAGGCTCATACAGGCCTAAACAATGGGGTGCTTCTACCTCCAAAAGCGGAGAAGACAAATCACAACCATACAGGAAATGGTCCCAATGACTTTTCTTCTGCCAGAATCAAGCACTTATCTTTTGGCAGCCCCCTTAGGGGGAAAACTAGCACTTTTTTTCACCAAATTGGCACATGATTACCCAGGACAAATGGGTCTTGAACATAGTGTCTCAGGGCTACAGGTTCCACTTTCACACCCTGCCAAGGGCAAAAGGTATGCCAGACCTGCACACAATCAGTGGGCAGAGGCACAAAAGCAAGTTTCATCCCTCATGGACATGAGGGCCATTCAGCAAGCACTACAACAAGAGCAGGGACAAGGATTTTACTCGAGACTTTTCTTGGTGCCCAGAAAGGACAAAGCCTGGAGACCAATACTGGACCGGTCTATTCTAAACACATTTCTGGACGTTCCAAAATTCAAAATGTTGACTCTGCAGCAGCTACTGCCCATGCTGGGCAAGAAGGCTTGGCTCGTAACTTTGGACCTAAAATAGGCATACCTGCATGTCCCAATCAGACTATCTTGCAGAAGATACCTCTGATTCATAGCTGGCTCAATGCACTACCAATTCTCTGCACTGCCCTTTGGCGTATCTATTGCACCCAGGGTCTTCACAAAATGCCTGGCACCAGTAATTGCATTTTGCAGACAAAGAGAAATTCAAATATATTCTTACTTGGACGGCTGCCTTATTCAAGCAGAGAACAAAAACATTCTACTAAAGCATCTGGCATTTGCAAAACGATTACTAATTTGCCTAGGGTACATAGTAAACTAAAAGAAATCAAAACTAGTACCCTCTCAAGAGATAATATTCCTGGGTGCAAGCTTAAATACAACTGCCCAGATGGCTTATCTCACAGCAGACAAACGAAGGCAACTGACTTCTTACTTCAAAATGTTGGCAACAAAGACCCACTTACCTGCAATAAAAATTATGTAGGCTTTGGGCTTCTTGGCATCCTGCATTCTGCTAATTCCATATGCCAGACTGCATATGAGAAAAGTACAATGGTATCTAAAAGGTGTTTGGACTCAGCATTGCCACAGCCTGGAAACATTAAATCTGAAGTAGGAGATTCATTTGTCTGCAACCTGTGGGTTATGGATCCGATATCGGATCCGAACCGGCATGGTTTACCAGCTATGGATCCAAGCTCTTGGCTCCTCCCCTCACCCATAATGCCCTGCTCTACCCTCATGACCCCAGATCTCGTTTGCCGCGCATGATGACCAGATTGTTTTTTCCAGCTCTCCAGCTAAGTGATAGATTCAGTGTTAAAATTGTAAAATTTTGTAAAACTTTTGGTTAATTTGTGTGAAAGTGTAGGTTTCCCTCTTGTATTACTTTTTTTAGAGTTTAATCTAAAATTTATATCCCTCCCCTCGCTGGTAGCGTAGTGTGTGTGTTGGGCCTGTGAGTGATTTTTGTTTAGTTACTTTACCTTAGTTATTGTAACTTTTATTTGTAAGCTTGGGATGTCTGAGCAGCCCAAGGCTATTTTCTCTAAATGCTCCGAGTGTGGCCATAAGCTTTCCCCAGCTGATGGCCACACTCGGTGTGTTAGATGCCTGGGGGTTGAACACCTCACATCTGGATGTTCCATTTGTGCAGGGTTCAACCCCAGGGCATTGAAGGAGCGGAGGTCCAAGCTTGTTCTGGCGGGCCTTTTGCCTCCGGACTCGGCTCCGACCTCCGCTCCTTCGGGGGTAACCGTCACCACGGTTATTCCCTCTCCGGCTCCCCCTCCTCCAGGGACTCAACCTCCCGCTTCTGGTTCGGAGGAGAGGGATGCTAGAAAAAGGGACCGGAGGGAGAAGCACCATAAGCGGTGGGCCGAGACCTCTGTTTCGGCCCCGCCAGCCAAGCGGGCTTCTCCCCCGGCTCCCTTGTCGGCTGGATCTCCTCCTCCTCGGCTCCGGTCTCCAGTGTGTTTTCCACCGGGACCTGAGGAGGAGGAGACCCGATCTCCGTCGAGGCTATCGAGGAGGCACTCAAGGCATACCTCGGTAGCCTCGTCGAGATCAACGTACAGCCTATCGGATGCTGATCTGGACCGGATGATGAGAAGATTCATCCAGGCCCAGATGCAGATGGGAGTGCTCTTGCCTCCCTGGGAGCTCGACCCCTTTTTCAAGCCGATTGCTCCTTCTCCGACCCGCTACCCGGGTTCGGAGCAGTTGGAGCCGAGCAGCCGGGCGGGTGGGTCGGCGCCGATAGTACTTGGTACCGGATCCGACCCTGCCCTCGAGTGCATCGGATCCGACCTCGGAGCCTGGATCCGAGCCTCGGATCCGGGGATCAGTGCTCCGGCGCCGTCTGTGTCGGAGCGCACTGTCCCGGATCCGGCGGCGCCGGCTCCGATCCACTCTTCGGATCGAGGGGAGCCGATTGTCGGATCCTTTGGTCGAGGTCGGCTCCCCTTCGGCCTTTGATGTAGTGGAGAGGGCCCTGTTGAGGGTCTCCGGACCACGGCACTTGTTTCGGCTCCGTCCCGCGCTCCCTCTGCACTGGGTCAGGCTTCCACCATCCGGCCCTTGGGACAGCCCGCTTCTGTGCCCCAAGCTGTTCCCCTGGAACAGGTTGCTGCTTGCGAGGAGTCCTCTGACAGCCCCCCAGAGGATGTTCCTTGCAAGCATACGTGCAAAAGGAGGCACATTGACTCCCCCGAGTCTCTCACGGAAGACACGGATTTGGAGGAAGGGGAAGGCTCCCCACGGTCACCCCCCGAGAATGTCTCATTTGGAGACATCATGGAAATGCTCCGTATAAGGGGGGGGTGGTCTGCCCTAAAGTCTTCCTCGGACGAGTCCGTATTCTTGGAGGCATTTGAAGCGGGCCCGTCTACCTCTTGGGTGTCCCCTCCTGCCGACCCCCTGGTGGACCTCATTACCACGAGGGCGTGGAAGGAACCGGACACCGTGGAGCCAATCCCTAAGAGGCCCGACAGGATCCTCAGCTCACCGTCTGACCGTGACCATTGGAGTAAGGGGCCTCCGGTAGATGCCATGTTGACGGCGGCGGCCACCAAGAGGGAACTTGCTCAGGAGAGTCCCTCAGTCCATCCCCTGAGCAAGGAGTCTCGGATGATGGACCACTTGGGGAAGCGGATGTTTAGTTCAGCGACCTTCTCGGTAAGGGCGCTGAACTACCTGGCACACGTTATTAGGATGCAGCGAGATCTCATTAAAGAATACGCTGCATCTCCCCCAGAGTCTATGTCGGAGGAGGACAAAGTGCTGCACTCCACCCGCATGGCCACTCTTAGATCAGTTATCAATACCTCTATGCGGCTACTCTCACATGCAACGGAAGGCGCCGCTAGAGCCGCAGGGGCAGGTCTAGTCACTAGACGTCAGGCCTGGCTCCGTCATTGCGATTTCTCTGAGCCCTTCAAAGCGTCATTTGCGAACGCCCCCTTTGATGGTTCTGCCCTCTTTGGCAAAACCGTTCGCGACACTTTGACCCAGAGCGAGAAGGACGGGAAGACGCTGTCTGCCGTCGGAATCTGCTTCTCTGCACCCCATAGGCCCTATTCTAGAAACCAAAAGGGTCAGAAGAAGATGTGGTTCCGGAAGTCGCAGCAATCCCGGCCTGCTCTGGACAACCAGTCCTTCCGTGGCAGAGGAGGACAGGGAGGACGCCGCCCTAGAGGCAGAGGGGCTCCCAGGAACTTCGGGTCCAGAGAACCCTTCTCTGAACAGCCCGCGCAGCAACCCTGAGGGGTTGCCCGGCTGCTCCACTCTGGAGGCAGTCGGGGGACGTTTTTCGGGGCATCTAGCGGCATGGGAGTCCATAACATCAGACCGCTGGGTTCTCCAGATCATATCCAGAGGATACCACATCCCTTTTCGTCACTTACCAAAATTGAAGTCCCTCCCAGACGTTCCACCCGGTCAACGGGAGGCCGCTTTGGCAGAAATTGGCCATCTGCTAAAGAAAAGAGCCATCCAGCCCGTCCCCAGACCAGATCGGATCAGGGTTCTACTCCAGGTTCTTTTAGTGCCAAAAGGCGGGGATCTAAGACCAATTTTAGACCTTTCTCTCTTGAACCTGGCAGTTCCCAAGGAAAAATTCGAATGGTCACTCTGCAATCTATTCTCCCCTTCTGGGAGAAAATCACTGGATGTGTTCCATAGACCTCAAAGATGCGTACTACCACATCCTGATGGACAGGCGCTCCAGGAGGTTTCTCCGCTTCGGCTGGGAGCCAGTCACTACCAGTTCGGGTCCTTCCCTTTGGTCTCACCACAGCCCCCAGGGTGTTCACCAAAGTATTAGCAGTGGTAGCGGCCCACCTGAGGCTTCAGGGGTGCAGGTCTTCCCTACCTGGACGACTGGCTCCTTACCGCCCAACAAGGCATCTACTACTATTGGCGAGACTCCTTTCTCCATCTTGCTCCCAATCTGGGCATTACTATAAATACAAAGAAATCCAACCTGGCGCCCACACAGCTCTTAGATTTTATAGGGGCCAGGTTAGACACAAGGAGTTTAAAAGCCTTCCTCACTGCGGACAGGGTTCAAAATCTGCAGCTCCAGGTGCGGGCCATTCTCCACTCAAGTTCTGTTCCGGCGGAGTTGGTCCTGAGGGCTCTAGGGTCCATGGAGTCTGCTATAGCACTTCTTCCTCTCGCCAGGCTCAATATGCGCATCCTCCAGTGGACTCTTAGTACAGTGGTCATACCTTGCTCTTCCTATGCATCATCCCATTGCGATCAGCAAGGCTTGCAAGCGGTCCCTCCTGTGGTGGCTTCACTCCCCAGATCTCCACGGAGGCCGCCCATTTTGTGCTTCTCCCCCTCTCGCCACGGTGACCACTGACGCCTCCCGCCTCTGGTGGGGGGGCATTTTGCTGGCCGGACCGTCCAAGGCACGTGGAACGATTCAGAGACCTTACTGCATATCAACGTTCTAGAGATGAGAGCAGTGCTCTTAGCGTTGCTAGCACTTCAGGACTTTCTTCCCTTGGGAACAATTGCGATTCAATCGGACAACATGTCTGTTGTCTGGTACATCAACAAGCAAGGGGGAACGAGGTCTTACCCTCTTTGTCGAGAAGCCATGAGAGTTTGGGAATGGGCAATCTCCACCAACCACTTTCTAATAGCAACGCACATTCCGGGTCGGTCCAACATCCTGGCGGACAAGCTCAGTCGCACCATTCTGACCCCTTACGAGTGGTCTCAATTTTCAAGTAGCGGAACGCATATTCGCACGGTGGGGAACTCCTTCATGCGATCTTTTTGCCTCTCCCTCAAACACCAAGTGCGACAGTTTTTTCGCTCTGGTGCATGCTTGGCCACCCGGTCTTCTGTATGCTTATCCACCCTTGCCTCTGATGCTCCAAGTTCTTCAGAAAGCCTCTCGGGTGGGTTGCAGAATGATTCTCATTGCTCCGTTTTGGCCTCGGCAGATCTGGTTCCCCTTCCTAAGGTCTCACTCGGTGAATCCTCCTTGGATTCTAGATCCCATTCCGGATCTGATATCTCATCCATCCTGCCTATCTCCTCCGAACCTGGACAACCTGAAGCTGACCGCTTGGCTGCTCCAGTTCCACTCTTGATCAGGACTCCCGGTATTTCGTCCCCTGTTAAGGCGATCCTGGTGGCAGCTCATAAACCGTCCACTAGAAAAGTCTACCGCAGCAAGTGGAAACGGTTTTCTTTGTGGGTGGAGCGGCAAGGCCTGAATCCCTTCACAGTTCCTCTCCCTTTAGTGCTTGATTTCTTAACCACTCTTTTTTTAACTATGGTGCCAGCAGTTCCACAGTCAAAGTACAACTTGCGGCAATTTCACATTATCACATTGGTCATGACTCTAGTCCACTTATGTCAGCCAAGTTGTGTAAAATTTTCCTTAAAGGTACTTTCCTTCTCAGGCCCCCTGTAAAACAAGCGGTTCCTCCCTGGGACCTTTCCTTAGTTCTCCAGGCCTTGACCGCCCCCCCCCTTCGAACCAGCGGCTATGGTAGATCTCAAAATGTGAGAGTGTTCAATCTCGCCTTTGTTCTTACACATGGGTTCGGAGCCGATCCTCTGCTCCGTGTCGGCCGCCTGCAAGCTCTGCATCGAGAAGAAGCTCGAGATCACCTAATACCCACAATCCCCCTCTGCCTTTACCTCAGATCTAGTTTGCCGCTGCAGCGTTCGCATCACTGGGTCGAGCTCGAGCACCTCAGATAAGATTTAGAATTTTATTCTTATTTTTTCTCTGGTACTTTAGTATTAGAAACTGTTTAATAATAATTTGTGTGAGTGTGGTAAGGTATAGGGAAATCTCGGTTCCGTTTAAGTTATAAAACTAAGTCAGAGTTCTCTTCGGGGCCTACCACCACTCTTTGGATTTGACAACTGGATTGACACATTACTGGATTTTACAATTTTACCGGACTTGACTGTTTTTCTGGATTTGACTATATTTCACCTATCTTTGACATGTCTGAAAAGGCCAAATCAGGTTTCAAGCGTTGCCAGTGTGGGCAAAAAATGTCAGTAACTGACAACCATAGTTCCTGTGTCTACTGTCTTGGCCCTCTCCACCTGCAAGAAGACTGTTCTATTTGTCATTCTTTCAGTGGGAGGGTCATGACAGATAGGCGCAGGACGTTAATGGACAGGGGTTTATTAAAACCTTCCTTTCAGGAGGCTCTGGATGCTTCTGACCAGGCATCCAAGTCCTCGAAGGATTTGAAGACGTCGGAGCCCAAGTCATCGGCTCCGAGCTCTTCCACTAAAGTTAGATCACCGGTTCCACAGACTTCGGGGCCGAGTGTTCAACTGGTGTCAGTTTCCGAGCCTCGAGTCTTGGAACCGGTGATGGAGCTCCCTCCCGACACTATTGAGGTCGGCTCCGTCTTGGCTCCTTCGACCCGTTCTTCTAAGCTTTCCGATATCGATGTGGACCGTGTGGTGCAGAAGTTATTGGAACATTCGCCCTATCCAAGCTTATTTGGTTTCCACCCAGTTGGTGTCGAAACTTGAAGGCCTCCCATTGTCTCCATCCGTTCCTCCTCCGAGACCTGTCCAGTCTTTGGAGCGGAAGAGGTTGATCTACTGGTTGTGGAGCCCTCGGGTCCAGAACCGTCCTTTCTCGGTCTGTTCCTTTCACCTAGACTCCGTCGGTTCCTGCCGGAGTCTCTGAGCCGACGATCTGTCCTTGGTTCCGGGGCGAGTCGAACCGGCGTTCGGTTCCGACTCTTCCCTCGGGCCTCGGCGGATCGATTCGGCTCCGTCCTCGGGTCGATGCCTTGTGCCTGTCTCGGGATTCTTCCCATTTCTTCGAACCGGAGATTCTTCGACTCGGGACCCGGGGGCCTTCGATCTTATGAGGAAGGTGTTGTCTACCCAGACAACCACATCAGTAGAAGCATCCTCTCCTCCCTGTAAAGGACCGTTATCTTCCTCTGCACCAACGGCCACATCCAAGCGTCGAGCACCGGTGTCTCAGCCACCCCTGGAGGGTGCCCCCTCTTCCTCGGAGGCTTCTTCGGATGCTCCCCCCGAAGAGGTCCCTAGGAAAAGATTGTGTAAGAGGAGACACTTAGATTCTCCACAGGAATCTTTAACATCCGATACTGACTTGGATGAGTCAGAAGGGTCCCCAAAGTCACCTACGGAAGATGTCTCCTTTTCTGACATCTTGGAGATTCTTAAGCAGAGAGGTGATTGGCAGTCCCTCCCCCCTTCTGAGGATGAGTCAGTACTGCTGAAGGCATTTGGTGCTCGCCCTTCCTCCTCCTGGGTCACTCCGCCCTTCGATGAGTTAATGGAGTTGATTGCTCGAAGGGCGTGGGAGACACCTGCCACGGTGGAACCAGTCCCTAGGAAGCCTAATAAGTACATCACTGCACCCCAAGACAAGGCTTACCTCACTAAAGGAATTCCAGTGGACGCCATGGTGGTGGCAGCGGCCACGAAAAAGGAGATGTCAGAGTCTTCCTCATCTGTCCATCCGCCTAACAGAGATTCTAGGACTATGGACAGATACGGGAAGCGCATATTTAGTTCAGCGGCTTTTTCTATGCGTTCCCTGAACTATTTGACTCATTTTACACGGTTACAGAGGGATCTAGTCAAAGAGTTGGGAGATACCCTCCAGGGTACTACAGATGCTGCGGTCTCAGAGAAAGTTTCGGCACATCTAAATACCCTTACATCCATTAACTCATCCATGAGGCTGATATCATACGCAGCCGAAGGATCGAGTAGGGCAGCGGCTTCAGCGATTGCTCTTCGTAGGCAATCCTGGATGCGCTTATGTTCGTTTGCGGAAGCCTTCAAGTCTTCCTTTACTAACGCCCCATTTGATGGTGCCACACTTTTTGGCCCTAAAGTAAAGGAGACCCTTACCCGGTGTGAACAGGAGGGAAAGACTCTGTCTGCTGTCTGAGTCCGTTTTTCCACCCCTTCCAGACCGTACCCCAAAGGGCAACGTGGTGGGAAAATGTGGTTTCGAAAACCCCAAGGATCTTTCCCAGGCACACAGGGTGATGCCCCCTCTAGAGGCAGAGGTGGAAGACGCCGCCCGGGCGGCAGAGGGGGTCCGCAAAACCAAGGTGACAGGGATACCCCCCCTGGTAAACCTTTTCAGCACTCCTGAGAGGAGGCCCGACTGTCCTGCTCTGGAGGCAGTCGGGGGTCACTTAGCTTTGTACCCTCAGGCCTGGCAAAATATTACTACAGACAACTGGGTAAAAAGCGTTGTTACCAGAGGTTACAAAATACCATTCCTATCCACCCCCATTCCAAAGAAAAAACTCCCAGATGTACCACCCCATCTGCGACACCCAGCAGCTATAGAAATTTCAAAGCTGCTAGAAAAAAAGAGTCATCCAACCAGTCCCAGCGGACCAAATAGGATTCGGGACTTACTCAAGGTTCTTTTTAGTTCCAAAGAAGACAGGGGACTGGAGGCCGATTCTGGACCTAAGCAACCTCAATACCTTTGTCAAGAAGGAAAAGTTCCGAATGGTCACGCTTCAATCGATCCTTCCATTCTTACAGAAGGACGACTGGATGTGCTCAATAGATCTGAAGGACGCATACTACCACATCAAAATGGCCAGGGCGTCCAGGGATCATTTGCGCTTCCGGCTGGGAGCCAGTCACTACCAGTTTCGAGCCCTGCCTTTTGGTCTGACCTCAGCCCCCAGGGTTTTCACCAAATTCATGGCAGTGGTAGCGTCTCATCTGAGGCGCCTAGGATTCCAGGTGTTTCCGTATCTGGACGACTGGCTCCTGTCTGCCACCACCAGGCGTCAACTGATACAGGCCAGGGATTACACCCTACAACTTTGTATTCCCCTAGGAATTTCCGTAAATTTCAAAAAATCCTTACTACAGCCATCACAGCATATCTTATTCATAGGAGCGGAATTAGATACGCATCATTTGGTTCTAAGGCTTCCTACAGAAAGGATAGTCGCACTTCAAAACAACATTTCTCTCCTGCTGTCGTCCAAAAAGTCCCCGGCAAAGCTGGTTCTGAAGGTCTTGGGTCTCATGGCAGCTTCTCTCATTGCTATACCATTGGGAAGACTGCACATGAGAGTTCTACAATGGCTCCTGTTTGCACAATGGTCATTCCAACAGCTACCTCTGACTCACGAAATTCTGATAACAAACACATGCAAATCACACCTAGCTTGGTGGCTTCAGACTTGCAACCTTTCCAGCGGAAGACCATTTGTGCTACCCACACCGTCAGCGACGATAACCACGGACGCTTCCCTGATAGGGTCGCGGGCATCTTTCAGGGACAGACAGTCCAAGGCGAATGGACCAATCTGGAGTACAATCTGCACATCAATGTTCTGGAGTTGAGGGCAGTGTTTTTAGCGTTGCAACACTTTGCTCCCCTTCTTCCTCTAGGGACTATTGCAGTTCAGACAGACAACATGTCCGTAGTCTGGTACATAAACAAGCAAGGGGAACCAGGTCTTATCAACTATGCAGAGAGGCCATGAGAATTTGGCAATGGGCGGAGTCCACGGGTCGCTTTCTGATCAAGCACATCCCGGGGTCATCCAGCGTCATAGCCGACAGGCTGAGCAGAGCAATACTGTTGCCTCACGGTGGTCCCTCAAACAGTCAATTGCGAACATGATATTTCGCAAGTGGGGCCAGCCTTCCTGCGATCTGTTTGCGTCTCCAATGAGCGCCAAATGCAGGAGCTACTTTGCCCTATTACCCCTCAGGGGAAGTCCCTAGGGGCCAGCTGGTGCGATTGGCCCCGGGTCTCCTGTATGCTTTTCCTCCTTTTCCCCTGATTGCAAAGTTTCTGCAGAAAGCCAACAACCTTCAGAGGACGATAATCCTCATTGCCCCATTCTGGCCTCGTCAGATTTGGTTCCCCTTTCTATTGCATCACCGCATTCGGGGACCTTGGATGCTGGACCCAGAGCCAGATCTACTGACTCGCTCGTCAGGAGTCCCTCACCCATCTCTCGAATCACTCCATCTAGCAGCTTGGCTGCTCCGCTTCCCTTTCTAGCCAGGTCTGATTCCCTTACACCGGCGGTTCAGAATATTTTAATGGCTTCTCATAAAGCTTCCACTACAAAGACCTACACCAGTAAATGGAAACGTTTCGTCTTCTGGGCTAATTCACATAATTTGGACCCTGTTATAGCCCCGTTGAACAAGATCTTAGAGTTTTTGACAGAATTGTTTCATGAAGGAGCTTCTCCTGCTACTGCAGTTGGCTGCCATTTCTAACTATCATGTGGAAGAATGTGGTGCGCCTATTATGGCTCACAGACTTTGTAAGGCCTTTTTAAAAGGATCTTTTCATATCAGACCACCAGTTAGAAGTCCTACATCACCGTGGAATTTGAACCTCTTACTTTCTAAATTGATGTTACCCCCCTTTGAACCAGCCTCAATTTGCCCATTGAAATTTTTATCATGGAAAACTCTATTCCTGGTGGCCATTACATCCGCTAGGCGAGTGTCTGAGCTTCAAGCTCTTTCTATTAAACACCCTTATTTAATTTTCCACTCTGACAGAGTATCCCTTCGCACTAATCCATCCTTTCTCCCCAAAGTTTGCTCTACTAATAATATTAATCAGTCCATTGTGTTACCCACCTTCGTCAAAAACCACTCTAATAAATTAGAGTATATGTTGCACAAATTGGATGTCCATAGACAACTCAGATTTTGTTTGGATAGAACAAAAGATCACAGGAAATCTGATCAACTGTTTGTAGCCTTTGCTGACAGCAGAAAGGGTGTAGCAGTTACGAAACGAACTCTTTCCAAATGGCTAACTGATTGTATCACATACGTTTATGAGGCTTCTAATCAACCATTATCAGTCAAACCTAAAGGACATTCTACAAGATCAGTGTCTACATCCTTAGCTCACGCAGCTCGCTTACCATTAGACACTATTTGTGCGGCTGCTACTTGGGCTAAACCACATACATTTATCTCTCATTACAAAGTGGACAGGGTTTCTAGGGATATGGCAACCTTTGGTTCCACTGTGCTCAAGAACGTTCTCCCGTGAGTTCCTCAGGATCATGGAGCTAGGGACGCTACCCATGTGTAAGAACAAAGGCGAGATTGAACACTCTCACATATAGAAGTTATGTCCTTACCATAACGTTCCATGTGGAGTGTTCATCTCGCTTGTCATCACTCCCACCCTTCCACCCTTAGGAAGAACGTTCGATTTGGTGCCTGGTCTGGAGTATTCTCCTTCTGCAGTTGCATTAGTTGTATTATTTGATACACTTGTGTATATATGTGTATATATATATATATATATATATATATATATATATATATATATATATATATATATGTATATAGATAATCCTATCATTAGGAAAATTTTTGGTATGTGTGTGTGCTCTCTATGACTGGTTTGCTTGCAAACTAGATCTGAGGTAAAGGCAGAGGGGGATTGTGGGTATTAGGTGATCTCGAGCTTCTTCTCGATGCAGAGCTTGCAGGCGGCCGACACGGAGCCGAGGATCGGCTCCGAACCCATGTGTAATAACCAAGGCGAGATGAACACTCCACATGGAACGTTATGGTAAGGACATAACTTCTATTTCTTGTCTTTCAAGACTACTTTTTTAGTAGCCATTACATCGGCCAAGAGAGTTTCAGAGCTTCAAGCATCATCAGCTAAACCTCCTTACTTGGTCTTTCATCCGGACCATGTTTACCTCAGGACCAACCCGTCCGTCCTTCCTAAAGTAGCTTCTGAAGCAAACATTAATCAATCCATTAACCTCCCTGTTTTCTTTCCTAAATATGAAAACAAAGGTGAATACAAGCTTCACTCCTTAGATGTTCACAGGCAACTTAGATTTTATCTAAACAGAACGGCTGGTCATAGGCAATCCGACCAGTTGTTCATTTCCTTTGCTAAATTTAATTTGGGCAAGCCAATTTCTAAAGTCTCTCTGTCTCGCTGGATTTCACAATGTATCTTATTGGCTTATCAAGCTTCAGGAAGGCCCGCACCGGAGGGTGTACACGCCCATTCAACTCGGTCAGTATCTACCTCGGCAGCCTTTAAGGCTAGGATTCCTCTAGATGATATTTGTGCAGCAGCCACGTGGGCTTCATCTCATACTTTTATTTCCCACTACAAGTTGGATCTTGCATCTGGGGGTAGAGCATCCTTTGGCTCCGCGGTGCTCCGGAATATCCTTCCATGATGGCCGCCCAAGATTCAGGTAGCTGGGGACTCTGTCCCACAGGTTGCAGACAAATGAATCTCCTACTTCAGATTTAGAAGTTATGTACTCACCATAATGTTCCATCTGAGTAGGTGTATTCATTGTCTGCAACCATCCCGCCTCCTATCCCCTGGCCTTTCAGTTTCCTGCATATTATGTGTTACCCTTTTCAGGGTGTTCTTGCTGTTGGCAAACTCGATCTGAGGTCATGAGGGTAGAGCAGGGCATTATGGGTGAGGGGAGGAGCTGAGAGCTTGGATCCATAGCTGGTAAACCATGCCGGTTCGGATCCGATATCGGATCCATAACCCACAGGTTGCAGACAAATGAATACACCTACTCAGATGGAACGTTATGGTGAGTACATAACTTCTAATTACTCTCATTCCCTGCCTGCAACAGGAGTTTCGATGGTGGGCACAGGCCTGTCACGACAACAAGGGACAGCCATTCACTTTACCCACAGCCAGGCAGACACCAACAACAGATGCATCAGGTTATGCCTGGGGGGCCCACATGGCAGGAAAATGTATTCAGGGCACATGGCCCGCAAGCCAGATGCAGCCTCATATCAATCAAAAAGAGTTGCTAGCTGTTCAGAATGCCCTGACAGCTTTCAAGGATCTACTTCATCCAGGACAACTACTGATAAAGACTGACAATACTACAGTCATGTGGTACATAAACAAGCAGGGAGGCCCACATTCCTACCCCCTCTGCAGACTAGCCATGACTTTGTGGGACACAGCATTGACTTATCAAGTTCACCTGCAAGCACAATTCCTGCCAGGAAAAATAAATACTCTGGCAGACGAACTAAGCAGAAATCTCATGGATCCCCACGAGTGGAAACTGGATCCACAAGTCCTCAGCATAAGGAAATGGGGATGCCCAGACATAGATCTATTTGCCTCCCCTCACAACTGCTAACTACAGAGATTCTGCACAAGGATTTATCACAAACAAGCATGGAAAGTGGATGCCCTATTCTTCAGCTGGAAAAACCTAACAGTATATGCCTTTCCTCCACTGCCTCTCCTCCCCAAGGTACTCCAAAAGGTCAGACGAGAAGCCAAAAATGATACTGATTGCCCCGGACTGGCCACGCCAGCACTGGTACCCAATTCTAAAGAACTGGTCTCAAGGGCCAGCTTGGACATTGCCTCAAATTTCTCACTTACTGACCCAACAGAACAATCAGATCTTGCACAGCCAACTCAGGACCTTCAATCTGGCAGCATGGTGGATAATGTAGCCATTCAGACCACTCCACTCTCCAAAGCTGTAATGGATGTTGTCTTGGAGGCCAGGAGGTCCAGTACCAGAAAATCTTATGCAGAAAAATGGAAGAGATTATGTGCTTGGAACCAGGAACAAGGAATTGACACGTTTGTACCAAATATTCCTCAGATTTTACAATACTTAACTGAGATTCTGGACAAAGGCCTATCCTTTTCATCAATTAAGATTCATGCCTCTGCCATTTCAGCCCATTACAATACGGAACCACTTATCTTTTTCTTATCCTTTTAATAAGGCAGTACCTCAGAGGGGCCAAAAACATAAGGCTTCCAAGGAGAGCAACAATACCTGCATGGGACCTAAATTATGTCTTGGAAAAACTAGCACTGCCTCCTTTTGAGCCAGCCTCAACAGCTGATATAAAATTCTTATCCTGGAAAACAGCTCTGCTCCTAGCAATAACCTCTGCAAGACGAGTCTCTGAGTTACAGGCAGTCATGGCTGTGGAACCTTTTATTTTCCATCCAGACAGGGTTTCTCTGACTAACCCTACGTTTATGCCTAAGGTGGTGTCCAGTGTGGCCCTTAACCAAACCATTCACTTGCTTACCTTTTTTCCAAACCCACAGAACAAGGGTGAGAGACTTATGCATTCTTTGGACATACACAGACAGCAACGCTTCTACTTGGACAGAACTAAAGCTTTCAGAAAGACTGAGCAACTTTTAGTGGCATATGCTGCAGGGTCACAAGGAAAGGCCATCTCAAAACAGACTATTTCAAAATGGATAGGCCATTGCATTTGTTTCTGCTACTCCCAACATGGCAAATCAGTGCCTAAGGGCATTAGGCCACATTCTACCAGAACAGCAGCCACTTCAGCAGCCTTCCTCAGAGGAGTACCAACCAAAGACATCTTAGAGGCTGCAACTTGGAGTTCAGTGCACACTTTTTTAGAAAGCACTACCACTTATTTCTGTACTCTAAATCCAGAGCAGGCTTTGCCACTGCAGTTCTGCAGGGTCTCATAGCCTCTCCTAATCATTTAGGCCAGCCACCCATCCTCCGCTTTGGGATTCAACCCAAGAGTAATGACTGCAACAGTGAAACACTATGAACGTAGTACAGTTGTGTACCTGCCATAAATGCAGATGTTAGAGTGTATTCATTGTTGCAGTCCAGGTTACCCTCCCACCGTCCCCCTTTCATTTGCTGGGTCTTAACTGTACTTCTCTATTCTATACAACCTATGTGGTGTATTTGCTTGTAAATTAAGGAAATGTTTAATGTTAAGTTGTCTATCTCGTCTTCATTCTTGCTGGATGGATGGGTTCGGAGCCGATCTTCGGCTCCGACTCGGCCAATACTAAAGCTCGAGAGCTAATTCCACCGGCTCGAGGCTCCCCTATATCCCACAATGCTATGCGGTAACTACTCAGATCTTGTTTGCCGCTTAGCTGACTAGGTGCTTTTCTACCGGCTCTGGCAGGTTAGTGAAGAATTTAATTCTAAATTTTCAATTCTTAGACCCCTAGTACCCTTTTTTTACTGAAACCTTTAGTTTTAAATCCCCTTTTTCCTGGTTCGACAACTTTGTTGCCCTTATTTCCCTCCTTTATTCACCTTTTAGGCCTTAGGCACCTTCTAGTCCCCTTGTGTGACTGGTATTTTATTTTAATTATGGCCTGTGTGTGTGTCTGTGTGTTTTTCTTGGACCTTTTATTATGTCTAAGGTCTCAGGCTTCAAGAAGTGTGACTCGTGCTGTCAGAAAATCTACTGCCTGGGACCTTTGCACCTGCAGGACTCTTGTGCTGTTTGCCATGGTTTTAGCCCTAGAGTCCTGCAGGAATGCAAGAATAAATTAATCTTGCATGGCTTATTAAAGCCTGAAGGCCCCCCGACTCAGTCTGTGTCTGGGAAGCCTTCTAAAACTTCCAAACAGTCGGCTCCGGTTTCTGAGTCGACTTCTGGAAATGTAAAGTCTGCTTCGACATCGGCTCCGGCCGGAGCCGATGTTTCCAAGCATCATACTGTTACCTCGGCTCCGGCTGGAGCCGAGGTTGGTATAACACAGTTGGCTTCGATACTTTTATCGGAGCAACCTTCTAGGAAGAGATCTAGATCCCCCTCTATCGGCTCCATGCACTCGGCACCAGGATCCCCTCTTCTTTCTGAACGGAGCCATAGAACACATTCCTCACTGTCTTCCAGGCTATCTGACCACGATTTGCAAAGGGTAGTGAGTAGACTTCTCAAGTCCGAGGCACTGGCCCAAATGCTGCATAGCCCGACTCAGCAGTCAGTGGCTATTTCCGTTCCCCAATGTATTCCTCCTCCGACTCCTTTGAGTTCGGAGCCAGGGCTCGTTGGAGCCATGACTGTCGGTACGTCGGGTCCGATACCTTCCCTTTTGGCTCAGTCGTCTGCTCCGATCTCCTCCTTGGAGGGATCTCGGCGCCGAGCTTCCCTCGTCTGCTCCGAGGGGGCTAGTGGCATTGGACCCTTGTCCGACCCCGCTCTCCCTCTCTGGGCTTCGGCGCTGGTGAGTTCGGCTCTGACATCGGCCTCGGAGCCGTCCCTGTTGGTGCCGGGGGGGGGGGTCCTTGTCTCTCCGGAGCGGGGACCTCCGGTCTTGCCTGATAGGGGTGCCTTCGAGGTCATGCGGAGCGTGCTAGAACCAGGGTCTGCCCCACAGTCAGCTCCGTCGGCCCCTCCATCTTCAGTGCCTGCGGTGATTTCTACCCACCCCTTTGCATTAGACCGCAGAGAGCCAACTCCTCAAGTTTCCCCATTGGGAATTTCCTCCTCTTCCGAGGCCTCTCCTGACCCAGTAGGAGATCCCCCTAGGAAGAGGCAGTGCAAGAGGAAGCACATTGACTCCCCTGAGTCTATCACCTCTGACACTGACTTAGAGGAATCTGAAGGTTCCCCTCGATCCCCCTCTGAGGATGTCTCCTTTGCTGACATCCTTGAGATCCTAAAACAGAGGGGGAACTGGCCAGCCCTTAACCCTTCGGAGGATGAGTCAGTGTGTCTTGAGGCGTTTGGCTCTCGCCCTTCTACCTCCTGGGTGTCCCCTCCCTTTGACCCCCTTATGGAAGTGGTGGCAAGGAAGGCCTGGACGGCTCCTGATTCATTGGAACCCACCCCGAGGAGGCCATCTAAGTTTATTACTGCTCCTAAGGATAAAGATTTTTTATCCAAAGGTGTCCCCGTTGATGCCATGGTGGTAGCTGCGGCCACTAAGAAGGAGTTAGCCGATCCTTCGGTTCCTGTCCATCCTCCTAATAAGGACTCTAGGACCATGGACAGGTACGGTAAGCGGATGTTCTCATCAGCGACCTTTTCAATGCGGTCGCTGAACTACTTATGCCACTTCACTTGTCTCCAGAGAGATTTACTCAAGGATATGAGTGAAGTGATAAAGGATCCTACAGCTGAGGGGTTCCAAGACCGAATGAACTCCCAGTTGGCAACCCTGAATTCCATCGTTAACTCCTCCATGCGGCTTATCTCATATGCTGCGGATGGGCAGTAGAGCCGCAGGCACAGGTGTTGCCTTACGACGTCACGCCTGGATGCGGCTGTGCAACTTTGCGGACCCTTTCAAGGCGTCCTTCACCAATTCTCCCTTTGGATCATCCTTGTTTGGTCCACAGGTGAAGGATACATTGACCAGGTGTGAGGTAGAAGGTAAGACTCTCTCTGCCGTAGGAGTCCGTTTTTCTATCCCTTCTAGACCCTATCCCAAAGGTCAGAGGGGAGGAAAGATGTGGTTCCGTAAACAATCCCAGAGAGTCTCATCTGACGCACAGGGTCGATTCCCCTCTAGAGGCAGAGGGGGGAATAATAATAGATGCCGCCCTAGAGGCAGAGGAGGTCCGCTAAACCAGGGTAGTAGAGAAACGTTCTCTGATAAACCCTTTCAGCTTCCCTGAGGGGCTGCCCACCTTCGGATGCAGTCGGGGGAAGGTTATCCCTGTACCCAAAAGCCTGGCTTTCCCTTACTCGAGACAAATGGGTACAGTCGATCATATCCGAGGGTTACAAAATTCCCTTTATTCACATCCCATCCTAACCCAAAGGATCCCTTCCAGACGTTCCACCCAATCTAAGGGAACAAGCAGCATTAGAAATTTCAAAGCTGCTATCAAAAAGAGCTATCCAATCAGTCCCAGCAGACCAGCAAGGATCCGGAATCTACTCCAAATTCTTTTTGGTACCAAAGAAAACCGGGGACTGGAGACCCATACCGGATCTCAGCAACTTAAACAAGTATGTCAGGAAAACAAAATTCCGGATGGTCACGCTACAGTCCATTCTACCCTTCTTGGGTCAGGACAATTGGATGTGCTCGATAGATCTTCAGGACGCGTACTACCACATCAAGATGAACAGACGCTCCAGAAGATTTCTCCGCTTCAGGCTGGGAGCCAGTCACTACCAGTTCAGAGCCCTGCCCTTTGGTCTCACTACAGCCCCCCCCCGTGTGTTTACCAAATGCATGGCAGTGGTCGCGGCTCACTTGAGACGTCAAAGATTCCAAGTGTTTCCATATTTAGACGACTGGCTCCTTACTGCCACCACCAGACATCAGCTTCTTCTATCCAGGTACTTCACCATCCAAACTTGCCAAGCTCTAGGCATTTCAATAAATTTCGAAAAATCTGCCTTGTCGCCTTGTCAATCTATTACCTTTATAGGCGCCACCTTAGACACCCTCAATCTTTCAGCCAGACTCACAGAGCAGAGTGTGTCAGACATTCGGAAACAAGTTTCCCTTCTCTTACAATGCAACAAAGTCAAAGCCAGACTAGTTTTGAAGGTGTTAGGACTCATGGCAGCAGCTATTCCCCTTCTCCCCTTAGCTCGCTTCCACACGAGGATCCTCCAATGGATGCTGTTTACTCAATGGTCCTTCCAACAGCTCTTGATGTCCCATACCATATTGATAACTCAATCATGCAAGAATCAACTGTCTTGGTGGATCACATCACCTCAGGTTCTCAGAGGAAGACCCTTCACTCCCCCCCCCCCCCCCCAATCGCCACGTTGACAACAGACGCCTCCCTGATCGGGTGGGGGGGCATTATCAGGGCAGGACAGTCCAAGGCACGTGGCAACCTTTCGAGTGCCACTTGCACATAAATGTCTTGGAGATGAGAGCAGTGCTTTTAGCGTTGCAAGCCCTTCATGACTCTCTTCCCACTGGGACTATTGCAATTCAGACGGGCAACATGTCCATAGTGTGGTACATCAACAAACAAGGCAGAACCAGATCATAACCCTTATGTCGAGAGGCACTCAGACTTTGGCAATGGGCGATCTCTTCTCAGCGTTTTCTAATAGCAACGCACATTCCCAGGAAATCCAACGTGATTGCAGACAAGTTGAGCAGGGCAATTCTCATGCCCCACGAGTGGTCTCTAAAGAAATCAGTTCTAGAATAAGTATTCCTAAGATGGGGCCACCCTTGCTGCGATCTTTTTGCTACTCCCCAAAACAGCAAGTGTCACGACTTCTTCACTCTCTTCCCGTTACCAGGCCATCCCACCAGAGACGCTCTAGTCCACGATTGGCCCCGGGGACTTCTGTATGCCTTTCCCCCTTTTCCACTGATATCTCAACTAATTCAGAAAGCCATCGCTTTGAGAGTGACAATGATCCTCATTGCCCCTTACTGGCCTCGACAGATATGGTTTCCGTTTCTTCATCGTTACCTTTTGGAGCAGCCTTGGCATCTGGACCCAGTACCAGATCTGTTAAACCCACCAATCGGGTCAGCTGCACCAATCTCTGCATTCTCTAAACCTCACAGCGTGGTTTCTCCGATTCTGACCTTAGCCAGGCTTCCCTCAATATCTCGCTCGGTCCGAGATATCTTGATAGCCTCTCATAAATCTTCTACCCGGAAGATTTATAGTAGCAAATGGAAACGCTTCTCTTTTTGGGCAACATCAAAAACATAGATCCCTTTACTGCACCTATCCAGTCTATTCTAGACTTTCTAGCAGAGCTCTTTCATTTAGGATCATCTGCATCTACCATTAGAGTTCAACTGGCTGCCATATCTAATTTTCATGTAGGTGTCTCGGAGTCTAGCATCATGGCTCACAAACTCTGTAAAGCCTTTTTAAGGGGCGTATTTCTTCTCAAACCTCCAATCAAAGATCCCCCGCCTCAATGGGATTTGAACTTGGTTCTGGCATCCTTAATCCTTCCCCCCCTTCGAACTGGCGGCTTCATGTTCTCTGAAGTTGCTTTCTTGGAAGACACTTTTTCTGGTAGCTATAACTTCAGCGAGAAGGGTATCCGAACTCCATGCTCTGTGCAGTCGTCCTCCTTACTTAGTGTTTCACAAAGATAGGGTATCCCTCCGTACTAATCCATCCTTTTTACCTAAGGTTTCCTCTCAAGCAAGCCTAAACCAAATTATTGATCTCCCCGTCTTTTTCCCTAACTATTCAAACAGGTCGGAACAAAAGCTACATTTTCTGGATGTTCATCGCCAACTTAGATATTACTTAGACAGGACTAAACAATTCAGGAAATCTGATCAACTGTTTCGGTCATATGCGGAAGGGAAATTGGGCCTTCCTGTTACTAAAGTATCCCTCTCTAGATGGCTCACCTCTACAATTACCTTCATCTATGAGATCAGACATCAGAAACTACCTTCAAGACCTAGAGCTCATTCAACTAGGGCATTAGCTACATCCGTAGCTTTTCAGGATAGGCTGCCGATAGATTCCATTTGTGCAGCAGCCACCTGGGCTTCTCCTCATACCTTCATTTCACATTACAAATTGGACAAGGTCTCTAGAAACTGTGCCAACTTTGGTTCCACTGTTCTCAAGAGCCTGTTCCGATAGGCCACCCGGGATAAGGTGCTAGGGACGCGGTCCCATCCAGCAAGAATGAAGGCGAGATAGACAACTTAACATTAAGAAGTTATGTACCTACCATAACGTTCCATGTTAGTTGTCTTCTCGCCTTCTTTCTTGCGTCCCACCCTCCTTCCCCCAAGCCTGGACAGACCGATAGGAATTCAGTTTGTGATCTTCCTCTGGAAGTCGTCATTCCCACACGATGTTCATCGTGCATACAGCTGCAGTAATCACAGATGGGTTTTCTGCCGTCAGGCGGTCCCTCGGTCGGCCGAATTCCAAAGTCTTGGTCCGGCGTCGGTTGTCGTCGCTTTCTCTTCTGACGTCAGTGAGGCCAGAGTATATAAGACACAGCCGACGCCATGTTCTTCAATCTTTTTTGCCGCGCGGTGCCCGAAGCAGAAGCAGTTCGCAAGTGCCGGTCGGCCAGCTCCTGAATTACGAAAATTTTGGAAACCGAAGTCGTCATTAAAGTTAAGTACCCCGTTGGGGAAACTTTTCTTTCCTCAGACCGATGTCAGAAAAAGTTAATAATTGTATTTCTTGTGAGAAGCAAATACCGCATAAGGATTTCCATTCCCTCTGCATACCTTGCTGAGGCCCAGACCACGACGTTTCGGGCTGTCGCTTTTGCGCTACCTCCAATAAACGCACTGTTAAGCGTCGGGCGGAGTTCGCCCAACACTATTTCGGTAAAGCTTTTGATTATAAAATGTCATCTGACACTCCGACTACTGTTTTGTCTAAAAAATGCAAGGAAAAGGACCGACACGCGAGGCCCCGCCGACACCATGCCAAAACAGGCTACACGTGGTCCGGTTCTCAGCGAGACGCCTTTGCAGTCCCTGACTACCGACGACACTCTTTTGGCGGTGTCCTCTGTACCCGAGACCGCTGGGACCTCGGCCCTTTCCCAGACTACAACCACCGAAGCCTTTGCTAATGTTGAGCCTACTAATGTGGACAGGTCCACTTCCACCCATGGTGTCTTCAGACCCTCATCTTCTTTTTCCATTAAGGCCTTTACTAAATCCAAAACAGCCAGGCACCCCAAAAGGCCTGTTGCACAGGGCCCATCTCCAGGTCCCATGCCTAAAAACAGATGCTTAAAATGGCTGAGGATTTAATTACTCTTATCAGAGGTTCTCAACCCTCCAGACAAGAGACCCAGAGTGGAGGAAGATTCTCCCTCTTCTGATCAGGGATCCATTTTATCAGAACATTCTGATGCAGAGGAACACTCTTACTCCCCTTTTGAGGATTCGGATGCAGAACAGTCCATCCCTTCTGTATCTCCTCCTGAGGATTTTTCCTTTGGGGAAACCTTGCACACCTTGAGGGAACACTTCCATTGGGAAGGCCAAGACTTTTCAGATTCTAAGAAAAGGCTTAGGGAATTTTTTTTGTTACCTCAACACAGACCTCTTGCGATACCCCCTGTTTTGGACATACTTGATGATGTTTATTCGGAGGCTTGCCTTAACCCGGATTCTCTTCCTCCTGCACCAGTCAAACCTGATGGGTATTACAGAGTACCCATCTCTCACCAATTTCTCTTCAAAAGTCATAATGCTGACCCTGAAACCATTTCACAAGGCCCCAAGGGATTGAAGGCCTCCACTGCCAAGAATCCACTTCCAGCAGAAAGGGAGTCAAGGTCTTTAGAAAGGTGGGGTAAAAAGGTATATACCTCGGCCACCCTAGCCATGAGGGCCTTAAATTGTCAGTTTCATATGCTTAAATATCAACAGTTCCTGTTATCACAATTAAGGAATAAAATGTCTCGACCTGAACAACCAGATTTAAAGGAGTTACAGGATATGATGCATAGTGCAGAACAAGTGGGTAAACACACTTTACAATATGGTTATGATGCACTAGAGGCTTCAAGTAGAGCGGCTGCTACAGGATCAGTCATTCGCAGACATGCCTGGCTTAGAGAACAAAACTTGCTTGATCATGTCAAAGCTAAACGTCTAGATGCTCCTTTACAAAGGGATGTGCTGTTTGGTACTAATGCTGAGGAGATACTACGGAAAATGGAAGAAAAAGCCAAATCTATGCAAACTGTCAAAGCCTTTTTACAGGTCCAACCACCACGTTTTAGCAGAAATTGGCCTTCAAAAAACTGGTCCTTTCCAGCCACTGACAAGCCCCAAAGAGGTAGATACAGACGCACAAGGGGCAGAGGGCAATCACAAGGATCATATAGAGGACGACAATGGCAAACTCCAGCACCAAGAGGTGGCAAGGACAGTACACAACAATACAGGAAGCAAACCCAATGACTCCCTCATTTTCATGCCAAGCACGTACCAGCTGGCAGCACCTTTGGGAGGAAAGCTAGCATTATTTGCAGCCAGTTGGCATATTGTCACAACAGACAAATGGATCCTGGACATTATAAACAGAGGCTACAAATTTCATTTTCACACTCTTCCAAAAAATGAGAGGCATGCCAAACCTGCCACAGAATCAAAGGGCAGAGGCGCAACTACAAATTTCAAAGCTCATAAGCATGAGAGCTATTCAAGAGGTACCTACTCACGAACAAGGTCAAGGTTTTTATTCAAGGCTTTTTCTGGTACTAAGGAAAGGAACCGACTGGAGACCCATTTTGGACTTATCCATCCTAAACACATTTCTACTCGTACCAAAATTCAAGATGCTCACATTACAGCAACTTCTTCCCATGCTGGGCAAGGAGTTTTGGCTGGTAACATTGGACCTCAAGGAGGCATATCTGCATGTCCCAATCAGACAAAGCTGCAGAAGATACCTCAGATTTCTTGCAGGTTCAATCCACTATCAATTCTCTGCATTGCCCTTTGGCTTATCTACTGCGCCCAGAGTATTCACAAAGTGCCTGGCATCAGTGATTACCTACTGCAGACTTCAAGGGATACAAATTTACCCTTATTTGGACGACTGCCTGATCCAAGCGGACATCAAACACATACTTCTGGAACATCTGGCATATGTGACATGGTTACTGCATTCTCTGGGATACACAATCAACAAAGAGAAATCAAGGCTAACACCATCTCAGAAAATAACTTTCCTGGGTGCCAATTTGGACACAAACACCCAGATGGCCTATCTTACGCCAGAAAAACAGGGGCAACTATCTCATTACTTCAAAATACTAGCAAAAAGTACCAGGCTTACTGCAAGGAAAATCCTGCAGGCTCTGTGATTCATGGCATCTTGCATTCTTTTAATCCCGTGTGCAAAGCTGCATATGAGGAAACTTCAATGGTACCTAAAAAACCTATGGTCTCAACACAGTCACAGTTTGGAAACAATAATACCAATAATCCCATGTTTGCAAAAGGAATTTCTATGGTGGGCCCAAGCATGTCAAGCAAACACAGGCCTCCCATTCTGCAAGCCTCAAGCAAAGCAAGTCATCACAACAGATGCCTCAGATTACGCATGGGGGGCGCACATGACAGACAGGTGCATCCAGGGCATATGGTCCCAAAAAGAAAAGCACCTTCACATCAATCAAAAAGAAATGCTAGCAGTAATAAATGCAATTACAGCTTTCAAGGACTTCCTGCATCCAGGGCAATTACTGATAAGAACAGACAACACCACAGTAATGTGGTACATAAACAAGCAAGGAGGAACACATTCATACCCCTTGTGCAGACTAGCCATGACTCTTTGGAACTTGGCTCTGGAATGGCAAATCGAACTTCAAGCCCAGTACCTGCCAGGATTGGAAAACACGCTGGCAGACAATTTAAGCAGAAATATGACAGATCCACACGAATGGAAGTTGCATCCTCAGGTGTTTACAGAAATAACCCAAGTGTGGGGGAGGCCAGACATAGATCTTTTTGCCTCCCACAGGAATCATCAATTGGAAACGTTTTGTTCAAGGACCTTTCATCCAAAGGCCTGGAGAGTGGACGCACTTTCATTCAGTTGGACAGCATGGACAGTTTACGCATTCCCACCTCTGCCTCTTCTGCCCAAGGTACTTTTGAAAGCAAGAGCAGACCGAAGATGATACTGATTGCTCCAGATTGGCTACGGCAACACTGGTATCCACTGCTGAGGAGCCTAACACATACTCCTCCCTGGTCCCTGCCTCTAATGCCTCTTCTGCTGACTCAGCACAGCTACAAAACTCTCCACAGTCAGCTGAAAACACTCAATCTCGCTGCATGGAAAATTCCTTAACACCACAAAAGACCCTACTCTCCAAGGAGGTGTAGGATGTCATTTTGGAGGCCAGAAGGCCATCTACTAGAAAAGCTTACTCCGCAAAATGGAAGCGGTTTTGTTCCTGGAATGAGAAAGTCCAGGACCCTAGAAAACTGAACTTGCCTCAGGTATTACAGTATCTAGCTGAGCTGCTGAACAGTGGACTTTCATTTTCTTCCATAAAAATCCATGCCTCAGCCATTTCTGCAGAATACAACACAGATCCTCCTTTATTTTCTCACCCACTCTTACGCCAGTTCCTCAGAGGGGCTAAGAATATTAGACCACCAATGAAACAACCAATACCAGCCTGGGATCTTAATTACATACGAGAAAAATTAACATTGCCTCCTTTTGAACCAGCTGCCTCAACAGATTTGCAATATTTGTCCAGGAAAACTGCCTTCCTTCTGGCTATCACTTCAGCTCGTAGAGTTTCGGAACTACAGGCCCTCATGGCAGTGCAGCCATTTCTCATTTTCCATCAGGACAGGGTTTCCCTTCGTACCAATCCATCATTTATGCCTAAAGTGGTGTCCAGGGTAGCTTTAAATCAAGCCATACACCTTCCTACCTTTTACCTCAATCCTCAAAACAAAGGGGAAAGGCTGCTACATTCTTTAGACATCCATAGGCAGCTATGTTACTACTTGGATAGAACAAAGCCCTTCAGGAAATCGGAACAACTCTGTGTCCTATGCTGTAGGGGCTCAAGGGAAGCCAGTTTCCAAGCAGACTATTTCAAAGTGGATAGGCCACTGCATACGGTTTTGTTATTCCTATCATGGGAAATCTGTTCCTACAGGTATCAGATCACACTCAACCAGGGCCACAGCTACCTCTACAGCCTTCTTCAGAGGAGTTCCTACCAAAGATATTCTGGAGGCAGCCACTTGGAGTTCTGTACATACCTTCACAAAACACTACCACCTGTCTTTATATTCCAGAACCAGAGCAGGCTTTGCCACTGCTGTTTTGCAGGGCATTCTGGCTCCACCCAGTTCCTCCTAGTACCTACCACCCTGTGCGTAGCTTTGGGACTCTACCCATCTGTGATTACTGCAGCTGTATGCACGATGAACATAGTACAGTTTTGTACCTACCATAAATGTAGATGTTAGAGTGCTAATACAGCTGCAGTACAGGTTTCCCTCCCTCCTTCCCCACTTGGTAAAGGCATGGGGCCTAATAACCTCTTCATACAACCTGACTGGGTTATCCTTCTATGGTTTATTTGCTTGCAACCACTGTTTTTGGATTATATTGCATTGCATGTATACACATATAAGCATAATTTATATATTGCCTTCCTTCTGGGGGCACCTGACATCTGGGGCAAGAAAGACTGAAGAACATGGCGTCGGCTGTGTCTTATATACTCTGGCCTCACTGACATCGGAAGAGAAAGCGACGACAACTGATGCAGGACCAAGACTTTGGAATTCGGCCGACCGAGGGACCGCCTGACGGCAGAAAACCCATCTGTGATTACTGCAGCTGTATTAGCACTCTGACATCTACATTTATGGTAGGTACAAAACTGTACTTTCTTCCATCTCCTTTCTTAGGTCTGCGATACCTTTCACGCAGGTTGTTATTGAGGTGGGTTTCCCTTCTCCATTCTATGGAGACTAGGGTTGCTTGGTATAGCTATCAAACGAGATCTGAGTAGTTACCGCCTAGCATTGTGGGATATAGGGGAGCCTCGAACCGGTGGAATTAGCTCTCGAGCTTTAGTATTGGCCGAGTCGGAGCCGAGGATCGGCTCCGAACCCATCCATCCAGCAAGAAAGAAGGCGAGAAGAAGACAACTAACATGGAACGTTATGGTAGGTACATAACTTCTTATTTTAGTGCATGCATGTTTTTTGGCATCATCTATTTAGCCTACCCGTTTGTGGGGCACCTGACATTTGGGGCAAGAAAAACTGAAGAAAATGGCGTCTGCTGCATCTTTTATACCCCTGGCGCTTTGATCTCAGGGAAGAGGCGACCGCAACTGACGCCGGACCAAGACTGTGGAATTCAGGCTGACTGCGGGTAGCCTGCCAGCAGGGATAACCCAAGAGTAATGACTGCAACAGCGAATACATTCGCTACATCTACATTTATAGGTTCATAGGTAGGTACTAGGCTATTGGCCCTAGGGCCTATATAAGCCTAGCCAAAAAATGTACCCTGGCTTTCGCGACCCAAGAAAATTATTTTCCTGTGCCCCTGTCGAGCAGAGCCACAGAAGTGATCCCCGGGGTGAATTTCCCATTTCCCAGCCAATCATCAAGATTTTTGTTCAGGAGTGCTAATGAGGAGCTCTGTTTGACATAGATAGGTAGTCTGTTCCAGAGTATGGGAATTCTCTGGGACGGGAATCTATCCCTCCAGCATGTTCTGTTTATTGTGGTGACAAGGTTTAGGTCCCTAGAGCGTGTAGCTCGGAGGGATTGGGATTTCTTTAAGTGGAGCATGTCCAACATCTCTGCGTTTGACATAGCTTTGTATGTTAGGCGGAGATCACCCCTGAGTAGGCGATATGTGATGGAGTAAAGCTAGTTTTTTGAGACGGTCTGCGTAGGGCATCTGTTTGAGGCCAGTAATCCTCTTTGTGAGGTATTTCTGTGGTCTTTCCAGTTGTTGATGTTTTGTGAGGTACATACCAAAAGGGGCGTTGTACTCCTATAATGGGTCTAATGAGTGATGAGTAGAGGGGAACAATGACCTCTCTTTTTCTGGATGAGATGAGCCACGTAGAAGGATTTCCTGACCACTGTGGCGATGTGATTATCAAAGGAGAGACTACTGTCCACCTGTGTCCCAAGGTCTCATCACATTTGCGGCATTAAGTAGACTACCAGTTATGTGGTAGTTCATAGGTACAGAGTTTTTACCAAAGGGTGTGATAATACACTTTTTGGCATTAAGCTTCAGGCCATGGATTTGACACCAGGTGTCTGTCTCAGTGAGGCCCTTTTGTAGTTTGTCCACATCGTTAGGAGTTTCGATTATGGCTCTTAGTTTGCAGTCATCTGCAAACTTCGTTAGCCAAAGACCACCTGTGTTAGCCTGCACTTCATAGAAGTAGATACCAAACAGGAGAGGACCCAGGACTGAACCCTGTGGTACTCCACTTGTCAATGGTCTGAAGTCTGATTTGGAATCGGCTACTTTCACAGTGTGGGTTCTGTCCGTGAGCCAGTTGGCAACCCATCTTGTGACATGGGGATTTATACCTAGTTTAGTGAGCTTATCTATAATTCCAGAGTGGGGGATGGTGTTGAAAGCCTTGGCGATATCTAGATAAGCTGTGTGAACCATTTTACCCTCATCTGTGGCTTTGGTGACTGCTTCAAAGAAGTCCGTCCGGTTTAGGAGACATGATCTGCCTTTTACAAATCCAAACTGGGTAGGGTCCAGAGTTTGGAGATTGCCAATGTCTGAGTTCCACGATGATACAGACCAGGCTCGTCAGTCTAATGGGGCGGTAGTTCCCTGGGTCCGTCGTGTCTTCCCCTTTGTGGAGTGGGATAACCGTTGCAGTGCGCCATTCAGTGGGTACAAAGCCTGAGGTGAGGCTATGATTGAACATGGTACTTGGGTATGGTGCCAGTTCATTCTGTAGTTCGTGTAGAACCCAGCCTGGGATATTGTCAGGTCCCATGGATGTTGTGTTCTTGGCTTTGGAGAGTGTGTTTTTTACCTGTGCAGCCGTGATTATAGGAACTTTGCATTCTTCCGCTATGGAGATGGGCCCTTTAGGGGGTGAAAGGGGGGTGAAGTTAGCACTGAACCTATCTGCTAGGATGTTGGCAATATCAGTTGGCTCTGTATATTTAGTGCCATTGTGCTGTAACTCTGAGCAGATCTGAGTGTTCCCATTGAGATTCTTGACATAGCTATAGAATGCTTTGTGGTTGTCTTTAGAGTTGGTGGCAATTTTGTTTTCGTAACTAGCTTTGGAGGATTTTTTGAGGGATCTCCTCTTCTTACTGAGGTTGACCAGGGAGTTCCTCCATTCATGGGATTTTACTCTCTTTTGCAACAGTTTTTCTTCTGTTGTAGAGTTTGTTTATGGCAGAGGACCACCAGATTGGTTTCCTTTTTTTTTTTTTTTTTTTTTTTGGAAGATAACATCTTGGTTCTATTAGTGATAGCATGATCCATGCACTCGTGTAAGTGCTTATAAAGTGCATTTGTGTAGGATTCAGCAGTCATACCTCTATTGTTTGTCTGCGTGGGTGTCATGAAGTTTGCCACTTCTGTCTTAAGTGTGAAGTTGGCTTTGGAGAAGTTTTTTACGATTGTTTCCCTAATTGTGGGTGGAGGTATGTGGATGTCTATGCTGATTAGCTTGTGGTCTGATCTGACAAATGAGAAATTGACCACTGGTGTGGAACACCAGTTTCCCATGTTGTTAATGACCAGATGTCCTTCATGGATGCATCTGCAGTCATAACAAGTGGGTTGTCCTGTCGTCAGGCAGCCCTGCAGTCGGCCGGATTCCAAAGTCCGGGTCCGGCTTCGGCTGATGTCGCACTCCACCCGACGTCATCACTGTTGGTCTTCGGGTATAAAAGCATCAGCCGACGCCACTTTCCTCAGTCTTTCTTGCCGCGTGGCGCCCGAAGCAGAAGCTGTTCGCAAGTGCCGGTCGGTCGGATCCAGAGATTACTTCTACCGAATACTACTTCGAAGACTTCTAAAGCTAAGTACCCCGTTGGGGACTCTTTCTTGCCTCAGCCGATGTCAGAAAAAGTTAACAATTGTTTAACCTGTGGGAAACAAATACCTCATAAAGATTTCCACTCTTACTGTCTGCCTTGTTTAGGCCCAGCCCGACGTAGCAGCCTGTTCGGCCTGTGCCTCTTTCAACCGGCAACGGCTTAGGCGTCGGTCGGAGTTTGCAGAACAGTTTTTCGGTTCTGATTTTGCGTACATTATGCCGTCGGATCCTCTGACTACCCCAAAAACGCAAAGATAAAGACCGACACTCGCGGTCCGCGGTTTCGGCGAAACCACGGTAAAGCAAACAGCAGTGTCTCGGTTTCGGCGAAACCGAGAAAACTGCTCAAAGTACAGCTGAACCTATTCTTACAACTGAGGCCCCTGCTACAACTCTTGAATCGACCTCAGAAATTTTACCCACTACGGTGGTTGACTTATCAGACACCATCCCTTGGATGTCTCTACCCCAGCACGTGGTGCTGCTAGGCCTCCAGCTGCCATGTCCATTAAGGCCTTCGCCAGGGCTAAAGCAGCCAAGACTACTAAAACAGTGCCTGTTAAACCCCCACATCCAGGCCCTCTTCTAGTTCTCAAATGCTTTCTTTGGCAGAAGATTTAATTTCTTTAATTAGAGGATCTCAATCTCACCCAGACAGGGCCTCTCAGCCCCAGAGAAGAGACCTAGGGCAGAGCCCCTGAGCCAGTGTCTTCTGATGATTCTGCTGATGAATCAGACATAACTGACCAGCCTGAGGCTCCCTTCTCCAATTTTGAAGATTCTGATGCTGAAGAATCCATTCCAGCTGCTTCCCCACCAGAAGAATTCTCCTTTGGGGAAACCTTGCATGCCATGCGAGAACAGTTCCAATGGCAGCAACAGGATTTTTCAGACTCCAGAAAAGACTTAGGACCTTTCTGCACCTCCCACAGCACAGGCCCTTAGCTATACCTCCTGTTCTCTCTGTGGTGGATGATGCTTTCAATGATGTTTGCTCCGCTCCAGATTCTTTACCCCAGCCCCTGCCAAACCAGACAGATTTTACAGGGTGCCAGATACTCATCACCACCTTTACAAGGCCCCACTTGCAGACCCAGAAACTATATCCCAGGGTCCCAAGGCAGTAGCAGCGACCACAGCTAAAAACCCTATTCCTTCTGAAAGGGAAGCAAGGTCACTAGACAGATGGGGTAAAAGGTCTACACTTCAGCTACTCTCTCAGCTAGAGCTTTAAACTGTCAGTTTCACATGATACAATACCAAGAGTTTATGCTTGATCAGTTAACTAAAAACTAACCACTGATGAATCTCTTGATAAGAAATATGTATTAGAGATGGTAAATAACATACAACAGGTTAGCAACCATTCCTTAAAATGTGGCTATGATGCACTGGAGGCTTCATTTAGATCAGCCATGACAGGCACAGTGATAAGAAGGCATGCATGGCTAAAGGAACAAGCTTTACGGATCATGTTAAAGCTAAGTTGCTAGATGCTCCTATGGACAAGACAAGTTTGTTTGGTACACCTGCCCAGCAGGTTATGAAGAAAATGGAAGAAAAGGCAAAATCTGTTCAAACTGTTAAAGATTTCTTGCAGGTTCAACCCCAAGGTTTAGCAGGAACTGGCCTGCCAAAATTGGTCCTTTCCTGACTCCACAAAATTTCAAAGGGGCAGGAATAGGCGTTCCAGAGGCAGAAACCAATCCAGAGGAGGTGCCTACAGAGGGCGACAGTGGCAAGGTAACAACAGAGGCACAGACACAGCCACTGCCACTACATCAGCACAACCACAGTGACTTAATCCTAAATCCGCCTACCAGGGAACAAATAGCAGCTCCTCTAGGCGGAAAGTTAACCTTATTTTCAAAGAACTGGCACTACATAACAAAAGACAAGTGGATTTTACAAACCATAGATCAAGGTTACGGTTTCACTTCCACACTTTACCAGTCAAAAGAGGAATGCCAAATCTACCTCCAAATCAAAAAACAGAGGCTCTACGCCAGATAATGGAGTTAGCAAACATAAGAGCTGTGGAAAGAGTGCCAACAGCAGAACAAGGAAAGGGGTTCTACTCCAGACTATTCCTAGTTCCAAGAAAGGAAAAAGTTGGAGACCAATTCTCGACCTGTCCACCTTAAATACATACATCATTGTCCCAAAATTCAAAATGCTGACCCTACAGCAACTTCTTCCCATGCTGGGCAAGGAGTCTTAGCTGGTAACTCTAGATCTCAAGGAGGCATACCTGCACGTCCCCATTCGACCAATCTGCAGAAGATACCTCAGATTTCTTGCAGGATCAGAGCACTATCAATTCTCAGCATTGCCCTTTGGCTTATCTACTGCCCAGAGTATTCACAAAATGCCTGGCATCAGTAATCGCCCATTGCAGACTACAGGAATTCAAATTTACCCATACCTGGACGACTGCCTGCTACAAGGGGACAACAAAAGCAAGCTGACAACAGATTTACAAAGGGTCATTTACTTGCTACAAGGACTGGGATACACAGTCAATTTACAAAAGTCAAGGCTGATACCATCCCAAACAAGGACATTCTTGGGCGCGGAATTGGACACAGTACAACAAATGGCATTCCTGACTACAGAAAAACAAAAAGAACTTCCTCTTTACTTCTTGGCACTAACAAAACTGAACAAGTTAACAGCAAGAAAAGTTCTGCAGGCCTTGGGCTTCATGGCATCATGCATAACCTTGGTCCCATTGGCCAGACTACATATGAGGAAACTACAGTGGTACCTAAAGAATTTATGGTCCCAACACAGACACAGTCTAGAAACAGAAATCCCACTAATTCCATGCTTAAAACAGGAGTTCCTATGGTGGGCTCAGGCATGCCAGTCAAACCCAGGCCTACCCTTTCGCAGATGTCAACCAAGCCAGACCATCACAACAGACGCTTCAGACCTAGGATCTGGGCCCCACATGCTGGACAAATGCGTGCAAGGATTGTGGACACAGGATCAACTTCACCTGCACATCAATCTAAAAGAAATGCTGGCAGTAAAACTGGCAATCCAAAAGTTCAAACCATTTCTCAAAGAGGGCCAGTTGATGATAAGGACAGACAACACCACAGTCATGTGGTACATCAACAAACAGGGAGGCACTCATTCATACCCCTATGCAGAATGACCTTGGAGCTGTGGACCCTGGCACTCAGCTACAACATTCAGTTACAGGCAATATTTGTACCGGGAAAGACAATACTCTAGCAGACATATTAAGCAGAACCACTTCGGATGCCCACGAATGGAAGCTGCACCCGGACATCTTCAAGACCATCTCGAAGAAATGGGGAATGCCACAGATAGACCTATTCGCATCACCTCTCAATCATCAGCTCAAAAAATTCTGCACAAGGACATTCCACCCACTAGCATGGAAAGTGGACTCACTCTCCTTCAACTGGAAAGGCCTAACAGCATATGCATTCCCACCTCTTCCTTTGATACACAAGGTACTACTACAAATCAAGGAAGAACGTCCAAGGATAATCCTGATAGCTCCAAACTGGCCAAGACAGCACTGGTACCCACTACTGAAGAGCATGTCTCGGAACAATATGTGGCCAATACCCTGATGCCTTTGATGTTAACTCAGAACAACTACAGCATCATACATCCAAACCTAAAACGCTGCAACTGACTGCATGGAACATCACATAGCAGCAGCTAATCCAGAACTTTCCCAAAGAGTTAAAGACATTATTCTTGAAGCACGCAGACCTTCAACAAGAAGGAACTATGCTGGAAAATGGAAAAGGTTTGTCATTTGGAGTGCGGAAAGAGGAAAAGATGTGTCAAACATAGATATGCCTAACATTCTGGAGTATCTGGCGAACTTCTTCATTCAGGCCTGTCCTACTCCTCCATCAAGATACATGCATCAGCTATTTCAGCAGAATACAGCTTTGATCCACCTGTTTTTCAGCACCCTTTGCTCAGGCAGTTCCTCAGAGGAATCAAGAATGTAAAACCTCCAAGGAAACCACCATTACCAGCTTGGGATTTAAACTTTGTGCTAGAAAAGTTGACACTATCACCCTTTGAACCAGCAGCAACAGCAGACCTACAACACCTGTCATGGAAAACTGCTTTCCTACTGGCAATTACTTCAGCAAGGAGGGTTTCAGAACTACAGGCCTTAATGGCAGTGCAACCCTTCCTAATCTTCCACCAAGATAGAGTGTCCATGAGGACTAATCCTACATTTATGCCCAAGGTGGTATCCAGAGTGTCTTTAAACCAGGCAATCCACCTTCCTACCTTCTTTCCCAACCCACAAAACAGAGGGGAAGAATACTGCATACCTTGGATGTACATAGACAGCTACGCTACTACTTGGACAGAACAAAAATAGCAGAAAGACTGACCAACTTTTGTAGCCTATGCAACAGGAAGGGAAGGAAAAGCTATTTCCAAACAGACAATCTCCAAATGGATAGGAAATTGCATACGATACTGTTACTCCTTCCATGGAAAACCAATTCCACAGAACATAAGACCTCATTCTACAAGGGCAACAGCCACTACCACAGCCTTCTTACGAGGAGTGGCAACCAAAGACATTATTGAGGCGGCTACTTGGACCTCCGTGCATACATTTGCCAAGCATTATAATTTGCCTCTATATTCCAGATCGCGAGCAGGGTTTGCCACTGCTGTACTGCAAGGGATCCTAAACACACCATAATCTACTTTTATCCTCCTCCCCTAGTTGGCTATGGTATTCTACCCACTTGTTATGACTGCAGATGCATCCATGAAGGACATAGTACAGTTTTGTACCTACCATAAATGTAGATGTCGAACTGGATAGCATCTGCAGTCAGGATTACCCTCCCTCCTTCCCCTCTGTGGTACTCCTAGGGTGTTTACCCTCCTAATAGCTAGCTGTTGGGGGGGAGTCTTTTATGGTGTATTTGTTTGTATATATGTACATATATGCTTATTGTTGTGTTTACCTCTATCTATTTGGAAACATTGGCATCTATCCAAATTTTAGCCTGCAAGAGGGCTACTGGCATCTGGGGCAAGAAACACTGAGGAAAGTGGCGTCGGCTGATGCTTTTATACCCGAAGACCAACAGTGATGACGTCGGGTGGAGTGCGACATCAGCCGAAGCCGGACCCGGACTTTGGAATCCGGCCGACTGCAGGGCTGCCTGACGACAGGACAACCCACTTGTTATGACTGCAGATGCTATCCAGTTCGGACATCTACATTTATGGTAGGTACAAAACTGTACTATCTAGGATATTGCTACCCCTGTTGGGGATGTGAATAAGTTGATCCAAGGCGTTGGAATTTATGAATTCTAGAAAACGTTGAGCAAAAGAGTTGGTACATGAGCAGTTTTCCCAGTTAATGGTGGGGTAGTTGAAATCGCCCATTATTAGGGTGTTGGGTTGTACCCTAACACTTTCCAGTGTATCAAGAAATGAGGAGTGGGAATCCTGGTGCATGGTGGGGGGTCTGTAGCAAGCTACAATTTGGATTGCGGTCTTGCCCAGAGTTAGTTGCACTTGGATAATCTTTGCATTATGCTGTGCAGCTAGCTTGGAGGTGTGGATATCCTTAATGAATATGGACACGCCTCCGCCTTTAGTGCTTCATTCTGGGTTAGGTGGCCGAAAGGTGTGGTATGAATTGTAGCCTGGTAATGCAGGGGTGCTCTCTGGAGCTTTGAACCAGTTCTCTGTCACTGCACAGATGTCAATGTTCTCCATTTTAAGGAGTGCCTCGAGTGAGTGCATTTTGAGGTTTAGACTTCTAGCATTGAGTAGCATTACCCTCAGATTTTGCTTGCTTGTACCTGTTACGGTGATGAATTTGTCATTTGAACCTTGCCTAAAAAAGGCACTATAGGGGTGGCAAGAGCCTTAGCCAATATCCGGAATACTAAGGGTGACAGGTGCAGGCCATCTCTGGCAAAGCATCGTGGTCTGTCGATCATGTCATCCCAGGCAGACAAATACTGGATCCCCTTAGAATGGCACCAGAAGCTTAGCCAATTGTTGAAGTCAGTCATTTTGTCCTTGTACTGTGGTATCATTCTGGGGGTGATGGCAGGATGCTACTCAGGGTTAGGGTCGTACCTGCCTGGGATACAAGATCGGAGAGCTCCTCCATGTCTCTTTTCATGTCGTCCAGGGAGGTACGTCTCAGGTCATTCACACCAACATGGACAATAAGAGTGTCATATTTGTACTTATTGTGGAGTGACCTGAGTGCATGCATTGTGGTGGATCCTGGCACCTGACGGGCAGCTGACAGTAACTTTCTCCTTGTTTAGTCTAGTAAGTGGAACATCAGTGTGCCTGACTATAGAGTCACCTATGACTAGAGTGTTGGGTACGTTGTTATGCCTTATGGGCTGTGGTTGAGTGGCACACTGAGTTTGTGGGCTATGTGTCATTTGGGTTGTGTTGGGGGGTGAAGTTTGCTTGCGTTTATGCTTTGGATGTTCCTGATGCTTGGGCAGATTTTTGAGAGCTTCCGCGAATGTAGGTGTGTTTGTGTGTGTTTTGGTGGTGTAGGTTTTGAGGGACTATGTGATGTGTGGTATGGTGCAAGTGTTTACCTTCTCCTCATGACAGTCTAGTCCAGTCTTGGGTGAAGAGAGCTTTGCTTCCAGTTTGGCTATATAAGTGCACCTCTCACAGGTTGTAGTATTGAGTGGTAGGAGGAGAGGGTTGTTTGTGTACATGAGGCAATTGCTGCATTGCCCCAAGATGCCCAGATTCATCAGGTAGACAGGAGAAATCACTGGGAGCTGACCCTTAGACATGCCTGGATAGGTGCTTATTTATTAAGTACTAAAAACTGCTTTCCTCTAGACAAGTGATGAAAGTTGAGTGCTGTAGTAATTTGCGGCTTATGTAGTGCTTACAATGAGTTCTGAACAAGTGCTGAGTTCAAAGAAACAGATTTGAGTGTACACAACGGTACTTTCTCCGGAATTCAGTCGGGTGCTTTCGCAGCCTACGATGCCAGGTACAATATCTACGTAGGCCTCTACCGAGACCCTTTCGAATCCAGTGTGCCGCAGAAATCATTGATGTTCTTCATCTCACATTGCTGCAGTCCTTACACTTGGGTAGTCCGCTGTCCTCGGTCGGCCCGAATATCAAAGTATTAGGCTGACGTCGGTCAAGGCGCTTAAGACTGACATCAGGACGTCAGGGTACAAATGCGCATGACCGACGTCATATCCTCAGTCTTTTTTGCCGCATGGTCCGATGCAGAAGCAGCGTTGCAAGTGCCGTTCGGCGTTCTGAAATTTTTCGAATTCGGAGTTTCAGACAGAGTCAAAGTTGGCTAAGTACCCCGTTGGGGAATATTTTAGTTTTTCTTGCCTCAGTGGTTTACCGGATGTCAGAAAAAGTGAATAACTGTATTTCTTGTGGGAAACAGATACCGCATAGAGATTATCATACTTTGTGTATTCCTTGGTTGTGGGCCTAAGCACGACGTTGTTGGGTGTCGCTTTTGTGCTAGGTTCAATAAGCGCACTATTAAGCGAAGGTTAGATTGTGCCAGGTTGGTCTTCGGGAAGCGGTGCAATTATAATATGCCGTCGGATGCTCCGACGCCCGCTTCTTCGAAGAAGCGCAAAGACAAAGCAGCTAAACCCAGGCAAGAAGAGTCGTCCGTACCGGACGCCGGTTCTTTAGAGGCGTCAGTGGAACCGGTGGTTCCGCCGGAGGCTTCTCTGGAGTCCCAGGGGGAGACGTTGATATTGCAGGATGTGGCCTCTCAGGAGGCAGGTCAGGCTGAAGGGGCTTCCCAGGTTACTGTACTCCCCTCCCTTCCTAGGGTGGTTAGGCCCTCTCCTTCTGTTTCCAAGGCTTCTCCCAGAGGCAGGCCAGGTTTAGCTTCTGTTGGTGTCACTCCTAGTTCATCAGGATCTGTGCCCAAGAAGCACATGCTTAAAATGGCAGAAGATTTAATTACTTTGATTAGAGGTTCTTTGCCCCCTCCTGATAAGAGGCCTAGGGTGGAACCAGAGTTGGGGAGTTTTGAGCAGGCTTGGATGTTTCAGAGTCTTGACTGAAGACTTGCAGGAGTATTCTCCCTATTCTGATTCTGATATGGATGATTCTACTCCTTCTGCTTCTCCTCCAGAGGATTTTTCTTTTTCAGAGACTCTTCATTCCATGAGGGAACATTTTAAGTGGGAAGGTCAGGACTTCTCTGATTCCAGGAAAAGGCTTAGGGAATTTTTGCTTTTACCCCAGCATAGGCCTTTGGCTATACCACCTGTTCTGGATGTTGTGGAAGATGTGTTTGCAGAGGCTTCACTTAATCCTGATTCTTTGCCTCCTGCTCCTGTTAAACCGGACAGGTATTACAGGGTGCCTGAAGCTCATAAATATCTCTATAAGAGTCCTAGGGCGGACCCAGAAACTGTTAGTCAGGGACCTAAGGGCGTCAAGGCCTCTGTTGTAAAAAATCCAGTTCCTCCAGATAAAGAGGCCAGAGCTTTGGATAGATGGGGAAAGAAAGTCTATACTTCTTTCACCTTAGCTATGAGGGCTTTGAATTGCCAGTTTCACATGTTGAAATATCAAAACTATCTTCTTTCTCAATTGAAGTCTAAGGTAGATGCTCTGGCTGAAGGCATTGAGTATAAAGAATTACAAGATTTGGTACATGTTTCTGAACAGGTGGGTAAGCATTCTTTACAATGTGGTTTTGATGCTGTACAGGCCTCGTCTAGGGTGGCTGCCACTGGGTCAGTTCTTCGCAGGCACGCCTGGCTGAGGGATCAGAATTTATCTGACCATGTTAAGACAAGGATTTTAGATGCTCCTTTACAGTCTGATGTGTTGTTTGGGTCACCTGTGGAGGCAGTCTTAAAGAAAATGGAAGACAAGGCTAAGTCTATGCAGGCTGTTAAAGATTTTTTGCAGGTTCAGCCTCCGAAGTTTAGCAGGAATTGGCCTGCTAAGGGGTGGACGTACCCTTCTTATGATTCACAGTCTAGGGAAGATCTAGGCGTGGTAGGGGCAGAGCTCAGGGCTCTTTCAGACCTAGAACAGGAGTTCACCTGCACAGTCTTGGTGAGGGCAGGGGCCAGTCCTTTCGTAAACAGGCCCAATGACCTACCTTTTCAGCTGCCAGAGCCTTCTTGTCTGGCAGCACCTTTGGGAGGACGGTTGGCACTCTTCAAAGAAAATTGGAGTTTAATTACCCAGGACAGATGGGTATTGGATATTATACACCAAGGCTACAAGTTTTATTTCCATACCTTACCTCCTTTCAAAGGCATGCCAGACGTTCCTCCTCAGCAAAGAATAGAGGCTCACAAACAAATTTCTCTGCTGCTTCAAATAGGAGCCATACAGCCAGTCCCTCTACCAGAAGTGGGCCTAGGATTTTATTCTCGCCTGTTCCTAGTACCAAAGAAGGGGAACACGTGGAGACCAATTTTGGATTTATCTATCCTCAACACTTATCTGGACATTCCCAAGTTCAAAATGTTGATGTTACAACAGCTTTTACCTCTGCTGGGCAAAGATCACTGGATGGTGACTCTGGATCTCAAGGAGGCTTACCTTCATGTTCCTATCAGGCTAAGTTGCAGGAAGTATTTGCGTTTTCGAGCTGGGACTTCTCATTATCAGTTCTCTGCATTGCCCTTTGGCTTATCTACTGCACCCAGAGTGTTCACGAAGGTTCTGTCTCCAGTGATAGCTTTCTTCAGGCTAAAAGGAATACAGATCTATCCTTATTTGGACGATTGCCTGATTCTGGCCCAAGGAAGGGACGAACTTCTTCATCATTTGCAATATGTGATAGCAGTGCTAAGATGCCTAGGGTATTCTGTGAACGAAATAAAGTCCAGTCTAGTACCCTCTCAGGACATGTGCTTTCTGGGTGTGAGACTGAATACAGCATCCCAGATGGCCTTTTTGACCCCGGACAAACAAAAGAATCTTTCCCTTCCATCAATTGTCTCATCAGTCCAGGCTGACTGCAAGGACAGTCCTTCAAGCCTTGGGGTTCATGGCATCTTGTATTCTGGTGCTTCCCAATGCCAAACTGCATATGAGGAAGCTACAATGGTATCTCAAAAATGTATGGACACAGCACTGCCAAGATATGGACACTGTCATTCAGATAATACCTTGCATTCAAAAGGAATTTTTGTGGTGGGCTCAGGAATGTCACCTAAACAAGGGACTCTCTGTGACCCGGCCAGAGGCGAGTCAGATTCTAACGACAGATGCCTCAGACAAAGCTTGGGGAGCTCATCTAAATGGAAAGTGGATACAAGACATGTGGCCTGCCAGACTACAACATCTACATATCAACTTGAAGGAGATGTTAGCAGTCCAATTTGCATTAATAGCTTTCAAGGATTTACTTCTTCCAGGGCAGGTGTTGGTTCTAACAGACAACACAACTGTCATGTGGTACATCAACAAGCAAGGGGGAACACATTCTTATCCTCTATGCAGACAAGCAATGATTTTTTGGGAGACTGCTCTCAGTTTACAGCTAAATCTTCAGGCAAGGTTTCTGCCGGGAGCACAGAACTCCTTAGCAGATGTGTTGAGCAGACGAATTATGGATCCCCACGAGTGGAAATTGGATCCTCATGTATTTCAGAAATTGACAGTGTCATGGGAAACTCCAGACATAGATCTGTTCGCTTCTCCACTAAACTACCAGCTGCCAAAGTTTTGCACAAAAAGGTTTCATCCCACAGCTTGGAAAGTGGATGCTCTTTCTTTCAATTGGAGCAATCTTCATGTGTATGCCTTTCCACCTCTGCCTCTCCTCCCAAAGGTACTCCTAAAGGTCAGACAGGACAAGCCAAAGATGATTTTAATAGCTCCAGATTGGCCTCGACAGCACTGGTACCCATTATTGAGAAGTCTGGTACGGGAGCCTCCATGGCCTTTGCCTTCGATTCCACACCTGCTGTCTCAGGAGAACAGTCATTTACTCAGTCAAACTTCACTCTCTTCACCTAACAGCCTGGCATATTCTGTTTTAAACCCTGGAGGGTCTCAGCTTCCACAGCAAGTTTTGAATGTTATTTTGGAGGCCAGAAGGCCTAGTACAAGGAAAGTGTACGCAGATAAATGGAAGAGATTTTTATTTTGGAGTGCAGCAAAGGAATTTGATGTTTCTAAGCCTAATTTAAGTGTGGCTCTTCAATATCTTGCTGAGTTACTGGACAAAGGTTTGTCCTTCTCTTCTATTAAGGTTCATGCTGCAGCAATTTCTGCTCACTATGACTGTGACCCACCATTATTTTCTCATCCTTTGTTTAAGCAATTCCTTAGAGGGGCAAAGAATATAAGACCCCCCCCGTAGAGCTCCTACTCCTGCTTGGGATCTCAATTTTGTGTTGGAGAAACTCACTCTACAACCTTTTGAGCCTGCAGCTACTGCCGAGTTGAAATATTTATCATGGAAGACTGCTTTTTTGTTGGCCATTACCTCTGCGAGAAGGGTTTCTGAATTACAGGCCCTTATGGCAGTTGAGCCTTTCTTAATTTTCCATAAGGATAGGGTATCTTTACGTACTAATCCTTCCTTTATGCCTAAAGTGGTTTCTAGTGTGGCTTTAAACCAAACTATTCATTTCCCTACTTTTATGCAAACCCCAAAATAAAGGGGAAAAGATTTTGCACACCTTGGATATACACAGGCAGTTGCGATATTATTTAAGCAGAACTAAGGGGTTCAGGCAGTCTCAGCAGTTATTTGTTTCATTTGCTTTGGGTTCTCAGGGCAAGCCTGTGTCAAAACAAACTATTTCTAAGTGGATTGGGTTTTGTATTGCTTTCTGTTATTCCCATCATGGTAAGGAGATTCCAGCTGGGATTAGGCCTCATTCCACTAGGGCTACTGCCACTTCTACAACCTTTTTAAGGGGGGTGGCAACTAAAGATATTTTGGAGGCAGCTACTTGGAGTTCAGTGCATACTTTCTCTAAGCATTACCACCTTCCACTTTACTCTAAATCTAGGGCTGGTTTTGCCACTGCAATTTTACAGGGCATTTTAGCAGCTCCTACTGCTGTATAGTGTTGCCATCCTCCCTTACCTCTGCTTTGGGATTCTACCCAAGTGTAAGGACTGCAGCAATGTGAGATGAAGAACATAGTACAGTTTGTACCTACCATAAATGTAGATGTTCAAGATCCACATTGCTGCAGTCCAATACCCTCCCTCCTTCCCTCTGTAGTTAGAGGCGGTTGTGTGGTTTGGGTTGTGAATATTGTGGATATTGTATATATTGTACATATGATTAGTGCAAGGGTGGTTGGTTGTTTTTTGCTGTCTTTTGGTTTTGACCTTTCTGTTTAGGGTCTTCTGACATCTGGGGCAAGAAAAGACTGAGGATATGACGTTGGTCATGCGCATTTGTACCCTGACGTCCTGATGTCAGTCTTAAGCGCCTTGACCGACGTCAGCCTAATACTTTGATATTCGGGCCGACCGAGGACAGCGGACTACCCAAGTGTAAGGACTGCAGCAATGTCATCTTCGAACATCTACATTTATGGTAGGTACAAAACTGTACTTTTTCCGAGGCTTTGGTTGTCACTGCCTCAATTGGGTCCAGAGCCGCGACGTAGGCACCTGCTTCGGAGGCCTTTCGCACCGCTGATTCTAGACAAAAGCTTAGTCTTCTCATTTGGCTACCATTTCTCTCAGAAACCTTGTCACCACAATAAACAGAACATGCTGGAGGGATAGATTCCTGTCCCAGAGACTTCCCATACTCTGGAACAGACTACCTATCTATGTCAAACAGAGCTCCTCATTAGCACTCTTCAAGAAAAATCTTGATTGGATGGGAAATGGGAAATTCACCCCGGGGATCACTTCTGTGGCTCTGCTCGACAGGGGCACAGGAAAATAATTTTCTTGGGTGGCGAAAGCCAGGGTACATTTTTTGGCTAGGCTTGTATGGGCCCTTGGGTCGATAGCCTAGTACCTACGTATGAACAATTCTCTCGGGCCTAGAAGTCAGCCCACTCCTAGAAAATTTGCTTCTGGCCACCATCTTGCTCCTGCTCCACCACCCCAAGCACAAATGCTTAAAATGGCAGAGGATCTTGTCTCCCTTATCCGGGGTAGTCAGGCCACAACTTCTAAAAGGAAAAGGCACCCTTCTCCAGAAACTGACAGAAAAGGATTCTGAGAAATCTGTTCAGTTTTTGAAGTAACAGCAACCTCTGACTGCTTATGAGGATCCAGATGCAGAGGAATTCATCCCTTTTGCCTCCCCTCCAGGCGCCCTTTCCTTTGGGGAAACCCTTCACACCCTCGGGGAACTTTTCCAATGGGAATCTCAGGACTTCCCCAGTCTAAGAAAAGACTTTACAAGTTTCTGGACCTGCCCCAGCACAGGCCTCTGGCCATCCTCCCCATTTTAGAAGTGGTGTATGATTTTCATGAATCCAGCTTAGCCCCTGACACCCTCCCCCTTGCTCCCAGTAAACCTGACTGGTGTTAGAGTATCGGATTCTCACAAATAGCTGTACATAACCTGCTGCAGACCCAGAGGTCATTACACAGGGACCTAAAGGAGCTAAGACTAGTTCTGCCAAGAATACTATTCCTTCTGACAAGGATTCCAGAGCTCTGGACAGATTGGGTAAAAAAGTGTACACATTTGCATCCTTGGCTATCTGAGCACTCAACTGTCAGTTCCATATGTTAAAATATCTACAACACACTTTGGAACTAATTAAAACAAAATATTTCTACCTTTCCTGAGTGTGCCAATTCAAGAGTTAGCAGATTTACTGCACTCTACTTGTCAAGTGGCCAAACACTCATTACACTGTGTATGTGATGCCCTAGAAGTCTCTAGCAGGGCAGCAGTGTCAGGATCGGTCATTAGGAGACATGCATGGCTGAAGGAAGAACCTCTCCCTGATCATGTCAAGTCTAAACTAATTGATGCACTCCTGGATAAGGATTGCTTGTTTGGAGTGAAAGCAGAGGAGGTGCTTAAGATGGAAGACAAAGCAAAATCTGTGCAAACAGTAAAAGATTTCTTTCATGTTCAACCTCCCAGGTTCAGCAGGAACTTCCAACTAAGCACTGGTCCTTCCCTGTACCTAGCAGACTATGCCAAGGCATGCCCCGCAGGGTAGACCATCCTGGACCCTATCACAAGGCCAACAAAGAAGCCAACAGTGGACCACTTCTGCCCCAAAGGCAGAGAGTTCTAAGCCACCCTTCTATGGAAAAAAACTCCCAATGACTCCCCCTCCTCCCTTGCCCTCCCTTCACTCACCAAAAGCCAAGAGGAAGGCTCTCCCCTCTTCAAAGAAAATTAGCTTTCTGTAACAAAGGACCAATGGGTCTTAAAGATAACTTTTCAGGGATACAAATTCTGTTTCAGCGAACTTCCAATTCCAAGAGGGTACCCAGACTTGCCTCCAAATCAGTGGCAGAGGCACTGAAACAGGTCCAAACTCTCATATCCCAGGGGGCAGTATAACCTGTTCCCTCGGATCAAACGGGCAAAGGCTTTTACTCCAGACTATTCTTTGTTTCCAGAAAAGAGGGCACTTGACGCCCCATTCTGGATCTATCCATTCTGAACACCTCCCTGGTGGTCCACAGATTCAAAATGTTAACTTTGCAGCAGCTGCTGCCTATACTGACAATGCCTGGCTAGTGACCCTAGACCTAAAAGATGCTTACCTCCACATCCCCACAAGGGAATCCTGCAGAAAATTCCTGCGCTTCAGAGCAGGATCACAACACTTTCAGTTCTCTGTGCTGCCCTTTGGCTTATCTACTGCACCCAGAGTATTCACTGAATGCTTAGCCCCAACCATATCATTTTGCAGACAGAGAAATATGCAGATTTACCCTTACCTGGACAACTGCCTCAATCTGGTATAGTGCAAAGAAAAATTGCGCCAGAACCTTCTTTGTCAAATCCCTCCAAACTTCCCTAAGGGTCACCATCAATGAGAAGAAATCAAAGCAAACACACTCCAGGAAGATCATTTTCTTGGGAGCACTGCTAGACACAGCATCCCAAATGTCCTTCCTTTCCCCAGAAAAACAGAGCTTCCTGCCTGTCTTCTTTACCCAGCTGGCTTCCAGAAGTCACCTCACTGTGAGGAAATTCCTGCAAGCCCTGGGTACATGGCATCTTGCATTCTTTTAATTCCTCAGGGTAGACTTCACATGACAACTTCAGTGGTAGCTAAAGAACCTTTGGTATCAGCACATTCAGTCTTTAGAGATCTCATTCCCTCTCATCCCATGTATAAGGGCAGAGTTCTTCTGCTGGGCAGGGGCCTGCCCCAAGGACAAGGGTCTTCCCTTCATCCTCCGCCCTACCAGCCAGACCATCACCACCGACGCCTGCAGGCAGGTCAACCCAAGGTCTTTGGGAGGTCCAGCACCTTCCCTTGTACATCAATCTGAAAGAAATGATGGCAGTACAAAAGCCTCTGACATCCTACAAACCCCATCTCAGGCCAAGGGTGGTTCTTGTATCACACTACTGTGGTGTTGTCTGTTTTTATATCAACAAATGGGGGGGGGCGGGGTTATTCACCCTCTGTGTAGGCTAGCCATGAACCTCTGGCTGACAGCTGCCTCCATGGGCCTACACCTAATTGCCCAATACCTACCAAGGGTCAACAACATCCTGTCAGACCACCTAAGCAGAAACTTACTGGACCCCCCATGAATGGCAGCTGCACAGGAAAATCTTTTTGCAAATCACTCAGAAGTGGGAGACTTTGGAGGAGGATCTCTGCTTCACACCTCAACCACCAGCTGCAAAACTTCTGTTGCAATGAGAGTCATCTCCTAGCGTGGAAGGTGGAAGCCTTGACCTTCCCCTGGAACTCCCTCTGTGTACACTCCCTCATCTGCCTCTTATTTCCAAGGTACTGATCAAATTAAGGGAGGAGAGACCAAAGGCCATCTTCATTGCTCCAGATTGGCCCAGGCAACATTGGTACCTCTTACTGCACAGCCTGACTTTATAGCCCCCCAATCAGCTTCCCTTTATGTCAGACCTCTTGACCCAGGTGTGGGGGGGGGTGCTGCACCTAGACTTGCAGGCCCTCAATCTTTCAGCCTGGCTATTACTTTAAAAGCAAACAAGGGGTCCCTGTAAAGCAAACAGGTCCTAGACATTATCACAGATGGCCAGCACCAGAAAATCTTGGGCAGGGAAATGGGAAAGATTCTCCTCCTGGAGCCAGTCCAGAGGGGCCAGTACCTCACATACTTCTATCCCTCTTATCTTGGATTACCTAGCTGAGGTACTCCAAAGTGGTGTATCTTCTATTAAAATCCATGCCTCAGCCGTTTCAGCCCATTATGATTCAGGCCTACCCCTCTTCTCTCTCATCCTTAGATTAAACAATTCCTCAGAGGGGCTTCTAATATCGGACCTCCCACGCCAGCCTGTGACTTTTAATTGCGTTTTAGGAAAATTAACCTCACCTCCTTTCAAACCTGCTGATTCAGCAGAATTGAAATACCTCTCCTGGAAGACTGCCTTCCCTACTAGCTATCTCCTCAGCTTGAAGGGTTTCGGAACTTCAGGCACTCATGGCTGTTGAGTCCTTCATTTTCCCTGCAGACAGGTTCTCCCCGAGGACTAACCCCTCCTTTATGCCCAAGGTGGTATCTGATGTGACCCTCAGCCAAGCCATACACCTACCCACCTTCTTTCCCAACCTTCAAATCAAGGGGGAAAGAATTCTGCACTCGCTACATGTGCACAGACAACTCTGATAATATCTGGACCGCACTAAACCCTTCAGAAAAACAGACCATCTGCTTGTCTGTTTTGCCCCAGGGGCAGAGGGGAAGCCCATTTCCAAGCAAACCATTTCCAAATGGATAGCACTGTATCCATTTCTGCTACAGACTACATGGAACCCCCCCCCCCAAAGTGTATTCGTACCCATCCCACTAGGGCAGCCTCCACTTCCACAGCCTTCCTCAGAGGAGTCCCCACCAGTGACATCTTTGAAGATGCCACCTAGTCCCCACCAGTGACATCTTTGAAGATGCCACCTGGACCTCTGTCCATACCTTTACAAAGCATTACCACCTATCTCTTTTTTTTTTTTAAGTCTAAGGCAGGGTTTGCCTCTGCAGTTCTACAGGGCTTGCTGACCCATGCCTAGGGCTCTAACCTATCCTTCCACCCCTCAACTTTGGGAATCCTCCCACCAGTGATGACTTGCAACAGTGAAACACAAAGAACATAGAGTTGTGTTGCACTTAACATAAATGTAGATGTTCAAGTGTATTCACTGTTGCAGTCCTGGTTTCCCTCCCTCCATCCCCCTTATATTCTCTTTCCTAGGGGGACATGAGCTTCCCACGTTAGCTTTTAGCCACCAGGACCACTTTACCTTACTTCCATGTACTTCTGATGGGTTAGGGCAAGAAAAACTGATGTAATGACATCTGCTGCCTTGCTTTATAGCACTGATGACCTGACGTCGGACCACAGGTGACTGCAGCCGATGCAGAAAAACATTGACTCTGGTATTTGGGCTGTCAGAGGGCTACCACAGCAGGGATAACCCACAGGTGATGACTGCAACAGTGAATACACATCTACATTTATGGTAAGTGTACACAACTGTACTTTCTCTTTTGAGCTTGGTGCTTCTCTGAAGTTTTGTTCATTGACAAAAGTTGTATACAAAGTTTTCAAACTGTTATCTGAGTTGCAAGCTTTGGCCATCACTCCCTTTCTCGTTTTTCTTGGAAATAAGTTTGCTGTCAGAACTAAATTGTACTCTGAAGGTTAATGAGCAATCTGTAAATAAGTGACTTGTGTACCTTTTTTTCCCCCATCTCAAAAGATGTCTTTGGATTCTGGCAAGGGAAGCAGTTTTCTCTCGATCCAGGGTATCCGTCCCAAGTGACAGGGAGAATAGTCAACATGCTTGGGAAAGAGGTGTACACTTTGCTAATTTGTGTGCATAGGCAGCTCAGGTTTACTTAGACTAGACCAAATCTGTTATACAAAAAGTTGATCTGAATTTTCACTCTCCAGGACAAGACCTTGGGTGCTGTTTCCAGACAGTTGTCTCTGTCTTCCTTCCATGGTAAGCCACTTGTTCCAGTTGAAATGCATTCCGCTAGAGCTGCTGCTAGCTCAGGGCTTTCTTCAAGGGTTTGGGTTCTAGATCTCTTCTTGAAGTAGCAGCTTGTTCTATTCGCACATAACATTTGCCAAGATCATTTTCTCTTGAACTAGAGCAGGATTTGCTAGGTCAGTCCTATGGCTTCACCCATAATCCTGTTCAGGCTTCTTCCTTTGTATCACCTTCTTTGGGAATCTCACATCAGTTAATTCTGCCAGAGTAGTGCAGGAGGGACATAGTAAAATTGTTGATCACTACAGTATTGCCTCCACCATCCCCCCCCCCTTTTTTGTTGTGCAAGTGGATTTTTTTTTCTCCTCTTAGATTTGTACATATTAATATAATTGCCTCCTCCCGCTGCTTCAGTTCCCTTGTCTGGGGCAAGAAAGTCCTGAGTTAATTTGCATCCATACATCTCTTGTGTATCTCAAGCTCCATAAGATTGAGTTATATTTTGCATGTATGGCAAGAGGGGAGGGAGTAGAGGCTTTGGTATGCTGGCTTGATGTGCAGCTATCCTTGGCAGGCTATCCCAACTGTTAATACTTCAGCAGTGATTCTGCTTGTTACAGTAAGTTCTCATACAACTCTCTCTGCTGGACCGTTGCAGTCCTTGTTTGGCATTCCTGACTAATCCAACTTCCAGAGCTTTAACTTTCATTACGGTTTCAACTGCAGTCCTCCCACCAGGATGGATGGATGTCGAAGAGCTGTCAGCAGATGCCATTTTCAGACTATTGTTTGCCATGTGATATTGCATATTTTGTTCTACACTGCTCTTGGTTCATTGGTTGCCCTGCTTTCAGGGGCAAGGTAAAAAAAACCTCTCTGGAGGATTTGTCTTTCTTACTTTTTGGCTTCAATCTAAAATGCTTAATGTCTGATTCTGTCACTATATTTTCTAGTACAGAATTATTTTTTTTTAACAAGTACTTACTGGGACTAAAAATCTCCTGCTGCTAGGAAACTTATGTCGTCTAGAGGAACAAAGATTTTCTCATGTTCCTTTACACAACATCCTTTGGCTGATCCAGATGTTCTTCGTGTTTCACTGTTTCAGTCATCACACTTTATGTTCATAGTGTTTCACTATTGCAGTCATTACTCTTGGGTTATGCTGGCAGGCTACCCTCAGTCGGCCAGAATTCCAAAGTCTAGGTCCGGCGTCTGTTGCTGTCGCCTCTTCCCTGACGCCAGTGCGCCAGGGGTATAAAAGATGCAGCTGACTCGTTTTCTCCAGTCTTTCTTGCCGCACGGTGCCCAAAGCAAAAGCAGTTCGCAAGTGCCGGTCGGCCGACTCCAGTTCTGAAGTTCGGATTTGAAAATCTCAGAAGTCTTCATTAAAGCCAAGTACCCTGTTGAGGAAACTTTTTTTTCTTGCTCCAGACCGATGTCAGAAAAAGTTAACGATTGTATTTCTTGTCGGAAGCAAATACCTCATAAGGATTTTCACTCTTACTGTATTTCTTGCCTAGGCCCTGATCACAACGTTGCTAGCTGTCTGTTTTGTGCTAGATTTAACCAATGCACTATTAAGTGTCGGTTCGATTTTGCATTTCATTACTTTGGCTGAAGATTTAATTATATAATGCTGTCGGAACAGCTGACAACCGGAGTTTACAAAAAAACGCAAGGACAAGGAAAAGAATAGGCATCTGAGGTCCAAAACCGACGAGGCCTCTGCTAGGCCAGTCGCCAGTTCTCAGTTAGGCGCTTTCGCAGCCCCTGGTGCCCCCGCTACCTCAGAGCCACAGGCCGCCTCCGACTCCCACGTGGAGATAACTAGGCCTCTGGGATACTCAAGGTATTGGTCCTTCAGAAATCAATCCCTCAGATGGGTCTGGAGCCGCTGAGCAGGCATCGGCTTCTGAGGGTGTTTTTCAGACCTACACAACTTAATATAAAGCCTACTTCAGCATCCAATACTAAGTCTAAAGCAGTTTTAAAGACAAGGAAACAAGTACAGCATTCTCCAGGACAGATTTCTATGCGTAAGAAACAGATGCTCAAAATAGCTGAAGACCTAATTACTATTATCAGGGGTTCCCATCCCCCTCCTGAAAATGAGGCGTAGGCAAGATACTGATTCCTCTGATCAGGTTTCCATTTCCCCTGATTCCTCTTCAGAACAGGGATATTCCATTCCTCCCTATGAGGATTCTGATGCTGAAGATTCTATTTTTTCAGCTTCTCCTCCTGAGGATTACTCATTTGGGGAAACCCTGCATACCATGAGGGAGTATTTCCACTGGGAGAGCCAGGATTATTCCGATTCTAAGAAAAGGCTTAGAGACTTTGTTACTGCCTCAGCACAGACTTCTTGCAATTCCTCCTGTTCTCATCATAGTAGATGATGTATTTTCAGAGTCCGGCCTGTCTCCAGACTCTTTACCGCCTGCACCTGTTAAGCCGGACAGATACTACAGGGTTCTAGATTCCCATAAATTTCTATATAAAAACCCTGCTGCTGACCCAGAAATTCTCACAGGGTCCCAAAGGGGTCAAGGCTGCTAAAAACCCTGTCCCCTCAGAGATTCTAGGGCTCTGGACAGATGGGGGGGGGGGGAAGTCTACACTTCTGCTACCTTGGCTGTAAGGGCTTTAAATTGTCAGTTTAATATGCTCAGATATCAGCAATACTGAATGTATTTATTAAGACAAAAAATGTTGACATTCTGAATGTGCTGAGAACAAAGAATTGCAGGATTTATTGCACGCAGCTGAACAAGTGGGAAAACATACTTTGCAATGTGGTTATGATTCACTGGAGGCCTCGTGCATGGCTGCAGTTACAGGTTCTGTTATTAGAAGGCATGGTTGGTTAAAGGAACAGAATCTGCCTGATCATGTTAAAGCAAAATTATTGTATGCTCCATTACAGCAGGATACTTTGGTGTTAAGGCAGAAGAGGTGTTGAAAATGGAGGATAAAGCTAAATGTATGCAGACAGTAAAGGATTTCTTAAAGGTACAGCCACCCAGATTTAGCCAGAATTGGCCTTCTAAGAATTGGTCCTTTCCAGTGGCAGACAGACCATAAAGAGGCAGATTCAGACGCCCTAGAGGCAGGCAACAGCCCCAGGGCTCATACAGGCCAAACAATGGGGTGCTTCTACCTCCAAAAGCGGAGAAGACAAGTCACAGCCTTATAGGAAACAGTCCCAGTGACTTCCCTCTGCAAATGCCAAGCACTTATCTTTTGGTAGCTCCCTTAGGGGGAAAGTTAGCACTTTTTTCACAAAATTGGCACAGGATCACCCAATAGTCTCTCAGAGCTACAGGTTCCACTTTCACACCCTTCCAAAGGCAAAAGGTATGCCAGACCTGCCGCACAATCAATGAGCAGAGGCACAAAAAAAAGTTTAATCTCTCATGGACATGAGGGCTGTTCAGCCAGTGCCACAACAAGAGCAGGGACAAGGATTTTACTCAAGACATTTCTTAGTGCCAAGAAAGGACAAACCCTGGAGACCAATTCTGGACCTGTCCATTCTAAACACTTTCCTGGACGTTCCAAAATTCAAAATGTTGACTCTGCAGCAGCTTCTGCCCATGCTGGGCAAGAAGGCTTGGCTTGTAACTTTGGACCTCAGAGGCATACCTGCATGTCCCAATCAGACAATCTTGCAGAAGATACCTCAGATTCATAGCTGGCTCTATGCACTACCAATTCTCTGCACCGCCCTTTGGCTTATCTACTGTGCCCAGGGTCTTCACAAAATGCCTGGCACCAGTAATTGCATTTTGCAGACTAAGGAATTCAAATATTTCCCTACTTGGACTTCTGCCTTATTCAAGCAGAGACCAAAGACATTCTACTAAAGCATCTGGCATTTGTAAAAAGATTACTAATTTGCCTAGGGTACACCGTAAACTAAAAGAAGTCATAACTAGTACCCTCTCAAGAGATAATATTCCTGGGTGCAAGCTTAAATACAACTGCCCAGATGGCTTATCTCATGCCAGACAAACGAAGGCAACCGATTTCTTTCTTCGAAAACATGGCAACAGACCCAGTTAGCTGCAAGAAATATTCTGCAGGCTCTGGGCTACATGGCATCCTGCATTCTACTAATTCCATATGCAAGACTGCATATGAGGAAACTACAATGGTATCTAAAAAGTGTTTGAACTCAACATTGCCACAGCCTGGAAACATTAATTACTCTCATTCCCTGCCTGCAACAGGAGTTTCAATGGTGGGCATAGGCCTGTCACCACAACAAGGGATAACCATTCGCTTTACCCATAGCCAGGCAGACATTAACAGATGCATCAGATTATGCCTGGGGGGCACACATGGCAGGAAAATGTATTAAGGGCACATGGCCCACAAGCCAAATGCATCTTCATATCAATCAAAAAAAGATGCTAGCTGTACAGAATGCACTGACAGCCTTCAAGGACCTACTTCATCCAGGACAACTGCTGATAAAGACGGACAGTACTGCAGTCGTGGTACATAAACAAGCAAGGAGGCACACATTCCTACCCCCTCTGCAGACAAGCCATGACTTTGTGGAACACGGCATTGACTTATCAAGTACACCTGCAAGCACAATTCCTGCCAGGAAGGACAAAACCTTGGCAGGCGAACTAAGCAGAAACCTCTTGGATCCTCACGAGTGGAAACTAGATCCACAAATCTTCAGAATGATAACAGGGAATTGGGGATGGCCAGACCTAGATCTATTTGCTTCCCCTCACAACTGCCAGCTACAAAGATTCTGCACTCTGACTTATCACGATCAAGCATGGAAAGTGGACGCCCTTTCATTCAGCTGGAAAGCCCTCTCAGTATATGCCTTCCCTCCTCTGCCTCTCCTCCCCAAGGTACTCCTAAAGGTCAGACAAGAGAAGCCAAAAATGATCCTGATTGCCCCAGACTGGCCACGCCAGCACTGGTACCCAATCCTAAAGAGCTTGTCTCAAGGCCCAGCCTGGACATTACCTCAAATTCCTCATTTGCTGACCCAACAAAACAATCAGATCCTACACAGCCAACTCAGAACCCCAAGTCTGGCTGCATGGCGGATAATGTAACCATTCAGAACACACCTCTCTAAAGCAGTTATGGATGTTATTTTGGAGGCCAGGAGGCCCAGCACCAGAAAATCTTATGCAGAAAAATGGAAGAAATTCTGTGCTTGGAACCAGGCACAAGGAATTGACTTGCTTGTTCCAAATATTCCTCAGATTTTACAATACCTAACTGAGATGCTGGACAAAGGCCTATCCTTATCAATTAAGATCCATGCCTCTGCCATTTCAGCTCTTTACAATACGGACCCACCTATTTTCTCTCATCCACTGATAAGGCAGTATGTCAGAGGGGCCAAAAACATAAGGCCTCCAAGGAGAGCTCCAGTACTTGCATGGGACCTCAATTTTGACTTGGAAAAACTCACACTACCTCTGTTTGAGCCAGCCAATACAGCGGAGATAAAATACTTATCCTGGAAAACGGCTCTTCTAGCAATAACTTCAGCAAGAAGGGTCTCAGAATTACAGGCACTAATGGCTGTGGAACCTTTTATTATTTTCCATCCGGATAGGGTTTCTCTAAGGACAAACCCAACTTTTATGCCTAAGGGTAGTGTCCAGTGTGGCCCTTAACCAAACCATACATTTGCCTACCTTTTATCCAAACCCGCAGAATAAGGGGGAGAGACTTCTGCATTCTTTGGACATACACAGACAGCTACGCTTTTACTTGGACAAGACTAAAGCTTTCAGAAAGACTGAGCAACTCTTAGTGGCATATGCTGCAGGATCGCAAGGGAAAGCCATTTCAAAGCAGACTCTTTCAAAATGGATAGGCCACTGTATTAGTTTCTGCTATTCACAACATGGCAAATCAGTGCCTAAGGGCATTGGGCCACATTCTACCAGAGCAGCAGCCACTTCAGCAGCCTTCCTCAGAGGAGTACCAACCAAGGGCATTTTGGAGGCTGCTACCTGGACTTCAGTGCACACTTTCACAAAGCACTACCACTTACCTCTTTACTCTAAATCCAGAGCAGGCTTTGCCACTGCAGTTCTGCAGGGCCTCCTAGCCAGTCTTAATTTCATTTAGGCCCAGCCACCCAACCTCAGCTTTGGGATTCAACCCAAGTGTAATGACTGCAACAGTGAAACACTATGAACATAGTACAGTTGTGTACCTATCATGAATGTAGATGTTCGAGTGTATTCACTGTTGCAGTCCAGGTTACCCTCTCACCATCCCCCTTTCATTGCTAGGGCCTATGTGGTGTATTTGCTTGTAGATGAAGTTTATGTGCATGTTTTTTATGATCAGAATTTTTTAGCCTACCCTTTTTGTTTTTGGGGGCACCTGACATCTGGGGTAAGAAAAACTGAAGAAAATTGTGTCAGCTGCATCTTTTATACCCCTGGCACACTGATGTCAGGAAAGAGGTGACAGCAACCGACGCCTGACCAGGACTTTGGAATTCAGGCTGACTGCGGGTAGCCTGCCAGCAGGATAACCCAAGTGTTATGACTGCAACAGTGAATACACTCTAACATCTACATTTATGGTAGGTACACAACTGTACTTTTCTAAGGCCAATCTCTACATCTAAAAAAAAACGACCCAAATACATGCACCTGCTTCCTTGCCAGATTATCAAATGTTTAAAATGGCATTAGACCTTATGTTTAGGGGAAGTCAGCCTTCCCTTGCTAAGAGAGAGAGAGAGAGACCTGTCCCCAGCAGGTTTAACAGAGGCCAACTCTGAGGTATCGGATTATGAAGACATGCCTTTATCTGCTTATGAGAATTGAGATGCAGAGGAACCTATTCCCTCTGCTTCTTCTCCAGAGGATTTTTCTTTGGTGAAACCTTGCGTACTTTGAGAGCATTTCCACTGGGAATGCCAAGACTGTCCTCAGTCCAAAAAGACACTGAGGATTTCTAGACTTGCCACGACATAGGCCTTTAGCAATATCCCCTCTCTTAGATGTTGTGGATGCTGTCTTTATGGAATCCAGTTTAACTCCTGATACCTTACCCCCCTGCTCCTACGGAACCAGACAGGTACTACAGAGTTCCTGACTCATTCCTTTTCAAAAATCCTACTGACCCAGAGGTCATCTCCCAGGGGCCTAAAGGTATAAAAGCAACTACAGCTAAGAATCCCACTCAGTTGGACAGGGATTCCAGAGCTTTAGACAAATGGGGTAAGAAAGTATACACTTCTGCAACTCTCGCCATTAGGGCTTTGAATTGCCAGGTTCACATGCTGAAGTACCAATACCATATTATAGAACTTATTAAGCAAAAAAATAGCTATTTTTACAGACTGCAGAAGAATTACAAGAGCTTATGCATTCTGCAAGCCAAGTCTGAAAGCATACATTGCAGTGTGGCTTTGACACCCTAGAAGCATATTGCAGGGCAGCAGTCACTGGCTCTGTACTGAGAAGGCAAGCTTAGCTTAAGAAGCAGACCTTGCCAGACCATGTCAAATCAAAATTAGTAGACGCTCCTTTGAATAAGGACAATCTGTTTGGCACCAGATCAGAAGAGGTTCAACTACCCCACCATTAACTGGGAAAACTACTCGTGTACCAACTCCTTAGCTCAACGCTTTTTGGAATTCATAAACCTCCAGTGCCCTAGATCAACTTATCCACACCCCCACCAGGGGCAACAATATCCTAGACCTAGTCATTGCCAACATGAGTGACCGGTGTTCCACACCTGAAGTCAGCTCCTCGTTGGTCCGATCTGACCATAAGCTTATCACCCTTGATATCCACATCCCGCCCCCACCCCCCATTAAGGAAACCACAGTAAAAACAAATTCTCCAAAGCCAACTTCTTGCTTCTTGAGACAGAAGTGGTGAACTTCATGACACCCATGCAGATGGACAATACAGTTACAACTGCTGAATCCTGCACAAATGCACTCTAAGCTCTTACACGAGTGCATGGATCGTGCTATCCCAAACAGAACCAAGACGCTATCCTCCAAAAAAAAAAAAAAAAAAAAAAAAAAGAAGCCAATCTGGTGGTCCCCTGCCATAAACAAACTGTACTACAGAAGGAAGAAACTGTTGCAAAAGAGAGTAAAGTCCCATGAGTGGAGGAGCTCCCTGGTTAGCCTCAGTAAGAAGCTGAGATCCCTTATAAGATTCTCCAAAGTTAGCTACGAAAACAAAATTGCCACTAAGTCCAAGGACAACCGCAAAGCATTCTGTAGCTGTTGAGAATCTAGATGGCAACACCCAGATCTTCTCTGAGTTACAGCACAAAGGCACGAAAATTACAGAACCAACTGATATTGCCAACATCCTGGCAGATCGATTCAGTGCTAACTTTACCCCCCTCACTTTCTAAAGGGCCCATGTCTATACAGGAAGTATGCAGAGTCCCTGTAATCACAACTACGCAGGTAAAAGCTGCACACACTAAAGCCAAAAACACAGCTTCCATGGGACCGGCCAACATCCCAGGCTACGTTTTACACAAACTTCAGAATGAACTGGCTCACCACTTAAGCACCATGTTCAATAATAGCCTCACATCAGGCTTTGTGCCCACTGAATGGTGCACACCAACAGTTATCCCACTCCACAAAAGGGGAGCCACCACTGATCCCGGGAACTATCGACCTATTAGCTTGACGAGCCTGGTCTGCAAGGCTATGGAACGTATCATCATGGAACTCATAAGCAAAGACATTGGTAACCTCCAAACTCTGGATCCACCCATTTCAGGTTTGTGAAAGGCGGATCATGCCTCCTCACCCTGATAGAGTTCTTTGAAGCAGTCACCAAAGCAGTGGATGAGGGTAAGGTGGTTCACACAGCCTATCTTGACCTCGCCAAGGCTTTGAACACCATCCCCCATTCTGGAATTATAGCTAAACTCACTAAACTAGGTATAAATTCCTACGTCACAAGATGGGTTGCCAACTGGCTCACTGACAGAACCCACACTAAAAGTTGCATACTCCAAATCTGACAAGGCAATGACAAGTGGAGTGCCACAGGGTTCCATCCTGGGACCTCTCCTGTTTTGTTAGCCTGTACTTCAGAGAAGTAGATAACACAGAAGGCCTCTGGCTGATGAAGTTCGCAGATGACTGCAAACTAGGAGCCATAGTCAAGTCCCCAAATGATGCAGGCATCCTACAGAAGGGCCTCACCGAGACAGATGCCTGGTGTCAGAGCCATGGCCTCAAGCTCAGTGCCAAAAAGTGCAGTGTCTTCCCCTTGAGTAAAAACTCTATACCCATGAACTACCACATAGGCAGCAATCTACTAAACACCGAATGCGTGATAAGAGACCTTGGGACCCAGGTGGACAATAGTCTCTCCTTTGATGGTCACATCGCCACAGTAGTCAGGAAGTCCTTGTATGTGGCACACCTCATCATAAAAGGGTTCTCATCAAGGAAAAAGTCACTGTTCCCCATCGTCACTCATTAGACCCATTATAGAGTACAACGCCCCTTTTGGAATGTACCTCACAAGACATCTGCAGCAGCTGGAAAGGCCATAGAAGTACCTCACTAAGAGGATTACTGACCTCAAACAAATGCCCTACACTGACAGCCTCAAACTCCAGCTTTACTCCGTAACATATCGCCTACTCCGAGGTGATCTCGGCCTAACATATAAAGCTATGTTAAACCCAGAGCTGTTGGACATGCTACACCTAAAGAAATCCCAATCTCTCCAAGCTACACACTCTAGGGACCTAAACCTGGTCACCACAATAAACAGGACATGCTGGAGGGATACATTCCTGTCCCAGACTACTTATACTCTGGAACAAGCTACCCATCTATGTCCAGCAAAGTTCTTAATTAGCACTCCAAGAGTGGATGGGAAATAGGAAATACACCCCGGGGATCACTTGTGTGTCTGCTGGACAGTGGCACAGGAAAATAACTTTCTTGGGTGGCGTAAGCTATGGTACCTTGCTGGCTAGGCTTACGTAGGCCCTTTGGCCTAGTACCTACCCATGAACCTACAAAGATGGAAGAAAAAGCTAAATGCAGACAAAGATTTCTTGCAAGTACAGCCTCCTAGATTCAGTAGGCATTGCCCCGCGAAACATTGTTCCTTTCCAGCCCCCTCTAAGCAATCTCAAACTAGTCTCAGGGGAAACAGACCCCCCCCCCAGACTGCAGTCTCAGGGTATGCAGAAATATAAGCAATGGAGTGCCTCCACTTCACTTCAAAAACAGGGAGTGCTAAGCCACCCCTTTATGGGAAGAATTCCCAATGACTTCTCAACTCCACTCCCCACCTCTGCCCAGCTGCTTGTGCCCCAGGAGGAAAACTTGCCCATCATGCAAAAGACTGGACTTCCATTAGAAAAGACCGATGGGTCCTCAACATTGTATCCCAGGGGTACAAATTTTGCTTCCACTTACTGCCAACCCCAGTAGGGTTCCCAGACCTTTCTCCAAACCAGTGGGCAGAGGCACAAAAACAAGTTCAATCCCTGCTCTCTAAGGGCTATTCAACCTGTTCCTGTGGAACAGATGGGTCACGGGTTCTATTCAGACTTTTTCTGGAACCCAGAAAAGAGGGCACTTGGCACCCAGTCCTTTATCTCCATTCTAAACACCTTTCTGGTGGCAGCAAAATTCAAAATGCTCATCCTGCAGCAGCTTCTTCCTATGCTGGCCAAAGATGCCTGGTTGGCTTCCCTGTATTTAAAAGAAACCTATCTGCACATCCCTTCACTTCAGGCAGGATCTATGCATTATCAGTTCTCTGCACTTCCCTTTGACTTATCCACTGCTCCCAGAGTATTCACACAATGCCTGGCTCCAGCAGTTGCTCACTGCAGACGGAGTAAAATTCAAATTTACCCATACTTGGACTGCCTGATTCAGGCAGACAGGAAATGCTGTTGCAGCACCTGACATTTGTAAAACACCTTTTAACCTCCCTGAGGTAATACCGTCAACGAAAAGAAATCAAAATTAGTCCCCAGTCAAAAGATTGTATTTCTGGGAGCAAGCTTGGACACAGCATCCCAGATGGCATTCCTTAACACCAGAAAAAACAGAAAAACAAGTCTATCTGACAGACTACTTCAGTCAAATGGCCGCCAGAACCCAGCTATCCACAAGGAAAATTCTGCAGGTCCTAGGGTTCATGGCCTCACGCATCCTACTAATTCCATTTGCCAGACTGCATACTTGGAGACTTCAGTGGTACTTAAAAAGTCTTTGGTGCCAACATTCCTATCATACGTTGTCTAAGAACAGAGTTTCTTTGGTGGGCAGCAGCCACAACAGGGGACCTACCCTTTACTCAACCCCATGCTGCCCAGACCCTAAACACAGACTCCTCAGGTTATGCCTGGGGAGGGCACACCTTGGAAGACAGGTGCATTCAGGGCCACTGGAGCCCAAATCATATTCATCTGCACATAAAGAGATGCAAGTTGTGCAGCATGCTCTAACAGCTTTCAGATCCCTACTCTCACCGGGGCCCTGCTAATAAAAACAGACAGCACCACAGTTATGTGGTACATCAACAAGCAGGGGGGAACCCACTCTAACCCACTCTGCAGGCTAGCCATGGCCCTGTGGAACACTTGCCTTGGAAAGGAAGGTCCATCTGCAAGCTTAATTCCTGCCAGGCAAACGAAACTCACTGGCAGACGACTTGAGCAGAAATCTCCTGGACCCACACAAGTGGCAATTAGAGCCCAACACCTTCAGCCTTCTGATTCAGAAATGGGGGACCCCAGAGGTGTATCTGTTTGTTTTCCTCACCTTGCAATCACCAGCTCAGCAAATTCTGCACCAGGACCACCTCACAGCAGGGCCTGGAAAGTGGATGGCCTATCCTTCCAGTGGGTAAACCTCTCAATCTACGCAGTTCCCTCTCTGCCCCTTCTCTCAAGATGAGACGGGACAGACCAAAGACAATTGATTGCCCTGGACTGGCCAAGGCAGCGCTGGTACCCACTTTTGTGCAGCCTGTTACCGGTGCCACCCTGGCACCTACCCCAGAGCTTCATTCTGCTCATTCAGCAGAGGGGGCAGATCTTGCATCTGCAACTGCAAATCTTAAATCTTGCAGCCTGGCTTATTCCTTGAATTCTCCCCCAGTGTTCAGCCTAAGGAAGCAGGTGCTGGATGTCATTCTTGAAGCCAGAAGACCCAGTACAAAGAAATCCTATGCTAAGTGAAAAATGTAGTGCTCCTGGATTCAATCTAAAGGAGGACACAACTCTGCCCTCCCTACCTCCAATCTTGGATTACTTAGATCTATTCCACAAAGGCCTATCCTTTTCCTCCATTAAGATCCGTGCCTCTACCATCTCAGCTCATTAAAACTCTGAGCCCGCCACTATTCTCACCCTCTCATCAAACAGTTCCTGAGAGGGGCAAACAATTTAAGGCCACCAAGGAGAGCACCCACCCCTGCTTGGGGCCTTAACTTTCTAGTGGAAATTCTCACACTGCCCCCTTTTGAACCTGCAGGGTCAGCAGATTTAAAATTCCTCTCTTGGAAAACAGCATTGCTCCTGGCCATCACTTCAGTGAGAAGTGTCTGAGCTACAAGCACTTATGGCTGTGGAACCCTTCATTATTTTTCATGCTGACAGGGTCTCCCTCAGGACTAATCCTTCATTTATGCCCAGAGTTGTGTCCAGTGTGGCTCTCAACCAATCCATCCATTTGCCAACCTTCTTCCATAATCTGCAAAATAAAGGGGAAAGGATCCTGCACTCCTTGGATGTGCACAGACAGCTCAGATTCTACCTGGATAGGATTAAGCTCTTCAGGATGTCTGACCAGTTATTACTCTGTTTTGCAGCAGGGGCAGAGGACAAGGCCACTTCAAAACATCCAATTTCCAACTGGATAGCACACTGTATCCATTTCTTCTACAAACACCATGGGAAACGAACCCCTGAGAGGGTCAGAACACATTCCACTAGGGCAACATCTACCTCTACAGCATTCCTCAGGGGAGACCCTTCCGGGGACTTTTTGGAGTCTGCTACCTGGAGCTCTGTACACGCATTACCACCTGGTTATGTTTTCCAAATCAAGGGAGGGTTTTGTAACTGCAGTCCTGCACGGCCTTCTAGCCAGCCCAAACACTTGACTGCCTCCATCCTTTCTACAGCTTTGGGAATCAACCAAAGTGTGATGACTGCAACATTGAAACACTAAGAACATAGTACAGTTATGTACACTTACCATAAATGTAGATGTTAGAGTATATTCACTGTTGCTGTCCTGGTTTCCCTCCCTCCAGCCCCCTTCTCACTCACTCTCTCCTCTCTGTGTATACTACCCACCCCTTGCAGTGGTATTGGTATTTACTTTTTACTGGTTGAGATTTTTCCACCATAGCTTAGCTTCCTAATGGGCGGGCTCCTGTCATTTGGGGCAAGAAAAACTGATGTAATGGTGTTGGCTGCCTGTTTTTATACCACTGACTACCTGACAGCTGACCTGCAGTGACGGCAACAGACACAAAAATACGAAGTCTCTGGTGTTCAGGCAGACTGAGGGCTACCTGCAGGCTGATAACTCGTGTGATGACTGCAACAGTGCATACACTCTAACATCTACATTTATGGTAAGTTTACACAACTGTACTCTGTGGTGTCTTTTCCCATCAAGGGAAGCAGCTTTGACTTCATCCAGGAATTCTACCCCCAATGACGGGAAGAAAATGCTTGGTCTTCATCCAGGAATTCTGCCCCCAGTGACGGGAAGAAAATAGCAGATTTAGGAAAGGTGTTGATCTGCTACCTTTTCTTTCAGCGCGCACATGTTTGTCTGTAATGTGTTGAACAGGGCTAAGGCAGAGGTGATTCAGGGAAGGTCTGAAGCAGGAGATGCCTGAGCTTTGTACCCCCTCCCTCCAGGAGACACCCTGCCAAATATGGTCTTTAATATCAAACAGGACAGTGATGGGCCTGTCAAAGGGGAAAAGGTATAGTTCAGAGAGCGATGAGTAAGACTGAAAAGTCTGGGGTCCTTTAGGGCTAAGACTCCCAGAGGGTTCAGCTGTGACTCAGCAAGGCAGCCTACTTTCTCCCCATATCCCACCTCCCAACTGTCTTGCACACTGGGAAAGTTGGAGGGTTCTTTGCCACCTTTGCAAAAGACTTGCCAAAGACCAGTGGGTACTAAAGTTCCTTTGAAAAGGATATAAAAATTGCATATGACAGTTTAGATCACTGTTTTAGTAGCTTACGGATATGACCAGCCAGCCAGATTTCAAAAGTTTTAGAGCCCCTAACATGCATCCTAACAGCTGAGGGGGGGACCAGGAAAATCGGAAGCTGCTTTGCCAAAAGCAACAGAGCTTTCTTACAGAAGTGTGCTCCCTCTTTGGGGTTTGTGGAATTGACACCTTGGTAGTGATCCTTAAGGCCTGGGCTGGGCAGTTATGTGGACAACCTTCCACTAATCTGTTTTTCTTGGGGAAAAAAATATAATGCTAAGAAATATCTTATAACTTTACTGGGGGAATGCTTATGTGAGCATTCTGTGTATTAAAAGATTATCTTCGTGAGCATTCTGTGTATTAAATGATTATCTTCGTGTTTCGCTGTTGCAGTCATCACACTTGGGTTTATCTGCCTGCAGGTAGCCCTCTGTCAGCCCGAATACCAGAGACTTATTTCTGTGTTGGATGCTGTCACTCCAGGACTGATGTCAGGTTGTCAGGGGTATAAAAACAGGCAGCAGACGCCATTACATCAGTCTTTCTTGCCGAGGAGCCTGAAGCAGAAGCAGTTCGCAAGTGCTGGTCGGATGCTACCTGAATTTTCGTTTACGAACTGAATAATCCTGAAGGTTTCTAAAGCTAAGTACCCCGTTGGGTATCCTTTCTTCTTGCTCTAACAGATGTCAGAAAAAGTTAACCATTGTCTTGCCTGTGGAAAGCAAATACCTCGGAGATTTTCATTCTTACTGCGTCACCTGTTTAGGGTCAGACCACGATGTACCTCGCTGTCAGTTTTGTGCCTTGTTTAATGCCAGAACCATTCGTTATCAGGCTGTCTGTCACTAAATTCTTTCGCTTTCTATCTCCGTATTCTGAAATGGCTTCGGTAAGCCACCCGACTACTGATATTCCAAAAAAAAAGTAAGGATAAAGATAGAGACAGACCGCATAGGTCCAAAGCTGCTGGCGATGCTTCTGTTAAGCTAGTCGCCAGCCTGCCGCTATTCAGTGAGGTGCTAGTGGATTCGCAGACCTCTACCGAGTCTCATTCGGAGTCTGGTATGCCATGAGACTCTTCGACTATGGAACCTGCGGATGTCTCTACCTTGGGTGGGTCCGGAGCCGGTGTGCAGGATCAATGTTCGACTCAGACTTTTTTAACCAAAACTACTGAGTTTCTTAGGCCCAGAGTATGCACTACGCCTAGAAAACTGACCAAAGTGCATGCACCTGCTCCCATGCCACAAAAACAAATGCTTAGAATGACCGAAGACATTATTACGCTGATTAGGGGAAGTCTGCTTTCCCCTGCTAAGAGAGACTAGTCCCCTACAGCTTCTACAGACCAGGAGTCCAATGACTCTGAGATTTCTGATTATGAAGACATGCCCTTACCTGCTTATGAGGATTCAGATGCAGAGGAAGCCATTCCATCTGCCTCCCCTCCAGAGGATTTTTTCTTTTGGTGAACCTTAAGAGACCATTTCCACTGGGAATGCCAAGACTATGCTCAGTGCAAAAAGAGATTCGGAATTCCTAGAGTTGCCTCAGCACAGGCCTTTAGCATTACCCCCTGTACTGGATGTTTATGATTTTATGGAATCCAGTCTTACTCCTGCCACTTTACCTCCTTCCCCTCCGAAACCAGACAGATGCTACAGAGTACCTGACACTCACAAATTTCTTTTCAAGAATCCTACTGCTGACCCAGAGATAATTTCCAGGGGTGTAAAAGGTATCAAGGCAACTACAGCCAAGAATCCCACTCCTTCGGAGAGGGATTCCAGACCTTTGTGGGCAGAAAGAAACAGCTTTAGTAGAACCAAACTGACTAAGCGCCTTCACCCACAGTTGGGCTTCATCAGAGTCTGTGTAAAACAACACCAATAGCATTTGTATATCCATTAGTACAAATTAAGAAATTACACCCTAAATTGTTAAAAATATTTAACCCCCTAGCATCCAGTTCCTTTCAACACAAAGTTACCACCTACTGTACAAAAACTTGTCTATACTAAAGCTGCAGCAATATTAAAAATAAACTATTTATTTATTTTATTTTACATTTGGTGACCGGGCTAGTCTAGCTGGATATATGTCAATTTTTAGTAGAGGCCCGGGGAGATGAGCTCCAAAGTTCAATTACAGTACATATCTACAAAAGTGCATATATGAGATCGACTACATTAATCATAACTAAAGCAGTATTAGCTAAAAAGTGGTTATAGGTATATAGAGTATATAACACAAAATATTGACTAAACATAATACAATTTATCATGATGCTGCAATTAACTGTTCAGAAAGATTGATAGTAAAATGCAATATAATTGTAGATATAAGAAGGGGAAAAAAGGAAAGTAAGACTGGAATAGAAGTTGAGTAAGAAAATTCTAATCGTGAAGACTGGACCTTTTATGAGAGTATACTAATAGGTAAGGCTAGGTAGTAGAGATAGAATGGTAGTTGAATTCTGATGAGATTGTTACTGAGCTGAGACAGTGAGGTAGAAATAGGTAGCTAGAGCATATAAGGTGGGGTTGAAACAAGTAGTGAGAGCATGTAGGTTAGTCAGGTTTAGTACAGGGGCACATCCGATGTGTTTTAAGGAAGAGCTTAAGTTTATTTTTGAACAAGGAAATAGAGGGAAGTGTAGAAAGCTCAGTGGGGAGTAAGTTCCAGATTTTCCCAACAGTATTAGTGAAGAGAGAGTCTCCAGCTCTATTGTTTGATTTGTTAATATTTGAGGATTTTTTTGTGAAGATCTTGGGGATTTCAGGTTATTGTAGGGATGAATAAGGTTAGATAGTATGGGTGTCTTAGCAGGTTGAGAGAATTTTATGGGCAACGGTCAGTTGATTATATTTTAGCTGTTGCTGTAATTCAAGCCACCCTAGGTATTTTAGATTAATACAGTGGTGTGTTTTAAAAGGGTTACCAGTAGCAAATCTGGCTATGTTGTTGTAGGAGTTTTCTAGTTTTTTTAGGTTATTCTTTTGACAGGTTAGTGAAAATGGGAGAGGCATAGAGTAGGGTAGAGATTAGATGGGAGCGGGCGATAGTTATTCTAGTTGCAGGAGTGAGGTTAAGGTTGTTGTCTATGGTGATACCTAGCAGTTTGGTAGTAAGATCCTGGGATATAACAGTGCTATTATTGGAAGCTATAGTGAAGTCAATTGGTGGAGATTTATTGGTAGGTGTAAAAAGTATAAGTTTAGTTTTTTTGGGGTTTAGTATGAGACAGCGTTTTGTAAACCATAGTTCTACGGAGCTAAAATAAGTTCTGTGTAAGGAAGGGAAGTTCAGATTTAGATGTGGCTGAGCATATAAGTGTAGAATCATCTGCGTATTGTATGCATTTAGTTTGGGGAACTACTTTGTGAAGGTCATTGATGAATAAGGAAAATAGGAGTGGGCCTTGTATGGGCCCTTGAGGGACACCAATATTAATGGGTAGTTGGGTAGAAAGAGTGGTATTCCAGAGCACAGCTTGATGTCTGTTTAAGTAGGATAGGAACCATTTTATAGCTAGTGCGTCAAGTGACAGAGATTTCAGAATGTTTGAGTATATTGTGATTTACCATGTCAAAAGCTTTGGACAGGTCAATGAAAAGTGCAGAGGAGAGCATGTTAAGGTTGCGGTTTGTTGATGGTGTCCATGAAGGAGAGAGGAGGGCTGTAGTAGTGCTGTGGGAAGGTCTGAAGCCATGTTGGGAATTGGAGAGCAGGTTATTATGGAGAAGGTGGTTTAGTAATTGCCTATGGCTGCACCTTTCCATAACCTTAGATAAAGGGGAGAGTAGGGCTATGGGACGATAGTTGGAAAGGTCAGTGGAGTCTCCCCCCTTATGAAGGGGAATAATATATGAGACTTTCCAAAGATTGGGGACGTATCCTTCAGTAATGCTTCTATTGATGAGAATGGAGATGGGGTAGGCAATAGATTTGGCTGCTAACTGTAAGTATTCTGCAGGTAGTTGGTCAGCAGAGGGAGTGCAAGGTTTAAGTTTTTGTGTAAGGGTGAGAATAAAAGCTGTAGGGACAGGTTAGAAGTGAAATGGAGGAGGTGGGTTGGATTCAGACTTAGATGTGGTTGAATTTTGTGGAGAGTTGACTGGCTAGAGTTTGAATAGTTTTGGTGAAATAGGTATTAAAGGCATTGGCAGTTTGGGGTTGTTGTGGTCAGAGCCTTGTGGGTTTGGTGTAATAGTTCATTAATGCTTGCCCAGAATTTTTTATGGTTTATTATGGTGGGATTGCTGCGAATGTAGGTAGTAGTTTTGTTTATCAGACATGGCTTTTTTTTGTTTCATTTCTCAATTGTTTAAAGTTTTGGAAGTCGATGGGGTTCTTAGTTGAGCGTGATCTGTGCCAGTATTTATTTCTGAGATGGAGTTTTTGCTTAGTTTCCTTAGAAAGCCATGGAGCAGGTTTGGTTTTTATCCTAATAGAGCGGGTAGGAGCATGTTGGTTAAAGATGGCTAGGAAATTAGCATTGAAGTAATCAACAGCTTCATCAAGGGAAAGTTGTTTTAATGGGGACCAATTACAAGCTTTAAGTTCAGTTAAGAATAAATCGAGATTGAAGTTTTTCTTGGTTCTAATTGTTCTAAATATGGGTTTGGAATGTGGGTTGGTTTTAAGCCTAATAGCATAGGTTGGAAAGTGGCCGCTTACATTGTCTGGGAGGGTTCCAGAATTGTAGGTCTGGGGTTGATTATTGATGAGTATCCAGTCTAAGGTACTTTCTTTCTTATTGATCTTGTTAATTCTAGTGGGTGAAGTGATGATTTGTGTAAACCCATAGAGATTAATATGGGTAGTGGGGTAGTTTTTGTTGCAACATTTCCAATCAATGTTGAAATCACCAAGAATGATGGTCGCTTGGAGGTTTTGAGATAACCAACAGAGTTTTCAATAGTAGTAATGTTATTGCCTGGAGGAACATAGATGCAGATAATATAGATAGATTTAACAGAGTTTAGCTAAAGCTTGGTAATAAGTATTTCAGCGTTAGAGACATGGGGAGGATTTTGGTGGAAGGTTGTAATTTGAAAATCAGATTTAAATAACACTGCTACTCCACCACCTTTCTTGGCTAGGTAATTCTTTCTTTATACTATAAATAGTTGTTAGCTATGGATCTGATAAAAAAAAAAAAAAAAAAAAAAAAAAAAAAAAAAAAAGCACTAGAAATAAGTAGGACTATGGTTGGGAGGCAAGCCTTATTCAAACCTTAATGTGGAGGCTAGTAGGGAGTTGCTATCATTATAAAGTAGAACATTAAGCAGGACCACAGGTAAAGGAAGGATATGGGCTATGCACAAATTGAGCAAGACCACAATGGTGGATTCAGTACAGCGGTCAGTCAAGCTATTACACAGCGAAAAATTATTCACAGTACATTTAGGCTGATTTTACACGCAAGGCACTTTATCATCTAGCCATACCTTGGTATGAGCAGGTATGAAGCGTTTCCTGAGTGTTCAGAATACGCGCCACGTGTGTGGCTTAGTTACAACAAGCCGTTTTGACTACATTAATTCTATACAATAAAAAGATAAGAAAATAAACCTAGCCATAAATATAATGCTGAATAAACATTTAAAATGTACATAAATTACAAAAACTGAGATTTGTGTTTTAGTACACACTATTGAAATAGTCATTGATGTCCGGTGCTTTACATGCAGAGTTGGGAGGGTGGCCTAATGGTTAAGGTGTTTGCCTCACAAATACAAGGTGCAGGGTTTGAGTCTCACAAGGGATAATTGGCTAGGCTTAAAATGGCTCGCAAGGGCAGTTAGCTTAATACTAACCTATGAACTTATTCCTATGAACTATGCATCCAAACATAACTGCCATAAATATTCCTTAACTTCCACTAAGGTTTTAAGGTCCCCTCCAAAATCGCGATGTTCGTGTTGCACTGCTGCAGTCATTACACTTGGGTTATCCTGCCGTCAGGCGGTTCCCCAGTCGGCCTGAGTTCCAAAGTCTTGGTCTGGCATCGGTTGCTGTCGCCTCCTCCCTGACGTCAGTGCGACAGGGGTATATAAGATGCAGATGACGCCATTTTCTTCAGTCTTTCTTGCCGCGCGGTGCCCAAAGCAAAAGCAGTTCGCAAGTGCCGGTCGGCCGTCTCCTGAGATTTTCATTCCGAATCCAGAACCGAAGTCTTCTACAAAGCTAAGTACCCTGTTGGGGAAACTTTTTCTTGCCTCAGACTGATGTCAGTAAAAGTTAACTATTTCTTGTGGGAAGCAAATACCTCAAGGATTTCCATTCCTATTGTATCCCATGCCTAGGCCCTGACCACGATGTCACTGGTTATCTGTTTTGTGCTAGGTTTAACAAGCGCACTATTAAATGTCGGTTTAATTTTGCCCGACATTATTTTGGTAGAAAATTCAATTATACCATGCCGTCGGAACTTCCAACGATCGGATTACTCAAAAAGCGCAAAGACAAGGATAGGCATCCGAGGCCCAAAACTGACTAAGCCTCTTCTAGGCCAGTCGCCGGTTCTCTGGTTTTCAGCGAGGTGCCTTCGCAGCCCCTGACCGCTTCTGTAGAACCTCAAGCTGCCTCTGACTCCCACGTGGAGATGGCTGGGCCTTCGGACGCACAAGTTCTTCAGCCTACCGAGACTAACCTTTCAGAGGGATCCAGAGTAGCTGAGCAACCCACAGCTACAGAGGGTGTCTTCAGACCTACTCAGTTAAGCATTAAACCCTCAGCTAAGTCTAAACCTTCTTTAAAGTCAAAGAAACAAATGCATCATTCTCCAGGACAGGCCTCCATGCCCAAGAAACAAATGCTCAAAATGGCCGAAGACCTAATCACTCTGATCAGGGGGTCCCATCCCCCTCCTGATTAAAGGCCTAGACAGGATGCTGACTATGACTCATCCGACCAGGTGTCCATCTCTTCTGATTCCTTCTCAGACCTAGGATACTCTTTACCCCCTTATGAGGATTCTGATGCTGAGGAATCACTTCCATCAGCCTCACCGCTTGAGGACTACTCCTTTGGGGAAACACTACATACCATGAGGGAGCATTTCCACTGGGAAGGCCAGGATTCTTCAGAATCCAAGAAAAGGCTCAGAGACTTACTTTTATTACCTCAACACAGACCCCTTGCTATTCCACCAGTGTTAGATATTGTGGATGATGTGTATACTGAAACCAGCTTAAATCCTGATTCCTTACCTCCAGCCCCTGTTAAACCTGACAGATACTACAGAGTCCCTGACTCACATAAATTTCTGTATAAAAGCCCTGTAGCTGACCCTGAAACTATATTTCTCAGGGACCCAAAGGAGTTGAGGCCTCATCAGCAAAGAATCCAGTTCCCTCTGACAGAGATTCCAGAGCATTAGACAGATGGGGAAAGAAAGTATATACGTCTACAATTTTAGCAATGAGAGCCTTAAATTGCCAGTTTCACATGCTAAAATATCAGCAATTTTTACTGTCTCAGTTAAAACAAAAAATGCTTCCAGAATCAGATCCTCCTAATTTTAAAGAAATGCAAGATTTATTGCATGCAGATGAACAAGTGGGAAAGCATATTTTGCAATGTGGTTTTGATTCTCTAGAGGCCTCCTGCAGAGCAGCGGTTACAGGCTCTGTCATTAGAAGATATGCTTGGTTAAAAGAACATACGTTACCAGATCATGTTAAAGCAAAATTATTGGATGCACCTTTGCAGCAGGATCTGTTATTTGGAGTTAAGGCAGAAGAGGTATTAAAGAAAATGGAGGATAAGGCAAAATCTATGCAAACTGTGAAGGATTTCTTACAGGTTCAGCCTCCTAGATTTAGCAGAAACTGGCCAACTAAGAATTGGTTCTTTCCAATTACTGACAGACCTCAAAGGGGAAGATACAGATGTCCAAGAGGTAGAGGTCAAACACAAGGTACTTAACAGGCCTCGACAATGGGTTGCATCAGGCCAGAAAGAAGGGGAAGACAGGCCCCAACCATATAAAAAACAGCTCCAATGACTTCCCACTACAGCTGCCAAACAAAGCCTTCTTGGCAGCCCCCTTGAGAGGAAAACTGGCGCTCTTCTACCACAATTGGCAAATGATCACCAAAGACAAATGGGTTCTCAACATTGTATTTCAAGGTTACAGGTTCCACTCACACTCTGCCAAGGTTAAAAGGAATGCCAAACCTGCCACCAAATCAATGGGCAGAGGCTCAAAAACAAATTACAGCACTCATAGATACGAGAGCTATTCAAAAGGTACCATCACAGGAGCAAGGACAAGGATTTTACTCGAGACTTTTTCTGGTACCCAGAAAGGACAAAGCCTGGAGGCCCATTCTGGATCTTTCATCTCTAAACACTTACCTGGATGTTCCGAAATTCAAAATGTTGACATTACAGCAGCTTCTTCCCATGCTGGGCAAGAAAGCTTGGCTCGTGACTTTGGACTTCAGAGGCATACTTGCATGTTCCTATCTGACAGAACTGCAGAAGATACCTTAGATTCATAGCGGTTTCAATACACTACCTATTCTCTGCACTGCCCTTTGGCTTATCTACTGCGCCCAGGGTCTTCACAAACTGCCTGGCAAAAGTAATTGCATTTTGCAGACAGAAAGGAATTCAAATTTATCCGTACCTGGACGACTGCCTGATTCAAGCAGAAATCAAGGACATTCTTCTAAAGCATCTGGTGTTTGTAAAAAAGTTAAGTTGCCTGGGGTACACAGTAAACAAAAAGAAATCAAAACTAGTGCCCTCACAATAGATTATATCCCTGGGTGCCAGCTTGAACACAACAGCCCAGATGGCTTATCTCACACCAGAGAAGCAAGGACAACTGCCTCAATACTTTCAATTGATGGCAACGAAGACCCAACTCCCTGCAAGAAAAATTCTGCAGGCCTTGGGTTACATGGCATCTTGCATGCTACTAATTTCATATGCCAGACTGCATATGAGGAAACTACAATGGTACCTAAAGAATGTATGGTCTCAACACTGTCAGTTTGGAAACAGTTATACCACTAATCCCTTGCCTTCAACAGGAGTTTCAGTAGTGGGCTCAAGCTTGTCACCTCAACAAGGGACAGCCTTTTACACAACCCACAGCCAGGCAAACACTGACAACAGATGCATCGGATTACGCCTGGGGAGCACACATGGCAAGCAAATGTATTCAGGGCATGTGACCTGCAGAACAAAGGCATCTTCACATCAATCAAAAAGAGATGCTAGCTGTACAAAATGCACTTATAGCTTTCAAAGACCAGCTGCATCCAGGACAACTACTACTAAAGACAGACAACACCACAGTTATGTGATACATAAACAAGCAAGGGGGCACTCACTCCTACCCCCTATGCAGACAAGCTATGACCTTGTGGAACACAGCTATAAACCTTTAAGTTAATCTGCAAGCACAATTCCTGCCAGGAGACAAAAACACACTAGCAGACGACTTGAGCAGAAACATCATGGATCCCCACGAATGGGAGTTGAATCCACAAATATTCAGAATAACACAGAAATGGTGGATCCTGGACATAGATCTGTTTGCATCCCCAATAAACTGCCAGCTACAAAAATTCTGCACAAGGAGTTACCATCCACAAGCATGGAAAATGGATGCCCTCTCATTCAGCTGGGAGAACCTACAAGTGTATGCTTTCCCACCACTACTTCTCCTGCCAAAGGTACTCATAAAAGCCAGGCAGGAAGAGCCAAAGATGATCCTGATTGCACCAGACTGGCCACGCCAGCACTGGTACCCAATCTTAAGGAGCTTAGCACAAGAACCACCCTGAATTTTGCCTCAAATCCCACATCTGCTGACTCAGCACAACAAACAAATACTACACAGCCAGCTAAACACCTTAAACCTAGCTGCATGGAAGAAGCAATGCTTCTCTCCAAAGCTGTTATGGATGTCATTCTGGAGGCCAGAAGGCCTAGTACCAGGAAAGCATATTTGGATAAATGGAAGAGATTCTGTGCCTGGAGCCAAGCTCACAGCCTTGACTGTCTTGTCCCAAACATTCCTCAGATACTACAATCCTTAACTGAGATGCTGGACAAAGGACTCTCCTTCTCATCCATAAAGATCCACGCCTTTGCCATCTCTGCTCATTACAACACGGATCCACCAATTTTCTCTAATCCTCTGTTAAAACAGTACCTCTGAGGGGCTAAAAACATAAGACCGCCCCGTAGAGCACCTACTCTAACTTGGGACCTCAACTTTGTTTTGTAGAAGCTAACTTTACCTCCTTTTGAGCCAGCCAACACAGCAGAATTAAAATACATCTCTTGGAAAACTGCTCTGCTCCTGGCAATAACATCAGCACAAAGAGTTTCAGAATTACAGGCACCAATTGCAGTGGAACCTTTCCTCATTTTGCACCAGGACAGGGTGTCTTTAAGAACTAACCCTACTTTTATGCCAAAGGTGATATCCAGTGTGGCTCTAAACCAAACAATTCACCTGCCAACTTTTTATCCTAAACCACAGAATAAAGGGGAGAGACTACTGCACTCTGGACATTCACAGGCAGTTACGCTTCTACTTGGACAAAACCAAAGCTTTCAGAAAATCTGAGCAATTATTGGTAGCATATGCTGCAGGAGCACAGGGAAAAGCCATTTCAAAACGGACTATTTCAAAATGGATAGGACATTGTATACGTTTGATACACATACCATGGAAAACCTATTCCTAGCAACATTAGATCTCACTCCACCAGGGCAACAGCCACTTCCAACTGCCTACCTCAGGGGAGTACCTACCAAGGATATTTTGGAAGCAGCAACTTGGAGTTCTGTACATACCTTCACCAAGCATTACCATCTGCCTCTATACTCTAAATCCAGAGCTGGCTTCGCCACTGCAGTACTGCAGGGCCTTATAGCCACCCCTAATGCCTTGTAGAACCAGCCACCCTTCCTCAGCTTTGGGATTCTACCCAAGTGTAATGACTGCAGCAGTGTAACACTATGAACATAGTACAGTTTTGTACCTACCATAAATGTAGATGTTCGAGTGTATACACTGCTGCAGTCCAGGTTACCCTCCCTCCTTCCCTTCTTACTGGCTGGTACGTACCTATGTCTTCTACCCTTACTACCTATGGGGAGTATTTGCTGGTAGCTGTAAGTTGTTTTTTGCTTTTCTTATGTATGTTTTATTAGCAGTTGGAATTGCCTACCTATTTAGGGGCACCTGACATCTGGGGCAAGAAAAACTGAAGAAAATGGTGTCTGCTGCATGTTATACCCCTGTTGCACTGACATCAGGGAAGAGGTGACAGCAGCCGACGCCGGACCAAGACTTTGGAACTCAGGCCGACTGGGGAACCGCCTGATGGCAGGATAACCCAAGTGTAATGACAGCAGCAGTGTATACACTCTAACATCTACATTTATGGTAGGTACAAAACTGTACTTTTTTTGGTATCCCATCAATGACAAAAAAAATCTTTTAAAATTACTACAGTTCTTACTATGATTAAATAGGGCATTAGTAGATCTTTTAGTTTTAATGTCCCTATTATGCTCAGGTATTCATCATTCCCCCATAGAATGCAGTACAGGATAGACATGTAGCCATATAGGCAACCATTCTTGTTACAGTACCCAGGACATTTTAATGTAGTCTTGTAACTGCATATCTGTACATATGGCCCATCGTTAATAAATTTACAAGTGCTACATGTACCGCATTACAATGTTACCTGATTGGAAGCGCTTCTTGCACCCCCAGTTTTATGTAATGGTCCTTTCTTGGAGCAAAATATGAGCTTTAATTCACAGCTACAACTGTTAGACAAGCTTACCAGGAAGTTTAAATCACTGCAAATGGACAATGCCTTCCTAGAGCACTCCTTTTAATTGAATTGTGTGCCGAGGGGACTTGGGAGTGTTTGTTACCTATGGGCATACAGGAAAACACGGAAGCATACCAGGACTTACTGGTGTTTTCTGATAGAACAGGTATGGTTTTAATGTGGATAATTATCCACGATAATACTGTTTAGAGACGCTCTTGAATATAAAAGAGCTTACCCTTCAAGAAGGGGTGGCAATATGAGTAGAGACAATGTGAATAATGAGGAACCTTGATTGGATGGAGATAGGAAATTCACCCCGGGGATCATGTCAGTTGCCCTGCTAGACGGGGGTCCAGCGAAGTAAATATTGTGGGAAGAAATATCCAGGGAATTGTTATGGCTAGGCTTGCATAGGCCCTAGGGCCGATAGCCTAGTACCAACCTATGAACCTGTTTATGATGAGTATACTGACACTGGTGTTACTAAGAGTTTCCAACAGCATGGTGACAATGATTTTAAGATTTATAATTCGGATTTCATGATTTCTGGACATCATGTTGGCCTTTTCAAGAGTTTTCATTTATTCCTAATTTCAAATATGAGATTGGGAGATTTCTTATTAATCTGATATTATACACCAGGCTTTTGAATTTAAGGTAATTTTTTTGTGAACAATTCTACTTTGGATGTTGACAGAGGGAAATTGAGCCTTAAAAGACAGTGTTTATGCCACCATATAATCCTTCTGTTACGGTGTTTGAGCGTCTTTGTGCAGCACAGATATGTAGGTGTTTAGATCTTGGTACACTACCCAATAAAAATTTATCTACACCTGAGGAGTTCTTTTTTGAAAGAATTAACACAAAATAACCAGTATGGGGTGATGGAACCCGACAAAGGTGGGGGGGGGTAGTTATGTCAACACAGGGGGTAGTTATGTCAACACTGAATACACATGTAGAATGCAATTATTACAAGATGTAGACATCTTTGACTTTGTATCTAAATTTGAGGTACAAAGGGCCTATACTAAAATTGACTGGCAGCTTTATGAATTCTTGTGTGAGGGGATTATTACTCGTGATGAGTTTAAATATCTCTCAGTGGAACATCCTATTATCCCCTCCATTTTTGGAATTCCCAAGAAAATCAACACTCCACCTTTTAGGCCTATTGTGGCAGCTAGTGGCTCAAAAACTGAACCCCTTGTGTCATACATAGATATTACAAGCAAAATATATACTGGACAATTTACCACACATTTTAAAAGATTATTGGCATTGCCAGGATTGCATTAGGAAAGACCCAGATGGAAAAATGGAAGAATGTTTGTTTGTAACAGTGGATGTCATTAATTTGATTTCTGTGATCCCCTACCAAATTGGGTTAGATTGCTTTAGTAGTAGTTTGGCAAAACAGTGAATTGTACGAAGTAGAGAAGACTTTTAGTGGAATTAATGGAAATGGTATTACTCAACATCTACATACTGTTTGATGAATATTATAAACAGATGACCGTGATTGCGATGGGAAACAGGTGTGCACCCATTTATGCCAACTTTGTGTTGGCTGAATGGGAGGAGCAATTTGTATTTAAGTCTAATTATATGTCCAGAATTTTGATGTACTTAAGGTATTTGGACAATATACTTATTTTATGGAAGGGCTCCGGGTATGAACTTGATGTATTTATTGGCTGTCTGAATGAAACAACATTCTTAAAATTTACAAGTCATTTTGATAAGGTTAAAATTGATTTTTTGGACATCCTGTTGTACAAAGAAAACTGTCAAATACATTCCAATATTTTTCGTAAAAAGTCGTATAGTAATTCATTCTTACATTATGACATCTGTCATCCTGACAATCAAAAGAAAAATGTGGTCAAGGGGCAGATGATGCATATATCCAGAATAATAAGTCAAGATATTTGTTTGTAGGGTAGAACTTGACAAGTTGATATAGTCAAAAAGAGAGGGTATCCCTCTGATTTACTAAGTAATGTTAGTAAAGAAATTGAGAAAAGGGGAATCTATGACTAGGCCTATTTTGTTGGACACCAATAGAAATCTTGGCACAATAAATGACAGTAACAGCCACGGTCAGAATTACCATTCTGGTATGGTTGAGTACAACCCAGTGGGAACAAAGGTTAAGAATGTTATACATGCTGTATGGGACAGTGCGTTTACTCGAGAATTAAAAGGTATAATTGGGTGTGTTCCAAGGTTTATTAATAGTAGAGGTCTAAATTTGAAAGATCTTTTTGAAAAAACTTCTGACAACTAGTCAGAGACCTGCTAGGATGGGGAAATGCAGTACATGTAGCACTTATAAATTTATTAACGATGGACCATTTGTACAGATATTCAGATGTTCATGTTTCACTGTTGCAGTCATCACATTTGGGTTATCTGCTTGCAGTAGCCCTCAGTCGGCCTGATTACCAAAGTCTTGGGTCCTGCGTCGGTTGCTGTCTGATCTTCCGTGACATCAGGTAGTCAGGGGTATAAAGCATGCAGCCAATGCCATTACATCAGTCTGCTTTGACGTGCGGTGCCCAAAGCAGTTTGCAAGTGCCAGTCTGCTGACTCCTGAAATTTTCGTTTTCGATTTTCGGAACCGGTCTTCAACTAAAGGTAAGTACCCCGTTGGGGAAACTTTTTCTTGCTCTAAACAGATGTCAGTAAAAGTCAATAATTGTATTTCTTGTGGAAAGCAAGTACCGCGTGAAGATTTTCATTCGTACTGTATTCCTTGCCTAGGCCCTGACCGCTACATACCTCACTGTCGGTTTTGTGCCTTATTTAAACCACAGACTATTGGTCTTATGTACATTTTCGCTTCTAAATATTTTGGTACTCTGTTCAATTATCCAGATAGGTCTTCGGTAAGCCACCCGACTACCGACGTTCTGAAAAAACGCAGAGAGATACAGACCGCCTAGGTCCAAAGCTGCCGACGACACTTCTCCTAAGCTAGTTGCCAGTTCCCCAGTACTCAGTGAGGCACTTTCACAGCCTCTGATACCCGCTACTTGAGATTCACAGGTCTCTACTGAGACCCATTTGGAGTCCGGTGTGCCGCAAGATGCTTCAGTTGTGGAACCTGCGGATGTCTCTACCTTTGATGTTGGGAGCCGCTGTGCAGGCACCGGCTTCTGAGGGTGTATTCAGGCCTACTGACTTGCATATTAAACCAACGCCATCTTCTTCTTCTAGGCCTAAAACTCAAGCCATGCCAAGGAAACCACCCAGACTGCATGGTCAGGCCTCTGTGCCTAAAAAACAAATAAGAATGGCTGAAGACCTTATTACTTAGAGGGGGAAGGTTGGCTTCCCCTGACTAGAGACCTAGGACTGAATTTGCTTATGATACTTCTGACCAGGATTCTGAAATTTGTCTCCTTTGACCAGGATTTACCCTTATCTACCTATGAGGATTCTGATGCAGAGGACTCTATTCCCTCTGCTTCTCCCCCAAAGGATTTTTCTTTTGGTGAAAACTTGCATACTCTTGGGGAGCATTTTCACTGGGAAAGCCAGGATTACTCCGATTCTAAAGAGAGGCAGAGATTTCTTACTTCTGCCCCAACACAGGCCTTTGGCTTATCTCTCCTGTGCTGGACATTGTTGACTATGCCTTTTCGGAGTCTAGCTTGGCCCCCCGACAGGTTTCCTGGGAGCAGGAAGTAAACCGATATTACAGGGTTCCTGATTCTCAAGTTCCTTTTTAAAAATCCTTCTGCAGATCCTGAGACAATTTCACTTGGACCGAAGGGCATTAAGGCTACTACTCCTAAAAATCCTACCCCCTCTGATAGAGATTCCAGGGCCCTGGATAGATTGGGTAAGAAGGTATACACCGCTGCAACCTTGGCCATCAGGGCCTTAAATTGCCAGTTTCATATGTTAAAGTATCAGCAGCATATTATTGGATTGCTTAAAGAGAAGGTGATGATGATTCCTGATTGTGCTGAAAATAAGGATTTACAGGATTTAATGCATTCTGCTGAACAGGTTGGAAAACATACTTTGCAATGTGGTTTTGATTCACTAGAGGCATCTTGAAGGGCTGCTGCCACCGGCTCTGTACTTGGAAGGCATGCTTGGCTTAAGGGGCAAGCTTTGCCAGGTCATGTTAAAACTAAATTGCTGGATGCTCCCTTAAATTAGGACCGCCTGTTTGACAACAGAGCAGAAGAAGTTCTTAAAAAGATGGAAGAAAAAGCTAAATTTATGCAAACTGTTCGTTGGATTTCTTGCAGGTGCAGCCTCCTAGATTTAGTAGTTATTGGCCCTCTTGGTCCTTTCCTGCCTCTTTAAGGCCTTCTCAGTTCAAACCTAGAACCAGCAGAACACCCAGGCTTCAGTCCCAGGGTACGCACAGGACTAAGCAGTGGGGGGCTCCCACTTCCAAATCAGGGAGTAGTAAGACCCCCCCCCCCGGCATGGTAAACTGTCTCAATGACTAAAACTTCCAAGCACTTCTCAACTGACTACTCCTTTAGGGGGAAAGATTGCTCTGCAAGCAAAAAACTGGGAACTCATTACCCAGGAAAAATGGGTTTTAAACAGTTTCCCAAGGATACAGATTTCGCTTCCACATGTTACCAACCCAAATGGTTGGCCAGATCTGCCCCCAAATCTGTGGGCAGATGCTCAAAAGCAAGTACTCTCTCAAGATTAAAGGCTATTCATACTGTACCAGAAGAGGAAAAGGGACAAGGTTTCTACTCAAGACTTTTCCTTATACCCAGGAAAGACAACTCATGGCGTCCTATCCTGAACCTGTCTATCCTAAACACCTTCTTGGTGATTCCAAAATTCAAGATGCTAACTCTTCACTAGGCAACACTGGATTTAAAGGAAGCCTACCTGCACATCCTAATCAGGAAATCTTGCAGAAAAATACCTACGCTTTGGCTGCATGCACTATTAGTTCTCTGCACTGCTCTTTGGCTTATCTACTGTGCCCAGGGTATTCACAAAGTGCTTAGCTGTAGTCATTGCATTTTACAGGCAAAGAAATATTCAAATATACCCATACCTGGACTATTGTCTAATTCAGGCAGAAAGCCAGGACATACTGCTGAATCATCTGGCATTTGTACAAAAGGTGTTAACTTGTTTGGGATACACCATAAACAAAAAAAAAATCACTTCTGGTACCCTGTCAACAAATTATATTTTTGGGAGCAAGCTTGAACACAACTTCCGAAATGGCTTTCCTCACGCCAGAGAAGAAAAATCATTTGACAACTTCAAACTAGTGGCCACAAAACCCTGCTATCTGCAAGGCAAATACTGCAAGCCTTGGGGTTCATGGCCTTGTGCATTCTACTAATTCCGTATGCTAGACTGCATATGCGGAAACTGCAATGGTATCTAAAAAGCCTATGGTGTCAACATTCTCAGGATCTAGAAGCAATGATTCCTGTAATACATTGCCTACGGTTAGAATTCCTTTGATGGGCAGAGGCCTGCCACCAAAACAAGGGACTGCAATTCACTCTATCCCCTGCCGCCCAAACCCTAACAGACGCATCAGACTATGCCTGGGGGGCTCACCTGTCAGGGAAGTGCATTCAGGGCAAATGGAACTAAAGTCAAATGCACCTGCATATCCATCAAAAAGAAATGTTAGCTGTACAGAATGCTCTGACAGCCTTCAAGGACCGCATTCTCCCAGGACAGTTAATGGTAAAGACTGACAACACCACTGTTATGTGATACATAAACAAGCAGAGGAGTTCCAATTCTTACCCCCTCTGCAGGCAAGCCATGGCTCTGTGGAACACAGCCTTGAGCTACCAGGTGCATCTACAGGCTCAATTCCTGCCAGGAAAACTAAATACACTGGCAGACGAACTAAGCAGAAATTTTGACCCACATGAATGGAAACTGGAACCAAAGATTTTGAACATGTTGAGCAACAAATGGGGGAACCCAGATATAGACCTGTTTTCCTCCCCCCAGAACTACCAATTGGACAAATTCTGCACAAGGACTTCCCACAAACAATCTTGAAAAGTGGATGCTCTGTCCTTCAGCTGGAAAAATCTATCAGTTTATGCTTTTCCTCCTCTGCCTGTCCTCTCCCAAGTACTACTAAAGAACAGATAGGGCAAACCAAGGATGATACTGATTGCAACAGACTGGCCACGCCAACACTGGTACCCACTGTTGCGTAGCGTCACAGCTGGCCCCATGACACCTACCTCAGACCCCTACCCTGCTGTCTCAGCAGGAGAGCCAGTGTCTGCACCCCCAGCTTCAAACCCTGAACCTGGCAGCCTGGCTAATTACCTAATATCTCCATTACCATCCCTCAGTAAACAAGTGTTAGATGTCATTTTGGAGTTGAGGCCTAGTACTAGAAAATCTTATGCTGAAAAATCGAAAAGATTCTGTGCCTGGAACCAAACTCAAGGGATGGCCACAGCAGCGCCCAATTCACCTCGGATTCTTCGATACTTAACTGAGATGCTGCACAAGGGCCTTTCCTTTTCCTCCGTCAAAATTCACACCTCAGCCATTTCAGCTCATTACAAGACAGAAACACCCCTCTTTTCTCACCCACTGCTCAAGCAGTTCCTTAGAGGGGGCCAAGAACTTAAGACCACCCAGGAGAGCCTCAACTCCAGCCTGGGACCTTAATTTTGTACTGGAAAAACTCTCTTCCTCCTTTTGAGCCAGCTGCAACTGCAGAGTTAAAATTCCTTTCTTGGAAAACAGCTTTCCTTTTAGCAATCACTTCAGCAAGAAGGGTATCTGAATTACAGGCCCTTATGGCAGTGGAGCCTTTCATCTTTCATGCCGACAGGGTGTCCCTCAGGACCAGTTCCTCTTTCATGCCCAAGGTGGCATCCAGTGTGGCTCTTAATCAGTCCATTCATTTGCCAACCTTCTTTTCTAATCCACAGAACAAAGGGGACAGGATACTGCACTCCTTAATGTGTACAGACAACTTGGATTTTACTTGGACAGGACTAAACCTCAAAGGAAATCTGAACTGATGGCATTTGCTGCAGGGGCAGAGGGGAAGGCTATTTCAAAGCAAACCATTTCTAAATGGATAGGCCATTGCATTCATTTCTGCTATAAGCACCATGGAAAACATATCCCACAGGGGATTATACCCCATTCAACCAGGGCTGCATCTATCTCTACAGCCTTTCTCAGAGGTGTCCCTACCAGAGACATCCTAGAAGCTGCTACCTGGTGTTCTGTACATACTTTCACCAAGTATTACCATTTGCCAATTTTCTCTAAATCCAGAGCTGGCTTTGCCACTGCAGTCTTGCAGGGCCTTATAGCTGGTCCTAATGCTATCTAAATTCCTACTCCCATCCTTAGCTTTGGGAATCTACCCAAATGTGATGACTGCAACAGTGAAACACGAACATAGTACAGTTGTGTACACTTACCATAAATGTAGATGTTAATGTATTCACTGTTGCAGTCCTGGTTGCCCTCCCTCCAGCCCCCTTACTTCTTTTGGCTATACCTCTATTCTCCTTTACTATACTTGAAAGCTTTTTGGTGCATTTGCTTTTTTGTTGAAGGTATAATGGGGGTCAGCTGACTTCTGGGGCAAGAAAAACTGATGCATGACCCAAGACATTGATCAGGCCAACTGAGGGCTACTGCAAGCAGATAACCCAAATGTGATGATTGCAACAGTGAATACACACAAACATCTACATTTATTGTAAGTGTACACAACTGTACTTTACAAAAAGACATTAAAATGTCCTGGGTGCTGTAACACAAGTATGGTTGTTTAAGTGGCTACATGTCTATCCTGTACTGCATTCTATGTGGGAATGACTACAAGAAAATTGAGATTATGAATACTTGAGCATAATAGGCACATTAAACATTAAAAAAATCTCCTAATACCCTATTTAATCATAGTAAGAACTGTAGTAATAAAATATTTTTATTTTTTGTCATTCCTAGACTACCAAAATGCGATTTTTAAAGGGGACATTTAAAACCTTATTGGAAGTTAAGGAATGTTTGTCAGCTACGTCGGGATGCATCTAAAGCACCGGGCATCAATGACAGTATTTCAACAACGTGTGTAGTAAAATACAAATCACAGTTTTTGTAATGTATGTACATTTTAAATGTTTGTTCAGTATTATATTTATGGCTAGGTTTATTTTCTTATTTTTTTTATTGTATAGAATTTATTTTTAATATTGCTGTAGCTTTAGTATAGACAAGATGTTCGTGTTACCCTGCTGCAGTCATCACACTTGGGTTATCCTGCCGTCAGGCGGTCCTGCAGTCGGCCCGAGTTCCAAAGTCTTGGTTCTGCGTCAGTTGCTGTCGCGTCTTCCCTGACGTCAGTGCGCCAGGGGTATATAAGAGGCATCCAACTCCATTTTCTTTAGTCTTTCTTGCCGCGCAGTGCCCAAAGCAGAAGCAGTTCGCAAGTGCCGGTTGGCCGACACCTGAGATTTTCGAATCGAATTTCAGTCTGAAGTCTGCAATAAAGCGAAGTACCCCGTTGGGGAACCTTTTCTTGCCTCAGTCCGATGTCAGAAAACGTTAACTATTGCATTTCTTGTGGGAAGCAAATACCTCATAAGGACTTCCATTCTTGTTGTATTCCTTGCCTAGGCCCAGACCACGACGTCGCAGGTTGTCGGTTTTGTGCTAGGTTTAATAAACGAACTATCAAACGCCATTTTGACTTTGCACAACATTACTTGGGTAGGAAATTTAATTATATCATGCCGTCGGAGCAGCCGATGACCGGCATGCATAAAAAACGCAAGGATAAGGACAGGCAGCCTAGGAACAAGCCAGACTCCGAGGCCTCTGCTGGGCCTGTCGCTGGTTCTCCGGTTTTCAGTGAGGTGCCTACAACAGCCCCTAACGACCGCAGAATTGGAACCCCAGACAGCTGCGGATTCTCAAGCGGAGTGTACTAGGCCATCGCAGCCATCTTCATTAGGCACTTCCGACACCAGAGCAGAAGGAGATCCCGGTGCAGTAGAAACATCTTCGGTTGCAGAAGGTGTCTTCAGACGGACTACCCTCACCATTAAATCTTATGCTAAGCTTAAACCTCCATTAAAACCAAAAAAGACTGTACATCAGTCTACAGTTCAAGGCCCCATGCCTAAGAAACAGATGCTTAAGATGGCTGAAGATTTGATTACCCTAATCAGGGGTTCCCATCCCCCTCCAGATAAAGACCAAGACAAGAGGATTATGCTTCCTCTGACCAGGTTTCAATTTCCTAAGATTGTACTGAGGAACAGGATTACACTTTTCCCCTTACGAAGACTCTGATGCTGAAGACTCTATTCCCTCAGCATCTCCCCCTGAAGACTACTCCTTTGGGGAAACTTTACATACCATGAGGGAACATTTCCACTGGGAAGGCCAGGACTACTCTGATTCTAAGAAAAGGCTCCGAGAGTTCCTTTTACTACGAAAAACAAAAACACGAATCCCAGCTCTCAACACACTCAGTTCTATTTGATTTTTATTCTTTAAGTGCGTTAAAATATCGTACACTTTTCGTCAGTCAAATACCTTAACTTCTTCAGAAACACAGCATCAGTTGGCCACCTTTATAGTATAGCCATAATCAACATTCATTATCCAATTAGTATCTTAAAAACATATACATAAACCAAAAAAAAATATATATACATATACCAAAAAAAACTAAAAAATCTTTCCCTATAAATAACACTGTCTTTTAATACATTATATAAAACTTGCATCTCATATACCTAAATAAATAGTTAAAATAATATATGTATAAATTGCCATATATATAAAAAATGTCTTTGTGAAAAAATTATTATATGTATGTATATATATCTGTATAGAAAACGTATATATTTTGTTAACGTAAACAGAGTATAAATTTGTGTGTATACACATATGTACTTGTGGCTACTATTTATTCCCATATCCTTTTGAGTTGCAGTTTATCCAGTAATACTATTAAATATTTAAATCCACCTCGTTTAACAAAAATGTATTTATTTATTTAATATTTTAAGATTTTAATATTTGATATTTTAAATGTTTTAATTCGTTAATAAATTGATACACCGTGCACCCTACTAACACTCACTATTATTCGCTTTCTAAATATAATAAAAATTAATAAAAAATTTTATATAAAATTCTCCATAAAAATTCTAAAGGTTTTTATATTATTATTATTACCTTTCTAAATTTTTTAACCTTAAAATGCACATAATGGAACTCATTTCATTAATCCCTGGCACTTGGCAAGCATTCGTTCTAAGTTGCCATAAAAGTTCTTTTCTCTCCAATTTCAAAGACTCATGTCCTCCCCTTTTGTCATTTACTAGCTGGTCAATGACTCTAAATTTAAATTCATGTCCAGTGTACTCACTGGTGTGCCTAGCTAGTGCATTTTCCATCTTATTCCTATTAATGCTGTAAATATGCTCGTATATTCTTTCACTAAGCTTTCTATCGGTTTTCCCGATATAGAAAGCTGGACAGCATTGACATTGCTAGGTATACTACTTGTTTGCTACTACAATTAAATCTCCCATTGGACCTATATCTCATACCACCTATTTTAAAATTACAACCTTCATCAATATATTTGCAAAAATTACACGTTACATTTGTACATACCTTCTTTATTAGTAAATGGTCGGCTGTAGCCTTCCAAAATTTCCTTCAAATTGTTCCCACGCCTATACACAATTTTTGGTCTTTCTGGGAGCAGGTCTCCAAAGTATTTATCACTAATTAGAAACTCCCAGTTTTTCATAATAATATTTGCTATAATATTTGAGTCTATATTAAAAGTTCATATAAACCCACTAGTATTAGTCAATGCTTTATTACTATTGTTTAACTCCGGACTTCTGTATTTTTCTTTATTCAAAATTGGGACATAATCGCCTATTAATCGTTTGTACTGGACTTCCCTAATGATGATCTGGATGAAGTACAGTGGGTACCCTCTTTGTGTGAAAAAATTAGAGTACACTCATCTATAAACTCTTCGTCTCTTGTCGTCATCCTGGCTGCTCTAACTAGCTGCCCCTTAACTACTGATCTCTTCTGGTATGTAGGATGGCAGCTAGTATAATGTAAATACATATTGGAATGTGTCTCTTTCCGATATATTTTAGAAACAAAAGTCTTATCATAGTCTTTCCTTAAATCAACGTCTAGGTATACTATGTTGTCTTTACTGCAACTAGACGTAAAACTCAGGAAGTTAGTACTATCATTAAACATTTTTAGTAAACCCTGTAATTTAGCTTCTGTTCCTTGAAATAGAATGAATATATAGTCTAAAAAACGTGTATAGAACAATATATTTTCTTTAAAATCCAAGTTACTAAACACAAATGACCTTTCCCAATATGCCATTACTAGATTTGCCAAACCTGCTCCGCATGGAGAGCCCATTGCCACTCCAATTTTTTGATGAAAAATATTATTAAACATTATGTAGTTATAAGAAAGAACTGTATCTATCAGTTCTTCAACCAATTTAATTTCACTAGTGGGCGCATCCAAAATTCTTAGCATATGTGAAACCCATTCAATTCCAATCGCATGTGGAATGGATGAATAAAGGTCTCTTACATCGACTGTAACTCTAGGTACCGCTTTGAATATGACAGAATTTTTGCCAGCATCGATGAATATTTGTCAAAACTGAATATTACCAAAATCAAGAAAATAAAACGCGACCTTAAAGTTTATGGGGAAGGTAAAGCGTACCCTAAGCCACCTAACTCTGAGTAATGTCTGTGGGTAATAATACTAATGGCAACCAAGCTACTAATAATAGGGTTAATAACCCAGAGGGAGAGACTGAGATTGTAGCATCCTCTAGTATTAACGATGTACATACTGGGGCTAAACAGGACGGTCCTAGCACTGTCCGTCGGAGTGAAAGATTGGCACAGTGTAATGACTCTGCTACTACGAATACCCCAGCACAAAACAATAAAGGGGGGGGGGATTTCAATGAAAGAAATTTTCGAGCTCGAGCCTCGAAACCAGTGATGCAGAACAACAGAACGACAAGGAACAAGAAGAAAAAATGGTAGAAAATGAGGCTATTGACAACCCGTTTGATGACCAATTTTTCTGCAATGTACTTTTCAACTCTAGCCAAGACTTTAAAGTTTTTAACTATACTGATATGTTTATCTGTCCAGAAACAATAAACTTGTTATCGAAAGGGTACACCTTTGTACCCTCTGTCCAGTTTGATGTGGCTAATACCCTAATTGACCTTAAGATTTTCACTAGGAAACTTAATTTATTGGCCTTAATGGGGGAAAATCTGAACAACAAATCTGATTTTATGTTTCCAGTGTATATAACCCCCCTTTACACCCACTTTTAGCACTTTTTGAAAAAGTTAATGAGGTTGATTTAAGGAATTTAAAAAAAGTTAGAACAACACCGGGTTACATTAATAGCCACAAGTATAATATAAGTAAGGAAGAGAGGGATACCCTGTGTTTTTTAAGACGTGCTCCAATTCGTATTATGAAACCGGACAAAGGTGGGGGCCTTGCTATAATGACTATTGATGACTATAATGCAAGGATGTTAAAGATTCTGGATAGTGATACATACGAGAAGGCCTCTATGAATTAAATGAATGGGCCTATAGGAAGGTTAAGGCTTTCATAGAAGAGTTGTATATTGAAACAAGAATAGATAAAAATATGTATATATATTTACAGCAACTAGCACCAAGGACCCCGGTCCTTTTTGGGATCCCAAAAGTGCACAAAAATGTAAATAACCCACCCATGAGACCCTTGGTGGATGGGAGAGAGCGTATTACATACACTTGTGCTAAGGTACTAGACAAAATTTTTACAAAAATACATCAAAAGTGAAAATCAAATTTCGAAAGATTCTTGGTCTTTTTTACAAGCTATAAACAACTTGGAGTTCTGTGCTGAGGTTTTTTTGTTACAGTCGATGTAAAAGACCTTTATTCATCCATTCCACATGCGATTGGAATTGAATGGGTTTCACATATGCTAAGAATTTTGGATGCGCCCACTAGTGAAATTAAATTAGTTGAAGAACTGATGCATGACCCAAGACATTGATCAGGTTAACTGAGGGCTACTGCAAGGAGATAACCCAAATGTGATGATTGCAACAGTGAATACACACAAACATCTACATTTATTGTAAGTGTACACAACTGTACTTTACAAAGACATTAAAATGTCCTGGGTGCTGTAACACAAGTATGGTTGTTTAAGTGGCTACATGTCTATCCTGTACTGCATTCTATGTGGGAATGACTACAAGAAAATTGAGATTATGAATACTTGAGCATAATAGGCACATTAAACATTAAAAAAATCTCCTAATACCCTATTTAATCATAGTAAGAACTGTAGTAATAAAATATTTTATTTTTGTCATTCCTAGACTACCAAAATGCGATTTTTAAAGGGGACATTTAAAACCTTATTGGAAGTTAAGGAATGTTTGTCAGCTACGTCGGGATGCATCTAAAGCACCGGGCATCAATGACAGTATTTCAACAACGTGTGTAGTAAAATACAAATCACAGTTTTTGTAATGTATGTACATTTTAAATGTTTGTTCAGTATTATATTTATGGCTAGGTTTATTTTCTTATTTTTTTTATTGTATAGAATTTATTTTTAATATTGCTGTAGCTTTAGTATAGACAAGATGTTCGTGTTACCCTGCTGCAGTCATCACACTTGGGTTATCCTGCCGTCAGGCGGTCCTGCAGTCGGCCCGAGTTCCAAAGTCTTGGTTCTGCGTCAGTTGCTGTCGCGTCTTCCCTGACGTCAGTGCGCCAGGGTATATAAGAGGCATCCAACTCCATTTTCTTTAGTCTTTCTTGCCGCGCAGTGCCCAAAGCAGAAGCAGTTCGCAAGTGCCGGTTGGCCGACACCTGAGATTTTCGAATCGAATTTCAGTCTGAAGTCTGCAATAAAGCGAAGTACCCCATTGGGGAACCTTTTCTTGCCTCAGTCCGATGTCAGAAAATTAACTATTGCATTTCTTGTGGGAAGCAAATACCTCATAAGGACTTCCATTCTTGTTGTATTCCTTGCCTAGGCCCAGACCACGACGTCGCAGGTTGTCGGTTTTGTGCTAGGTTTAATAAACGAACTATCAAACGCCATTTTGACTTTGCACAACATTACTTGGGTAGGAAATTTAATTATATCATGCCGCCGAGCAGCCGATGACCGGCATGCATAAAAAACGCAAGGATAAGGACAGGCAGCCTAGGAACAAGCCAGACTCCGAGGCCTCTGCTGGGCCTGTCGCTGGTTCTCCGGTTTTCAGTGAGGTGCCTACAACAGCCCCTAACGACCGCAGAATTGGAACCCCAGACAGCTGCGGATTCTCAAGCGGAGTGTACTAGGCCATCGCAGCCATCTTCATTAGGCACTTCCGACACCAGAGCAGAAGGAGATCCCGGTGCAGTAGAAACATCTTCGGTTGCAGAAGGTGTCTTCAGACGGACTACCCTCACCATTAAATCTTATGCTAAGCTTAAAACTCCATTAAAACCAAAAAAGACTGTACATCAGTCTACAGTTCAAGGCCCCATGCCTAAGAAACAGATGCTTAAGATGGCTGAAGATTTGATTACCCTAATCAGGGGTTCCCATCCCCCTCCAGATAAAAGACCAAGACAAGAGGATTATGCTTCCTCTGACCAGGTTTCAATTTCCTCAGATTCTTCTGAGGAACAGGATTACACTTTTCCCCCTTACGAAGACTCTGATGCTGAAGACTCTATTCCCTCAGCATCTCCCCCTGAAGACTACTCCTTTGGGGAAACTTTACATACCATGAGGGAACATTTCCACTGGGAAGGCCAGGACTACTCTGATTCTAAGAAAAGGCTCCGAGAGTTCCTTTTACTACGAAAAACAAAAACACGAATCCCAGCTCTCAACACACTCAGTTCTATTTGATTTTTATTCTTTAAGTGCGTTAAAATATCGTACACTTTTCGTCAGTCAAATACCTTAACTTCTTCAGAAACACAGCATCAGTTGGCCACCTTTATAGTATAGCCATAATCAACATTCATTATCCAATTAGTATCTTAAAAACATATACATAAACCAAAAAAAAATATATACATATACCAAAAACTAAAAATCTTTCCCTATAAATAACACTGTCTTTTAATACATTATATAAAACTTGCATCTCATATACCTAAATAAATAGTTAAAATAATATATGTATAAATTACCATATATATAAAAATGTCTTTGTGAAAAAATTATTATATGTATGTATATATATCTGTATAGAAAACGTATATATTTTGTTAACGTAAACAGAGTATAAATTTGTGTGTATACACATATGTACTTGTGGCTACTATTTATTCCCATATCCTTTTGAGTTGCAGTTTATCCAGTAATACTATTAAATATTTAAATCCACCTCGTTTAACAAAAATGTATTTATTTATTTAATATTTTAAGATTTTAATATTTGATATTTTAAATGTTTTAATTCGTTAATAAATTGATACACCGTGCACCCTACTAACACTCACTATTATTCGCTTTCTAAATATAATAAAAATTAATAAAAAATTTTATATAAAATTCTCCATAAAAATTCTAAAGGTTTTTATATTATTATTATTACCTTTCTAAATTTTTTAACCTTAAAATGCACATAATGGAACTCATTTCATTAATCCCTGGCACTTGGCACGCATTCGTTCTAAGTTGCCATAAAGTTCTTTTCTCTCCAATTTCAAAGACTCATGTCCTCGACTTTTGTCATTTACTAGCTGGTCAATGACTCTAAATTTAAATTCATGTCCAGTGTACTCACTGGTGTGCCTAGCTAGTGCATTTTCCATCTTATTCCTATTAATGCTGTAAATATGCTCGTATATTCTTTCACTAAGCTTTCTATCGGTTTTCCCGATATAGAAAGCTGGACAGCATTGACATTGCTAGGTATACTACTTGTTTGCTACTACAATTAAATCTCCCATTGGACCTATATCTCATACCACCTATTTTAAAATTACAACCTTCATCAATATATTTGCAAAAATTACACATATTGCATTTGTACATACCTTCTTTATTAGTAAATGGTCGGCTGTAGCCTTCCAAAATTTCCTTCAAATTGTTCCCACGCCTATACACAATTTTTGGTCTTTCTGGGAGCAGGTCTCCAAAGTATTTATCACTAATTAGAAACTCCCAGTTTTTCATAATAATATTTGCTATAATATTTGAGTCTATATTAAAAGTTCATATAAACCCACTAGTATTAGTCAATGCTTTATTACTATTGTTTAACTCCGGACTTCTGTATTTTTCTTTATTCAAAATTGGGACATAATCGCCTATTAATCGTTTGTACTGGACTTCCCTAATGATGATCTGGATGAAGTACAGTGGGTACCCTCTTTGTGTGAAAAAATTAGAGTACACTCATCTATAAACTCTTCGTCTCTTGTCGTCATCCTGGCTGCTCTAACTAGCTGCCCCTTAACTACTGATCTCTTCTGGTATGTAGGATGGCAGCTAGTATAATGTAAATACATATTGGAATGTGTCTCTTTCCGATATATTTTAGAAACAAAAGTCTTATCATAGTCTTTCCTTAAATCAACGTCTAGGTATACTATGTTGTCTTTACTGCAACTAGACGTAAAACTCAGGAAGTTAGTACTATCATTAAACATTTTTAGTAAACCCTGTAATTTAGCTTCTGTTCCTTGAAATAGAATGAATATATAGTCTAAAAAACGTGTATAGAACAATATATTTTCTTTAAAATCCAAGTTACTAAACACAAATGACCTTTCCCAATATGCCATTACTAGATTTGCCAAACCTGCTCCGCATGGAGAGCCCATTGCCACTCCAATTTTTTGATGAAAAATATCATTATTAAACATTATGTAGTTATAAGAAAGAACTGTATCTATCAGTTCTTCAACCAATTTAATTTCACTAGTGGGCGCATCCAAAATTCTTAGCATATGTGAAACCCATTCAATTCCAATCGCATGTGGAATGGATGAATAAAGGTCTCTTACATCGACTGTAACTCTAGGTACCGCTTTGAATATGACAGAATTTTTGCCAGCATCGATGAATATTTGTCAAAACTGAATATTACCAAAATCAAGAAAATAAAATGCGACCTTAAAGTTTATGGGGAAGGTAAAGCGTACCCTAAGCCACCTAACTCTGAGTAATGTCTGTGGGTAATAATACTAATGGCAACCAAGCTACTAATAATAGGGTTAATAACCCAGAGGGAGAGACTGAGATTGTAGCATCCTCTAGTATTAACGATGTACATACTGGGGCTAAACAGGACGGTCCTAGCACTGTCCGTCGGAGTGAAAGATTGGCACAGTGTAATGACTCTGCTACTACGAATACCCCAGCACAAAACAATAAAGGGGGGGGGGATTTCAATGAAAGAAATTTTCGAGCTCGAGCCTCGAAACCAGTGATGCAGAACAACAGAACGACAAGGAACAAGAAGAAAAAATGGTAGAAAATGAGGCTATTGACAACCCGTTTGATGACCAATTTTTCTGCAATGTACTTTTCAACTCTAGCCAAGACTTTAAAGTTTTTAACTATACTGATATGTTTATCTGTCCAGAAACAATAAACTTGTTATCGAAAGGGTACACCTTTGTACCCTCTGTCCAGTTTGATGTGGCTAATACCCTAATTGACCTTAAGATTTTCACTAGGAAACTTAATTTATTGGCCTTAATGGGGGAAAATCTGAACAACAAATCTGATTTTATGTTTCCAGTGTATATAACCCCCCTTTACACCCACTTTTAGCACTTTTTGAAAAAGTTAATGAGGTTGATTTAAGGAATTTAAAAAAAGTTAGAACAACACCGGGTTACATTAATAGCCACAAGTATAATATAAGTAAGGAAGAGAGGGATACCCTGTGTTTTTTAAGACGTGCTCCAATTCGTATTATGAAACCGGACAAAGGTGGGGGCCTTGCTATAATGACTATTGATGACTATAATGCAAGGATGTTAAAGATTCTGGATAGTGATACATACGAGAAGGCCTCTATGAATTAAATGAATGGGCCTATAGGAAGGTTAAGGCTTTCATAGAAGAGTTGTATATTGAAACAAGAATAGATAAAAATATGTATATATATTTACAGCAACTAGCACCAAGGACCCCGGTCCTTTTTGGGATCCCAAAAGTGCACAAAAATGTAAATAACCCACCCATGAGACCCTTGGTGGATGGGAGAGAGCGTATTACATACACTTGTGCTAAGGTACTAGACAAAATTTTTACAAAAATACATCAAAAGTGAAAATCAAATTTCGAAAGATTCTTGGTCTTTTTTACAAGCTATAAACAACTTGGAGTTCTGTGCTGAGGTTTTTTTGTTACAGTCGATGTAAAAGACCTTTATTCATCCATTCCACATGCGATTGGAATTGAATGGGTTTCACATATGCTAAGAATTTTGGATGCGCCCACTAGTGAAATTAAATTAGTTGAAGAACTGATAGATACAGTTCTTTCTTATAACTACATAATGTTTAATAATGATATTTTTCATCAAAAAATTGGAGTGGCAATGGGCTCTCCATGCGGAGCAGGTTTGGCAAATCTAGTAATGGCATATTGGGAAAGGTCATTTGTGTTTAGTAACTTGGATTTTAAAGAAAATATATTGTTCTATACACATTTTTTAGACTATATATTCATTCTATTTCAAGGAACAGAAGCTAAATTACAGGGTTTACTGAAAATGTTTAATGATGGTACTAACTTCCTGAGTTTTACGTCTAGTTACAGTAAAGACAACATAGTATACCTAGACGTTGATTTAAGGAAAGACTATGATGATAAGACTTTTGTTTCTAAAATACATCGGAAAGAGAGACATTCCAATATGTATTTACATTATACTAGCTGCCATCCTACATACCAGAAGAGATCAGTAGTTAAGGGGCAGCTAGTTAGAGCAGCCAGGATGACGACAAGAGACTAAGAGTTTATAGATGAGTGTACTCTGTCTAATTTTTTCACACAAAGAGGGTACCCACTGTACTTCATCCAGGAGATCATTAGGGAAGTCCAGTACAAAAGATTAATAGGCGATTATGTCCCAATTTTGAATAAAGAAAAATACAGAAGTCCGGAGTTAAACAATAGTAATAAAGCATTGACTAATACTAGTGGGTTTATATGCACTTTTAATATAGACTCCCATATTATAGAAAATATTATTATGAAAAACTGGGAGTTTCTAATTAGTGATAAATACTTTAGAGACCTGCTCCCAGAAAGACCAAAAATTGTGTATAGGCGTGGGAACAATTTGAAGGAAATTTTGGAAGGCTACAGCCGACCATTTACTAATAAAGAAGGTATGTACAAATGCAATATGTGTAATTTTTGCAAATATATTGATGAAGGTTGTAATTTTAAAATAGGTGGTATGAGATATAGGTCCAATGGGAGATTTAATTGTAGTAGCAAACAAGTAGTATACCTAGCAATATGTCAATGCTGTCCAGCTTTCTATATCGGGAAAACCGATAGAAAGTTTAGTGAAAGAATATACGAGCATATTTACAGCATTAATAGGAATAAGATGGAAAATGCACTAGCTAGGCACACCAACGAGTACACTGGACATGAATTTAAATTTAGAGTCATTGACCAGCTAGTAAATGACAAAATGGGAGGACATGAGTCTTTGAAATTGGAGAGAAAAGAACTTTTATGGCAACTTAGAACGAATGCTTGCCAAGTGCCAGGGATTAATGAAATGAGTTCCATTATGTGCATTTTAAGGTTAAAAAATTTAGAAAGGTAATATAAAAACCTTTAGAATTTTTATGGAGAATTTTATATAAAAATTTTTATTAATTTTTATTATATTTGGAAAGCGAATAATAGTGAGTGTTAGTAGGGTGCACGGTGTATCAATTTATTAACGAATTAAAACATTTAAAATATCAAATATTAAAATCTTAAAATATTAAATAAATAAATAAATACATTTTTGTTAAACGTGGTGGATTTAAATATTAAATATTTAATATTACTGGATAAACTGCAACTCAAAGGATATGGGAATAAATAGTAGCCACAAGTACATGTGTATACACACACAAATTTATACTCAGTTTACATTAACAAAATATATATGTTTTCTATGCAGATATATATACATACATATACATTTAATAATTTTTTTCACAGACATTTTTTATATATATGGTAATTTATACATATATTATTTTAACTATTTATTAGGTATATGAGATACTGTCTTTTAATACATTATGTAAAACTTGTGTTATTTATAGGGAAAGATGTTTTTAGTTTTTTGGTATATGTATACATTTTTTTTGGTATATGTATATGTTTTTAAGATACTAATTGGATAATGAATGTTGATTATGGCTATACTATAAAGGTGGCCAACTGATGCTGTTTGAAGTTTCTGAAGAAGTTAAGGTATTTGACTTTGACGAAAAGTGTACGATATTTTAACGCACTTAAAGAATAAAAATCAAATGGAACTGAGTGTGTTGAGAGCTGGGATTCGTGTTTTTGTTTTTCGTGGAGTTTGTTATATCCTTTCTTGGTTTGTAGTTCCTTTTACTACCCCAGCACAGACCACTTGCTATCCCTCCAACTTTAGACGTTGTGGATGATGTTTACTTGGAGTCTAAATCCAGACTCTATCTCCTGCTCCAGCCAAACCAGACAGGTACTACAGAGTACCTGACTCGTACAAATTCCTTTATAAAAGCCATGTGGCTGTCCCAGAAACAATTTCCCAGGGTCCCAAAGGGGCTAAAGCTTCTATGGCGAAAAATCCTATGCCCTCTGAAAGGGATAGATGGGAAAGAAGTTATACACCTCAGCTACTCTGGCTATGAGAGCATTAAATTGTCAGTTTCACATGCTGAAATATCAGCAATTCCTAATGTCTCAATTAAAACAAAAAATGAGCACACATTCTGAACAGTTTGAATTCAAGGAAATGCATAATCTGTTGCATGCAGCTGAACAGGTGGGCAACCATACTTTACAATGTGGATTTGATTCATTGGAAGCTTCCTGTAGAGCAGCTGTTACTGGGTCTGTCATACGTAGACATGCTTGGTTAAAAGAACAAACCCTGGCTGATCATGTTAAAGCAAAATTTTTTGGATGAACCTTTACAGCAGGATGTATTTGGTGTCAAAGCAGAAGAGGTTTTAAAGAAAATGGAGGATAAGGCAAAGTCTATGCAGACGGTCAGATTTTTTTTACAGGTACAACCCCCTCGTTTCAGCAGAAATTGGCCAACAAAAAACTGGTCCTTTCCAGCTTCTGACAGATCACAGTGGGGCAAATACAGACGCCCAAGGGGCAGAGGTCAGTCACAAGGCCCTTACAAACCTCGCCAATGGGGTACTGCTACCCAGAAAGGAGGAGAAGACAGGCCCCGAGCTAGCAGAAGACAAACACAATGACTCAATCCTCAAACTACCAAGCAAATCTCTCTTGGCAGCTCCCTTGGGAGGAAAATTAGCACTTTTTGCAGACAACTGGCACATCATCACAAAAGACAAATGGATCCTAAACGTAGTCTCACAAGGATACAGATTCCACTTTCATACCTTGCCATGGATAAAAGGAATGCCAAACCTGCCACCAAATCAATGGGCAGAGGCACAAAAACAAATTACTGCTCTCATGGACATGAGTCATTCAACAGGTACCTACACAGGAGCAAGGACAAGGATTTTACTCGAGACTCTTTCTAGTCCCAAGAAAAGACAAAGCATGGAGACCCATTCTGGATCTTTCATTTCTGAACACCTATCTACAAGTACTAAAATTCAAGATGCTAACACTACAGCAGCTTCTTCCTATGCTGGGCAAGAATGCTTGGCTAGTAACGTTGGACCGCAAGGAGGCATACCTGCATATCCCTATCAGACAAAATTGCAGAAGATACCTCCGCTTCATTGCAGGTTCAACGCATTGTCAATTCTCTGCACTGCCCTTTGGCTTATCTACTGCGCCCAGGGTCTTCACAAAATGCCTGGCACCAGTAATTGCGTACTGCAGACAGAGGAATTCAAATATACCCATACCTGGACGACTGCCTTATTCAAGCAGAAAGCAAGGACCTTCTTTTAAAGCATCTGGCATTTGTCAAACACCTTCTAAGTTGCCTAGGGTACACAGTAAACGAAAAGAAATCAAAACTAGTGCCCTCACAAAACATAATATTCCTGGGTGCCAGCTTGAATACAACGGGCCAGATGGCTTATCTCACGCCAGACAACCAACAACAGCTGACTCAATACTCAAAATAATGGCAACAAAGACCCAACTCCCTGCAAGAAAAACTCTGCAGGCCTTGGGATTCATGGCGTCTTGCATCCTACTAATACCATTTGCAAAACTGCATATGAAGAAATTACAATGGTACCTGAAAAGCGTATGGACTCGGCACAGCCACAGCTTGAAAACAGGGATACCACTCATTCCCTGCATTCAACAGGAGTTTCTATGGTGGGCACAGGCATGTCACCTCAACAAGGGTCAGCCTTTCACCTTACCCACAGCCAGACAAACTATGACAACAGATGCATCGGACTATGCCTGGGGAGCACACATGGCAGGACAGTGCATTCAGGGCAAATGGACTACAGATCAAAGGCATCTGCAGATCAATCAAAAAGAAATGCTAGCAGTATAGAATGCCCTAACAGCTTTCAAGGACCTCTTACACCCAGGACAACTAATAAAGATGGACAATACCACAGTAATTTGGTACATAAGCAAGGGGGCACACATTCCTACCCTTTATGCAGGCAAGCAATGACCTTGTGGAACACAGCACTGTCTTACCAAGTTCAATTACAAGCACAATTCCTGCCAGGAAAGAAAAACACATCGGCAGATGACCTAAGCAGAAACATCATGGATCCCCACGAGTGGAAACTAGATCCACAAGTATTTTCAATGATAACTCAAAAATGGGGACGCCCAGACACAGATCTGTTTGCCAACCCCCAAAACTACCAACTTCAAAAATTTTGCACAAGGACATTCCATCCACAAGCTTGGAAAGTGGACGCCCTCTCATTCAGTTGGAAAACATTAACAGTGTATGCCTTTCCTTCACTGCCTCTTCTAGCAAAGTTACTGCTGAAAGTCAGATTAGAGAGGGCACAAATGATGCTCATTGCACCAGACTGGCCACGCCAGCACTGGTATCCAATTCTAAGGAACATGGCCCACGGCCCACCATGGATTTTACCACAAATTCCTCACCTGCTCACCCAGCGAGACAATCCGATTCTACACAGCCAGCTCAAGACTTTAAACCTGGCTGCATGGCAAATTACCTAAACAACCAGCCAACACCTCTATCCAAAGCTGTTGTGGATGTCATTCTGGAGGCCAGGAGGCCCAGCACTAGGAAAACCTATTCAGACAAATGGAAAAGATTTTGTGCCTGGGCTAAAGGCCAAAATCCCCTTGATCCAAACATTCCTCAGATTCTACAATATTTAACAGAGATGTTGCACAAAGGACTTTCCTTTTCATCTATTAAGATCCACGCCTCTGCAATTTCAGCTCAATACAACACGGATCCTCCTTTATTTTCACATCCACCCCTAAGACAGTACCTCAGAGGGGCTAAGAATATAAGACCGCCCAGGAGAGCACCAACACCTACTTGGGATCTCAAGTTTGTTCTGGAAAAGCTTACACTGCCGCCGTTTGAACCAGCTTTTTCAGCTGATTTAAAATTTCTTTTGTGGAAAACTGCCCTGCTACTAGCAATAACTTCAGCTAGAAGAGTCTCAGAGCTACAGGCACTAATGGCAGTGGAGCCTTTCCTCATTTTTAATCAAGACCGTCTATCTCTATGAACTAACCCTTCCTTTATGCCAAAGGTGGTATCCAGTGTGGCCCTAAACCAAACCATTCATTTGCCCACCTTTTTCCCAAATCCCCAGAACAAGGGAGAAAGACTCCTGCACTCTTTGGACTTTCACAGGTAATTACGTTACTACTTGGATAAAACTAAGGTTTTCAGAAAATCTGACCAGCTCTTTGTAGCCTATGCTGCAGGATCACAAGGAAAAGCCATCTCAAAACAGACCATTTCAAAATGGATAGGACATTGCATACGTTTCTGCTACATGCATCATGGGAAACCGGTACCTGCTAACATTAGGTCCCACTCCACCAGGGCTACAGCTACTTCAGCAGCCTTTCTCAGGGGGGGGTGCCAACCAAGGATGTTCTGGAAGCTGCAACTTGGAGTTCAGTGCACACCTTCACCAAACACGATCACTTATCTCTATATTCTAAGACTAGAGCTGGTTTTGCCACTGCAGTTTTGCAGGGCCTACTAGCTTCTTCTAACCCTGTTTAACTCCACCACCCATCCTTAGCTTTGGGATTCAACCCAAGTGTGATGACTGCAGCTGGGTAACACGATGAATATAGTACAGTCTTGTACCTATCAAATGTAGATGTTCGAGTGTTCACCCTGCTGCAGTCCAGGTTACCCTCTCTCCATCCCCTCTGAACTAGCTGGACTTATCTATACCATTCTATCCTATACAACCTCTGTGGTGTATTTGCTTGTGCTTGAAGTATATATATATATATTGCCTACTGTTGGGGGCACCTGACATCTGGGGTAAGGAAAACTGAAGAAAATGGCATCGGATGCCTCTTGTATACTCCTGGCGCACTGACGTCAGGGAAGAAGCGATGGCAACCGACGCCGGACCAAGACTTTGGAACTCGGGCCGACTGCGGGACCACCTGACGGCAGGATAACCCAAGTGTGATGACTGCAGCAGGGTGAACACTCTAACATCTACATTTATGGTACGTACACAACTGTACTTTTTTGTACCCTAGGTGCTAAGGGAACCGGATGCTAGGGGGTTAAATGTTTTTATCAATTTAGTGTGATTATGTTCCTTCCTGCCAACTGATCTGGTTTTGTTACTAGTTTTTAGTTTTTTTTACTCCATAGCTTTGGGCAGATGGGGTAAGAAGGTATACACTTCTGCAACTCTTGGTATTAGGGAATTGAATTGTCTGGTTTCACATGCTGAAGTACCAGAAACATGTTATGGAACTTATTAAACAAAAAATGGCAACCTTTATAGACTGTGCAGAAAATAAAGAATTGCAGGAGCTTATGCACTCTGCACGCCAAATCAACAAGCATACTTTGCAGTGTGGCTTTGACACCCTAGAAGCATCTTGCTGGGCAGCAGTCACTGTTTCTTTACTGAGAAGATGTGCTTGGCTCAAGGAGCAGACCTTGCCAGACCATGTCAAATCAAAGTTACTAGATGCTCCTTTGAACAAGGACAGTTTGGCACCAAAGCAGAAGAGGTTCTTAAGATGGAGGGAAAAGCTAAGTCTATGCAGACTGTTAAAGAATTCTTACAAGTGCAACCCACTAGATTCAGTAGGCATTGCCCTTCTAAACACTGGTCCTTTCCAGCCCCCTCCAGGACTTCTCAAACCAGACCCAGGGGAAACGGACCACCCAGACTACAGTCTAGAGATCTGAGCAATGGAGTGCCCTCACCCCTAAAGCAGGGAGTGGTAAGCCACCGCCTTACAGAAAAAACTTAGTGACTCACTTACTACACTCCTCAGCCCTGCCCAAGTGCTTGTGCCCCTAGGAGGGAAACTTGCTCTTAATTAAAATTATGTTCATTACGCAGGACCGGTCCTCAACATTTTATCCCAGGGGTACAAATTTTATTTCTATTCATTGCCATCCCCAATTGGGTTTCCAGACCTTCCTCCAAACCAAGTGGGCTGAGGCTCAAAGCCAAGTAGATTCCCTGCTTAATATCAGAGCTATTCAGCCGGTTCCAGTAGAAGAGAGGGGTCAAGGATTCTACTCCAGACTATTCCTGGTAGCCAGGAAAGAGGGCTGTTGGCGCCCAATCCTGGATCTTTCATTTCTCAACACCACCTTCCTGGTGGTACCAAAGTTCATAATGCTTACCCTGCAACCTGTGCCACCCTGGCACCTACACCAGAACCTAACCCTGCACTTTCAGCAGCAGGGACAGATTTTGCATCCACAACTGCAAACCTTAAATCTTGCAGCCTGGCTTATTCCTTGATTTCTCCCCCAGCAACCCTAAGCAAGCAGGTACTGGACATCATTCTTGAAGCCAGAAGACCCAGTACATGAAAATTCTGTGCTGCAAGTGGAAAAGGTTTTGCTCCTGGATTCGGTCCAAAGGAGAGGACACAACTCTGCTCTCTCTGCCTCTAATCCTGGATTACTTAGCAGATCTACTCCACAAAGGCCTGTCCTCCTCCTCCATTAAGCTAAATGCCTCCGTCATTTCGGCTCATTACAACACTGAGCCACCTCTTTTCGCACAGTCTTATCAAACAGTTCCTGAGAGGGGCAGACAACTTAAGGCCACCAAGGAGAGCACCCACCTCTGCATGGGACCTTCATTTTGTAATGGAAAAGCTCACGCTTCCCCTTTTGCTCTGTCAGTTAAGTTAAAATTCCTCTCTTGGAAAACAGCCTTACTTCTGGCAATCACTTCTGCTAGAGTGTCTGAGCTACAAGCGCTTATGGATGTGGAACCCTTCATTATTTTCCATGCTGACAGGGTTTGCCTGAGGACTAACCCTTCCTTTATGCCTAAAATGGTGTCCAGTGTGGCTCTTAACCAATCCATCCATTTGCCAACTTTCTTCCCTCATCCTCAAAATAAAGGGGAAAGGATCCTGCACTCAGACATGCACAGACTGTTCAGATTCTACCTTGATTAGGACTAAGCCCTTCAGAAAATCTGACCAGTTACTAGTCAGCTTTGCAACAGAGGCAGAGGGCAAGGCCATTTCAAAACAATTTCCAAATGGATAGCACACTCCATCCATTTCTGCTACAAGTATCATGGGAAACCAACCCCTCAGGCGGTCAGAACACATTCCACTAGGGCAACATCTACCTCTACAACATTTCTCAGGGGATTCCCTACCTGGGGCATCCTGGAAGCTGCTACCTGTAGTTCTATACACACCTTCAAGTATTAACACCTGCTTATCTTTTGCAAATCCAGGGCATGTTTTGCAACAAGCTGTGCTGCAAGGCATACTAGCCAACTCCATCTCTTCTTGACTGCCTCCGCCCTTCAGCTTTGGGAATCCACCCGTGTGTGATGACTGCAACAGTGAAACACGAAGAACATAGTACAGTTGTGTACACTTGCCATAAATGTTAGATGTTCCAGTGTTTTCACTGTTGTAGTCCTGGTTTCCCTCCTTCCAGCCCCGTTTTCTCTCGCTCTCTCGATATTGCTCACCCCCTTGTGGGGTATTTACTTTTTACTGGTGGTGTTTTCCCCACCATTACTTGGCTCCTTATTAGGGGGCTCCTGACATTTGGGGCAAGGAAAACTGATATAATGGCGTCTGCTGCATGTTTTTATACCCCTGACAACCTGTAGTCCTGGAGCGACAGTATCTAATGCAGAAATACTAAGTCTCTCTGGTATTTGGGCCGACTGAGGGCTACCTGCAGGTAGATAACCCAAGTGTGATTACTGCAACAGTGAGTACACACTAACATTTATGGTAAGTGTACACAACTGTACTTTTCTTTATTCTACATGTTCATGTAGAATAATTCGGGGGTGGAGCAGGATTCTGAATTTGAGACTTGCCAAAATTGCTTGCCTCATCATGCTGGGAGGAGAGAAACTTGTGAATTCTTTGAATATCTCCCTCATCTTCACTAATGGCATCTGATTTACCACATGGGCCTGAGAATCCTCAAAAAAGGATACAGATAATGGGACTCCCTTCCACCATTACAGGGGATTCCTCTTCCACCTGTAATCCAAGCACTCATTTCCTCCAATTTTGCCACAGATGTCCGAGGATTATATATATTTTTTTCCATGATTTTGCTGGTGACAGAGGAAACATGGAAACCAGTTCTCTTCCCAATTTTCTTTCAGCCCCCAACAATTCAAGGTGTTCTTCCAAACCTCTACTACTCAATCTCCCTCAGATTCATGGTAACATTAGACCTAAAAGAAGCTGACCTTCTCATAGTTTTGCACAATTTAAATATTAAAGTTTTCTGTAACAAACTTGTATCATCTCTGGCTTACCATTTGGTATGTTTACTGTGCCAAGTGTTTTTTCAGAATCTGGCTCCAGTAATTTCTTAATACAGACTTCGACATTCACTGCTTTCCATGTTTGATATTTGCAGACCTTTTTTTCCACCACTGTCAGGATTGTCTGACATGAATTATGAAACTTCTCAATCTGACGTTTTCTTTGAACTTGCAGAAATCATTCCACACCTTCCCACAGAGTAGCTTTGCTGGGATATCTTCAGGAAGACATTTTTTTTCTTTGGACAAAGTAGAACTGCATAAAAATCTTAGACATTAAAAATGATCGCCTGTTTGTCCCCTAAACAAAAGGGAAAGTTGGGGCAGTAAACATGTACCATTGTGGCTTGCTTTATGCCTTTCCTTTTGTTCAGCTTGTGGTAAGAGTATTCCAGGGCATGTCAGGCCCACTAGTAGAGCTGCTGCAGCCACCACAGCTTTCCTTGGAGTGTACCTTTTTGTAGCACTTCCACTGTACCCTCATGGCAATTTGGCCATTCATTCCCATCACCAAAGCAAGAGTTGACAGAGGGGCAGTCATCTAGACATCAATTGGGGGAGTCTGTTTTTGGTTTCTTTCCCATCCTTACTGGAGCACATTGTTTGGCATTAGGGAATGATTTAAAATTGGTCCCCCCTCACTTTTGCATGAGGTGTTTTCTCCAGTCAACCCTTCTACCCCCCAGCACAGTCCTCTTTCTAGTTGCCACTAGGGAAATTGCACTGTTGGGTACGACCCAAGTACATGGGAATTCTGCCCTCCCCCTGAGAGGTGAGTACGCCACTTCCTTTCATTCCTCCCTGCCTTGCTTTTTTCAGTGTTGGTGTTGCCTATCATAAGAGCTGCCTAGGTCACACAATGCACTCCTTTCTTTGTGCTGCAGAGCCAGACTTCACAAGGTGTACTTGAAGCAGCAACCTGACTTCTGTTCAAAATTTCTCTGAACAAAAAAAATTTGGATTAGTCCCCAGGACTAGGGTAGGATTTTTGCTTCAGCTGTCCTACATGGACTTGCCTCATAATTTCTGATGTTCTGTAGTCCTATCTCGCCTTCTTTCTTACTGATGGGATTGGAGCTGATTCCTGGCTCCGACTCTGCCTATTTACAAGCTCAAAGTCTTCTAAGTTGGCTTCTGGCTAGGTAGGTATCCCATGGTGCACCATTACAATCCCCAGATCTCGTTTGCCTCATTGACTAGTTTGGATGTGCTGCTTTTTGGCCATGGCTAAATCTAACACATTTTGTTATAAATTTTGGATATTTTTGCTAATTTCATATTTTGTTAGCATTATGTAGCTATAGTTAGTGTCGTGTTTGTAGTTAGTTATCATTTACCAGAGCATTTTTTGTGTGCAGTTTCTTTGAGAACAGTTGGCCTATAGTACTATTTGGTATCCTGTGTGCCAGTTGTTTCTTCACTATGTGCTTTTCTTAAATATTATAATTAATAGCTTTTTTTGCGGAGCTTTCCGCTTGTTGATACTTAGTTATTGGTGTTGCATACAGAACCTGGTTCTGTTGACCTTCGATCTGAAGTAGGATATTCATTTGTCTGCAACCTGTGGGTTATGGATCCGATATCGGATCCGAACCGGCATGGTTTTCCAGCTATGGATCCAAGCTCTCAGCTCCTCCCCTCACCCATAATGCCCTGCTCTACCCTCATGACCCCAGATCTCGTTTGCCGCGCTGGTGACTGGATTTGGGTACATAGCTCTCAGCTAAGTGGACTTTGTTTCTTGTAAAATCAGAAAATTTTTTGGTTTTTTGAGTGTTTCTGAGTGAAAGTTTAGGTTTCCCTTTGTTATAAGTGTATTTTGACTTTATTTGAGTTTAATTAAGTAATTTTTATTCCCTCCCCTCGCTGTTGCATAGAGTGTGTGTGTAGGCCTGTGTGTCCTTTTATTTTAAGTTACTTTCTGTAGCTTTAGTGTTTTATAGATTATGGCTGACCAGCCTAAATCTATATTTTCGAATGCTCGAGTGTGGCCATAAGCTCTCACCGGCTGATGGCCACACTCGTGTGTTAGTGTCTCGGGGTTGAACACCTCACATCTGGCTGTTCCATTTGTGCAGGGTTCAACCCCAGGGCACTGAGGAGCGGAGGTCCAAGCTGGTCTTGGCGGGTCTTTACCGCCAGACTCGGCTCCGCCTCCGCTCCTTCGGGACTGCTGTGGCTACAGTTGTTCCCCTGTGGCACCCCTCCTGCTCCTGGGACTCAAACTCCCGCTTTTGGAGAGAGAGGATGCTACTAAAAGGACCGGAGGGAGAAGCACCACAGGCGGGCCGAGACCTCTGTTTCGCCCGCCAGCCAAGCGGCTTCTCCCCGGCTCGCTGTCGTTCGGTCTCCTCCTTCTCGGCTCCGGTCCCCTGTGTGCTTTTCACCGGGTCCTGAGGAGGAGGAGACCCGATCTCCGTCGAGGCTATCGAGGAGGCACTCCAGGCCTACCTCGGTAGCCTCGTCGAGATCTACCCATAGCCTTTCTGATGCTGATCTGGACCGGATGATGAGAAGGTTCATCCAGGCCCAGATGCAGATGGGAGTGCTCTTGCCTCCCCCCCCTCCGGGGGGGAGCTCAACACCCTTTTTTAAGCCTATTGCTCCTTCTCCGACCCGCTATCCGGGTTCGGAGCAGCTGGAGCCGAGCAGCTTCGGAGCCGGGGGTGGGTCGGCGCCGATAGTACTTGGTACTTCGGATCCGACCCTGCCCTCGAGTGCGTCGGACCCGACCTCTCGGAGCCTGGATCCGAGCTTCGGATCCGGGGGGATCAGTGCTCCGGCGCCGCCTGTGTCGGAGCGCACTGTCCCTTCGGATCCGAGCGCTTCGGCGCCGGCTCCGATCCACTCTTCGGATCCGAGGGGGAGCCGATTGTCGGATCCTTTGGTCGAGGTCGGCTCCCCTTCGGCTTTTGATGTAGTGGAGAGGGCTCTGTTGAGGGTCTCCGGACCCCCGGCACTTGTTCCGGCTCCGTCCCGCGCTCCCTCTGCACTGGGCCAGGCTTCCACCATCCGGCCCCTGGGACAGCCCGTTTCTGTGCCCCAAGTTGCTCCTATGGAGCAAATTGCTGCTGAGGACTCCTCTGACAGCCCCCAGAGGAGGTCCTCGCAGCATACGCAAAAGGAGGCACATTGACTCCCCGAGTCTCTCACAGAAGACACGGACTTGGAGGAAGGGAAGGCTCCCCACGGTCACTCTCGAGGATGTCTCCTTTGGAGACATCATGGAAATACTCCGTATAAGGGGGTGGTCTGCCCCAAGTCTTCCTCGGACGAGTCCGTGTTCTTGGAGGCATTCAAACGGGCCCGTCTACCTCTTGGGTGTCCCCTGCGGACCCCCTGGTGGACCTTATTACCACCAGGGCGTGGAAGGAACCGGACACCGTGGAGCCAATTCCCAAAAGACCGGATAGGATCCTTAGCCCGCCATCCGACCGGACCCATTGGAGTAAGGGGCCTCCGGTAGATGCCATGTTGACGGCGGCCACAAAGAGGGAACTGGCTCAGGAGAGTCCTCAGTCCACCCACCGAGCAAGGAGTCTCGATGATGGACCGCTTGGGGAAGCGGATGTTCAGTTCGGCGACATTCTCGGTAAGGGCGCTGAACTATTTGGCACATGTTATTCGGATGCAGCGAGATCTTATTAAGGAATACGCTGCATCCCCCCCTGAGTCCATTTCGGAGGAGGACAGAGTTCTGCACTCCACCCGTATGGCCACTCTTAGGTCAGTTACAAATACTTCTATGCGGCTACTCTCCCATGCAACGGAGGGCCGCTAGAGCTGCGGGACAGGACTGGTCACTAGACGCCAGGCCTGGCTCCACTGCGATTTTTCTGAGCCCTTCAAGGCGCTTATAACGCCTTTGATGGTTCTGCTCTGTTTGGCAAGACCGTTCATGAGACGCTGACCCAGAGCAAAGGACGGAAGACGCTGTCTGCCGTCGAATCCGCTTCTCTGCACCCCAGAGGCCCTATTCTAGGAACCAAAAGGGTCAGAAGAAGATGTGGTTCCGAAGTCGCAGCAGTCCCAGCCTGCTCCGGACAACCAGTCCTTCCGTGGCAGAGGAGGACAGGGAGGACGCCGCCCTAGAGGCAGAGGGGCTCCCAGAAACTTCGGGTCCAGGGAACCTTTCTCTGAACGGCCCGCGCAGCAACCCTGAGGGGTTGCCCGACTGCTCTACTCTGGAGGCAGTCGGGGACGTTCGGGGCACCTAGCGGCATGGGAGTCCATAACATCGGACCGCTGGGTTCTCCAAATCATATCCAGGGATATCGCATTCCTTTCCTTCACCTTCCAAAGTTGAAGTCCCTCCCAGACATCCCACCCGGTCAACGGAGGCCGCTTTGGCAGAAATTGGCCATCTGCTAAAGAAAGGAGCCATCCAGCCCGTTCCCCCAGACCAGATCGGATCAGGGTTCTACTCCAGATTCTTTTTAGTGCCAAAAAGACGGGGAACTAAGACCAATCCTAGACCTCTCTCTCTTGAATCTGGCAGTCCCCAAAGAAAAATTCGAATGGTCACTCTGCAATCTATTCTCCCCTTCTGGGAGAAAATCACTGGATGTGCTCGATAGATCTCAAGGACGTACTACCACATCCTGATGGACAGGCGCCCAGGAGGTTTCTCCGCTTCGGCTGGGAGCCAGTCACTACCAGTTCGGGTCCTTCCCTTTGGTCTCACCACAGCCCCCAGGGTGTTCACCAAAGTACTAGCAGTGGTAGCGGCCCACCTGAGGCTTCAGGGGGTGCAGGTCTTTCCCTACCTGGACGACTGGCTTCTTACCGCCCCAACAAGGCATCTACTTTTCTTGGCGAGACTCCTTTCTCCATCTTGCTCCCTTTCTGGGCATCACAATAAATACAAAAAAGTCCAACCTGGCGCCCACACAGCTCTTAGATTTTATAGGGGCCAGGCTAGACACAAGGAGTTTACGAGCCTTCCTCACTGCGGACAGAGTTCTAAATCTGCAGCTCCAGGTGTGGGCCATTCTCCAGTCAAGTTCTGTTCCAGCGGAGTTGGTCCTGAGGGCCCTAGGGTCCATGGCTTCGGCTATAGCACTTCTTCCTCTTGCCAGGCTCAATATGCGCATTCTACAGTGGACGCTCTAGTACAGTGGTCATACCTTGCTCCCCATGCATCATCCCATAGCGATCAGCAAGGCTTGCAAGCGGTCCCTCTTGTGGTGGCTCCACTCCCCGGATCTCCACAAAGGCCGCCCATTTTGTGCTTCTCCCCCTCTCGCCACGGTGACCACGGACGCCTCCCGCCTCGGGTGGGGGGGGCACTTTGGGGGCCGGACAGTCCAAGGCACGTGGAACGATTCAGAGACCTTACTGCATATCAATGTTCTAGAGATGAGAGCAGTGCTCTTAGCGTTGCTAGCACTTCAGGACTTTCTTCCCTTGGGAACAATTGCGATTCAATCGGACAACATGTCTGTTGTCTGGTACATCAACAAGCAAGGGGGAACAAGGTCTTACCCTCTTTGTCGAGAGGCCATGAGAGTTTGGGAATGGGCAATCTCCACCAATCGCTTTCTAATAGCAACGCACATTCCGGTCGGTCCAACATCCTAGCGGACAAGCTCAGTCGCACCATTCTGACCCCTTACGAGTGGTCTCTCAATTGTCAAGTAGCGAACGCATATTCGCACGGTGGGGAACCCTTCATGCGATCTTTTGCTTCCTCCTCAAACACCAAGTGCGACAGTTTTTTCGCTCTAATACCTCCTCCCGGAGGTACCCCAAGAGACGCTCTGGTGCATGCTTGGCCACCCGGTCTTCTGTATGCCTATCCACCCTTGCCTCTGATGCTGCAAGTTCTTCAGAAAGCCTCTCGGGTGGGTTGCAGAATGATTCTCATTGCTCCATTCTGGCCTCGACAGATCTGGTTCCCTTCCTAAGGTCTCACTCAGTGAATCCTCCTTGGATTCTAGATCCCATCCCGGATCTGATATCCCATCCATCCTGCATTCCTACTCCGAACCTGGACAACCTGAAGCTGACCGCTTGGCTGCTCCAGTTCCACTCTTGATAAGGACTCGGTATTTCTTCACCTGTAAAGGCTATTTTGGTGGCGGCTCATAAACCATCCACTAGAAAGGTTTATCAAGCAAATGGAAACGCTTTCTCTGTGTGGGCGGAGCGGCAAGGCCTGAATCCCTTCACGGTTCCTCTCCCTTTAGTGCTTGACTTTCTAACCACTCTCTTTAACGATGGTGCCAGCAGTTCCACAGTCAAAGTTCAACTGGCGGCAATTTCTCACTATCACATTGGCCATGACTCTAATCCTCTTATGTCAGCCAAATTGTGTAAAATATTTCTTAAAGGTACTTTTCTTCTCAGGCCCCTATAAAACAAGCAGTTCCTCCTTGGGACCTTTCTTTGGTCCTACAGGCCTTGACCGCTCCTCCTTTCGAGCCAGCGGCTACGGTGGATCTCAAATTCTTGTCCTACAAGACAGCCTTTTGGTAGCCATTACATCAGCCAAGAGAGTTTCTGAACTTCAAGCTTTATCAGCTAAACCTCCTTACTTGGTATTTCATCCGGACCGTGTCTCCCTCAGGACCAACCCGTCCTTTCTTCCTAAAATCGCTTCTGAAGCAAACATCAATCAATCCATTAACCTCCCTGTTTTCTTCCCTAGATATGAAAACAAAGGTGAATATAAGCTACATTCACTAGATGTTCACAGGCAACTTAGATTTTACCTGAACAGGACAGCTGGTCATAGGCAATCCGACCAGCTGTTTATTTCCTTTGCAAAATTCAATTTGGGCAAGCCAATCTCTAAAGTTTCTCTGTCCCGCTGGATTTCACAGTGCATTTTATTGGCTTATCAAGCTTCAGGAAGGCCCGCACCGGAGGGTGTTCATGCCCATTCAACCCGGTCAGTATCTACCTCGGCAGCCTTCAAGGCTAGGATTCCTCTAGATGATATTTGTGCAGCAGCCACGTGGGCTTCATCTCATACGTTTATTTCCCACTATAAGTTGGATCTTGCATCTAGGGGTAGAGCATCCTTTGGCTCAGGTGCTCGGAATATCCTTCCATGATGGCCGCCCAAGATTCAGGTAGCTGGGGACTCTGTCCCACAGGTTGCAGACAAATGAATATCCTACTTCAGATTTAGAAGTTATGTACTCACCATAACGTTCCATCTGAGTAGGTGTATTCATTTGTCTGCAACCATCCCGCCCTCCTATCCCCCTGGCCTTTCAGTTTCCTGCATATTCCTTGTTACCCTTTTTGGGGTATTGTTGCCTTGGCAAACTCGATCTGAGGTCATGAGGGTAGAGCAGGGCATTATGGGTGAGGGGAGGAGCTGAGAGCTTGGATCCATAGCTGGAAAACCATGCCGGTTCGGATCCGATATCGGATCCATAACCCACAGGTTGCAGACAAATGAATACACCTACTCAGATGGAACGTTATGGTGAGTACATAACTTCTAATTTTCGTCCTTTGTTTTTTTTTTTTCAACAATTAGACTTTGTAATCCTGCTCTAGTGTGTGCTGAGGTTCTCTACTTGATGTTCATCATGTTACCCTGCTGCAGTCATCACACTTGGGTTATCCTGTCGTCAGGCGGTCCCGCAGTCGGCCTGAATTCCAAAGTCTTGGTCTGGCGTCGGTTCCTGTCGCTTCTTCCCTGACGTCAGAGCGCCAGGGGTATATAAGAGGCATCCGACGCAGTTTTCTTCGGTCTTTCTTGCCGTGCGGTGCCCGAAGCAGAAGCAGTTTGCAAGTGCCTGCTGGCCGACACCTGAGATTTTCGATTCAAATTTCAGTCCGAAGTCTTCAATAAAGCTAAGTACCCCATTGGGGACTATTTTCTTGCCTCAATCCGATGTCAGAAAAAGTTAACAATTGCGTTTCTTGTGGGAAGCAAATACCTCATAAGGACTTCCATTCCTATTGTATTCCTTGCCTAGGCCCAGACCACAACGTCACAGGTTGTTGGTTTTGTGCTAGGTTTAATAAACGAACTATCAAACGCCGTTTTGACTTCGCACGACATTACTTTGGTAGGAAATTTAATTATATCATGCCGTCGGAGCAGCCGACGACCGGCATACATAAAAAAAAAACGTAAGGATAAGGACAGGCAGCCTAGGAACAAGCCAGACTCCAAGGCCTCTGCTGGGCCTGTCACCGGTTCTCCGGTTTTCAGTGAGGTGCCTGCGCAGCCCCTGATGACAGCAGAACTGGAACCCAGACAGCTGCGGATTCTCAAGCGGAGTCTACTAGGCCGACACAGCCATCTTCCGACACCGGAGCAGAAGTAGACCCAGGTGCAGTGGAAACACCTTTGGTTGCAGAACGTGTCTTCAGACCGACTGCACTCACCATTAAATCTTATGCTAAGCTTAAAACTCCTTTAAAACCTAAGAAGACTGTACATCAGTCTACAGTTGAAGGCCCCATGCCTAAGAAACAGATGCTTAAGATGGCTGAAGATTTGATTACCCTAATCGGGTTCCCAGCCCCCTCCTGATAAAACACCAAGACACGAGGAGGATTACGCTTCCTCTGACCAGGTTTCAATTTCCTCAGATTCTTCTGAGGAACAGGATTACACTTTTCCACCTTATGAAGACTCTGATGCTGAAGACTCTATTCCCTCAGCATCTCCCCCCTGAAGACTACTCCTTTGGGGAAACTTTACATACCATGAGGGAACATTTCCACTGGGAAGGCCAGGACTACTCTGATTCTAAGAAAAGGCTCCGAGGGTTCCTTTTACTACCCCAGCACAGGCCTCTTGCTATCTCTCCAGTTTTAGATATTGTGGATGATGTTTACTTGGAGTCTAGTTTAAATCCAGACTCACTACCTCCTGCTCCAGCCAAACCAGACAGATACTACAGAGTTACCTGACTCTCACAAATTCCTTTATAAAAGCCCTGTGGCTGACCCAGAAACAATTTCCCAGGGTCCTAAGGGAGCTAAAGCTTCTATGGCTAAAAATCCTGTGCCCTCTGAAAGGGACTCCAGAGCCCTAGATAGATGGGGAAAGAAAATATACACCTCAGCAACTCTGGCTATGAGAGCATTAAATTGTCAGTTTTACATGCTGAAATATCAGCAATTCCTAATGTCTCAATTAAAACAAAAAATGAGCACACATGCTGAACAGTCTGAATTCGAGGAAATGCAGGATCTGTTGCATGCAGCTGAATAGGTGGGCAAACATACTTTACAATGTGGATTTGATTTGTATGCTTCATGTAGAGCAGCTGTTACTGGCTCTGTCATGCGTAGACATGCTTGGTTAAAAGAACAAACCCTTCCTGATCATGTTAAAGCAAAATTATTGGATGTACCTTTACAGCAGAATGTATTTGGTGTCAAAGCAGAAGAGGTTTTAAAGAAAATGGAGGATAAGGCAAAGTCTATGCAGACAGTCAAGGATTTTTTGCAGGTACAACTCCCTCATTTCAGCAGAAATTGGCCAACGAAAAACTGGTCCTTTCCAGCTTCTGACAGATCACAGTGGGGCAAATAGACGCCCAAGGGGCAGAGGTCAGTCACAAGGCCCTTACAAACCTCGCCAATGGGGTACTGCTACCCAGAAAGGAGGAGAAGACTGGCCCCAAGCTAGCAGAAGACAAACACAATGACTCAATCCTCAAACTACCTAGCAAATCTCTCCTGGCAGCTCCCTTGGGAGGAAAATTAGCATTTTTTGCAGACAACTGGCACATCATCACAAAAGACAAATGGGTCCTAAACATGGTCTCTCAAGGATACAGATTCCACTTTCATACCTTACCAAGGATAAAAGGAATGCCAAACCTGCCACCAAATCAATGGGCAGAGGCACAAAAACAAATTACAGCTCTCATGGACATGAGCCATTTAACAGGTACCTACACAGGAGCAAGGACAAGGATTTTACTCAAGACTCTAGTCCCAAGAAAGGACAAAGCATGGAGACCCATTCTGGATCTTTCAATTCTGAACATCTATGTGCAAGTACCAAAATTCAGGATGCTAACACTACAACAGCTTCTTCCCATGCCGGGCAAGAATGCTTGGCTAGTAACGTTGGACCTCAAGGAGGCATACCTGCATGTCCCTATCAGACAAAATTGCAGAAGATGCCTCCGCTTCATTGCAGGTTCAACGCATTATCAATTCTCTGCACTGCCCTTTGGCTTATCTACTGCGCCCAGGGTCTTCACAAAATGCCTGGCACCAGTAATTGCATACTGCAGACAGAGGAATTCAAATATACCCATACCTGGACGACTGCCTTATTCAAGCAGAAAGCAAGGACATTCTTTTAAAGCATCTGGCATTTGTCAAACACTTTCTAAGTTGCCTAGGGTACACAGTAAATGAAAAGAAATCAAAACTAGTACCCTCACAAAACATAATATTCCTGGGTGCCAGCTTGAATACAACGGCCCAGATGGCTTATCTCACGCTAGACAAACAACAACAGCTGACTCTATATTTCAAAACAATGGCAACAAAGACCCAACTCCCTGCAAGAAAAATTCTGCAGGCCTTGGGATTCATGGCATCTTGCATACTACTAATACCATTTGCAAAACTGCATATGAGGACATTACAATGGTACCTGAAAAACGTATGGACTCAGCACAGCCACAGCTTGGAAACAGTGATACCACTCATTCCCTGCCTTCAACAGGAGTTTCTGTGGTGGGCACAGGCATGTCACCTCAACAAGGGTCAGCCTTTCACCTTACCCACAGCCAGGCAAGCTATGACAACAGATGCATCGGACTCTGCTTGGGGAGCACACATGTCAGGACAGTGCATTCAGGGCAAATGGACTACAGATCAGAGGCATCTGCATATCAATCAAAAAGAAATGCTAGCAGTACAGAATGCTCTAACAGCTTTCAAGGACCTCTTACACCCAGGACAACTAATAGACTGACAATATCCCAGTAATGTGGTACATAAGCAAGCAAGGGGGCACACATTTATACCCTCTATGTAGGCAAGCAGTGACCTTGTGGAACAATGCACTGTCTTACCAGGTTCAATTACAAGCACAATTCCTGCCAGGAAAGAACACATTGGCAGACGACCTCAGCAGAAACATCATGGATCCACACGAGTGGAAACTAGATCCAAAAGTATTTGCAATGATGGCTCAAAAATGGGGACACCCAAACATAGATCTGTTTGCAAGCCCCGACAAATTCAAAAATTTTGCACAAGGACATTCCATCCACAAGCTTGGAAAGTGGACGCCTTCTCATTCAGTTGGAAAACATTAACAGTGTATGCCTTTCCTCCACTGCCTCTTCTAGCAAAGGTACTGCTGAGAAAGAAACGAAACAAAAAAAGCCATATTAGCCGATAAAAGAAGCTACTACCATCAGCTTCAACAAGCTCACCAAAACAATCCTCAAAAATTCTGGCTAGGCATCAATAACCTCCTACACCCAGGACGCTCAAGCACTCCTACGCCCAATGGCTCTGTTCACAACAATCCCATCCAAATAGCTGACTCCTTTAACACATTTTTCACTGAAACAATACAATCCCTAGCTAAACAGCTCTCCACTAGCAACCCAAGCTCTAACATAACCTCTACCAACAATCCTACTCTATTTCACTTTCAGCCAGTGCCCACATCCCTCATCCGTAACCTCATCTATAAACCGAAACCCACCACACTCTCTGCAGATCTACTACCTGCAGAATACCTCCAAAAAGCTGCTAAAGTCATAGCCTACCCCATTTCCATCCTCATTAATAGAACCATCTCTGAAGGAACTATCCCCTTAATCTGGAAAGTCTCTCACATCATCCCCCTTCACAAAGGCGGTAACTCCAAAGAATTCACCAATTACAGGCCCATAGCCATACTATCACCTCTGGCTAAAATAATGGAGAAATGTATTCATCTACAACTGTTACCCTACCTACTTGAAAACAATCTATTAGCACCTTGTCAACATGGCTTTAGACCACATCATAGCACCACCTCCTCTCTCCTATCCTTTACTAACCATATTAATAGTAATCGTAATAATGATACCCCATCCTCAGCCCTTTTTATCGACCTGTCTAAAGCATTTGACATGGTTAACAACCTCCTCCTAGACGCTCTCAAGAACTTCTCACTGGATGCCCTTACCATACATTGGTTCCAATCATACCTAAATAACAGACAACAGGCTGTTCTTTGGGAAAACAATTTATCTTCCCACCTCCCAGTAACATTAGGGGTCCCTCAAGGATCCATACTGGGTCCTTTACTCTTCTCCATCTTTACAAATGACCTCCATTCTGTAATTCCACAAGCTGACTGTATCCAACACGCAGATGACTCCACACTCATATGCTCTGCTACTACCGAATCAGAACTTCAGTTACTAACCCAAAATACCTTTAGCACAGTTGAAAACTGGTTCCTACAAAGATGTCTCATCTTAAACCTAACAAAACAAAAATGCTACTATTCAACCCCACTCGCAGAACCTCTCCACTTAACTTTACTATTACCTCAAATAAGGGAACTATAATATCCCCTGAAACAACCACCAAACTACTCTGAGTACTAATAGATAATCACTTGTCTTTTGAACCTCACATTAATAACACCATAAAAACAGTTAATAAGAAACTAGGTTCCCTCTATAGAATCAAACCCTTTGTAACTCCTCTAGCCAGGCCCACCATTGCTCGCACACACCTTCTCTCTACCCTCCTCTATGCCTCCCCTATCTATACCAAAATATGCAAGAGTAGCCTGAATAAACTGGCATCCTCCTACAACAATATAGCCAGATTCGCAGCAGGGTCCTCCTATAGAACTCATCACTATCAGTTTGAATAAAATTGGATGGCTAGAACTGCCAAATCTAATACTTTTCAATCAACTAACAGTAGCCCATAAGATCCTGTATCTACCTCAGAATACACCCATACTCACATCCCTAGTCATCCCCTATAACAATCTGAAAACCTTGCGCTCATCTAACAAACTACTTGTACAAATATCCAAATCCAACAATTCAGCTGGTGACACCCTGTTCTCTAATACAGTAGGCAAGGCCTGGAACAACCTTCCAGATCAGCTAACCTCACTATCCTCTGTTAACCTATTTAAAAGCAACCTCAAACACTACCTCAAATCACACTGACTATGCCCCTGTGATAACCCAGACTAAACACCATACCCCCTTCAAGACTCCCATGATTCCCAGCCTCTTTTGAATATTACTTTGTGTTAACTCTCTAATAGCAGTGCGCTTGACCTTACTGAGGATTCTTTCCTCATAAGTATGTATATACTGTGGTATTTCCTAGCTTGTGTTAACTCTCTAATAGCAGTGCGCTTGACCTTTCTGAGGATTCTTTCCTCATGTAAATATGTATATACTGTGGTATTTCCTTGCAGGTTTATCACACCTCAACTCTGGTGAGACTAAACACGATTATTGTATCCCGCTATTTGCTTTTGTACACTCTATCCATTCAAACTAGTGTTTATCTTCTGACTTCTTGTGTGACCAAAGTAAATACAGCATCTTAGTTATAATTTCCATTATTATTTCAAACTATTATAATACCGAGCTCTTTTTTACATCAAGCTTTTGTTCCTACTGGATACAGAATATAAAATTCCTACTCATGTAAGATATAAAAGTTTTGTAATGTACCAGTGTCTACTTGAAATACATGTCTTGTCCTATTTTGCTAATGTTATTGTATTGTGGAGCTTTTCTCCCCGGGCCTCCACTGAAAATGGACATATATCCAGCTGGACTAGCCCGGTCAGCAAATGTAAAATAAAAATAAAATAAAAGTCAGATTAGAGAGGCCACAAATGATGCTCATTGCACCAGACTGGCCATGCCAGTATTGGTATCCAATTCTAAGGAACATGGCCCACGGCCCACCATGGATTTTACCACAAATTCCTCACCTGCTCATCCAGCGAGACAGTCCGATACTACACAGCCAGCTCAAGACTTTAAACCTGGCTTCATGGCAAATTACCTAAACAGCCAGCCAACACCTCTATCCAAAGCTATTAATGATGTCATTCTGGAGGCCAGGAGACCCAGCACCAGGAAAACATATTCAGACAAATGGAAAAGATTTTGCGCCTGGAACCAGGCTAAAGGCCAAAATCCCCTTAATCCAAAAATTCCTCAGATTCTACAGTATTTAACGGAGATGTTGCACAAAGGACTTTCCTTTTCATCTATTAAGATCCACGCCTCAGCAATTTCAGCTCATTACAACACAGATCCTCCTTTATTCTCACATCCACTCCTAAGACAGTACCTCCGAAGGGCTAAGAACACAAGACCGCCAAGGAGAGCACCAACACCTACTTGGGATTTCAACTTTGTTCTGGAAAAGCTTACACTGCCGCCCTTTGAACCAGCTTTTTCAGCTGATTTAAAATTTCTTTCATGGAAAACTGCCCTGCTACTAGCAATAACCACAGCTAGAAGAGTCTCAGAGCTACAGGCACTAATGGCGGTGGAGCCTTTCCTCATTTTTCATCAAGACAGAGTCTCTCTACGAACTAACCCTTCATTTATGCCAAAGGTGGTATCCAGTGTGGCCCTAAACCAAATCATTCATTTGCCCACCTTTTTCCCAAATCCCCAGAACAAAGGAAAAAGGCTCCTGCACTCTTTGGGCATTCACAGGCAATTACGTTACTACTTGGATAAAACTAAGGCTTTCAGAAAAACTGACCCGCTCTTGTAGCCTATGCTACAGGATCACAAGGAAGAGCTATCTCAAAACAGACCATTTCTAAATGGATAGGGCATTGCATACGTTTCTGCTACATGCACCATGGGAAACCGGTACCTGTTAACATTAGGTCCCACTCCACCAGGGCTACAGATGCATCAGCAGCCTTTCTCAGGGGAGTGCCAACCAAGGATATTCTGGAAGCTGCTACTTGGAGTTCAGTGCACACCTTCACCAAACAGTCACTTACCTCTATATTCTAAGACTAGAGCTGGTTTTGCCACTGCAGTTTTGCAGGGCCTACTAGCTTCTAACCCTGTTTAACTCCACCTCCCATCCTTAGCTTTGGGATTCAACCCAAGTCGGATTACTGCTGCAGGTTAACACGATGAACATAGTACAGTTTTGTACCTATCATAAATGTAGATGTTTGACTGTTCACCCTGCTGCAGTCCAGGTTACCCTCCCTCCATCCCCTCTGAACTAGCTGAACTTAGCGATACCAGTCTGTCTGGTGTGACATCTGGGGCAAGAAAAACTGAAGAAAGCTGCATCGGATGCCTCTTGTATACCCCCGGCGCTCTGACGTCAGGGAAGAAGCGACAGCAACCGACGCCGGACCAAGACTTTGGAATTCAGGCCAACTGCGGGACTGCCTGACGGCAGGATAACCCAAGTGTGATGACTGCAGCAGGGTGAACACTCTAACATCTACATTTATGGTAGGTACAAAACTGTACTTTTTCTATACCTCCTCTAGGTCCGTTTTAGTTACGAGGACCTATTTTCCTTTATTCTCTACCAGGGCTAGGCCCGTTAGAGGACCTAGTCCTCCCACTTTTCCTTTCTGTGTGTGTCAGAGTACAGTCTTCTGTGAGAGATGTCCAAGGAGGTCAAGGATCATAAGCCATCTGGCTTTAAAAAGTGCGTGAAATGCTCATAGAAGATGTCTGTAACAGATGGCCACAGTAACTGCGTATACTGTCTTGAGGCCATCCACTTACAGGAAACATGCTTATTTTGTCACTCTTAGTGCTAGGGTGTTGCAATTGAGGAAAAATAAGTTCATACTAAAAGGTCTGCTAAAGCCTTCGATTGATGAAGATCTGGCTAGCTGTTCCTCCTCTGCTAGATCTCAGGAATCTAAAAAGGAGAAATCCAAATCCTCTAAGAGGCCCTCCCCAGTGCCTGCTGGTGCTTTGGAGTTGTCTCAAAATTACCAAATCTGACAAAACTACTGCCTGATCGGCCCCACTGAGTTCGGAGCCGATTGAGGGTTCTACTACTATGGTTACAGGGTCTGCACCAAGTAGTTTGGAGCCGGCCAGGGAGAGTATTCAACTGCGCAGATGTTCATCGTGAATGCAGCTGCAGTCATTACAGATGGGTTATCCTGCCGTCAGGCGGGTCCTCGGTCGAATTCCAAAGTCTAGGTCCGGCGTCTGTTGTCGTCGCTTCTTCCCTGACGTCAGTGCGGCAGGGGTATAAAAGAGGCAGCCGACGCCATTTTCTTCAGTCTTTCTTGCCACGCGGTGCCCGAAGCAAAAGCAGTTCGCAAGTGCCGGTCGACCAGCTCCTGAGATTTACGAAAGTATTTCAGCCGAAGTCTTCTTTAAAGCTAAGTACCCCATTGGGGAAACTTTTCTTGCCTCAGACTGATGTCAAAGTTAATAATTGCATTTCTTGTGGGAAGCAAATACCGCATAAGGATTTTCACTCTTTTTGTATATCTTGCATAGGGCCAGACAACGACGTCTCGGCCTGCCGTTTTTGTGCTAGGTTCAACAAGCGCACTATTAAGCGCCGGGTGGAGTTCGCCCTTCATTATTTTGGCAAAAAATTTAATTACATCATGTCGTCGGATACACAGACGCCAGTTTTAAGCAAAAGACGCAAAGTCAAGGACAGACATCCGAGGTCTGCACCGAGTACTGAGACCACGCTTAGGCCGACTACCGGTTCTCCGGTTCTCAGCGAGCTGCCTACGCAGCCCCTGACTACCGATGAAACTATTTTACCGGTGACTTCAGTACCCGAGGTCGCAGGCTCCTCGGTCTCCATTCCCACTGCAGATACCGACGCCACTCTTGGCGGGGAAACTGAAAATTTAGTGAGGCCTACTATTTCTGAAGGCGTCTTCAGGCCTACCACCTTCTCTATTAAATCCTTCACTAAATCTAAGGCTGCCATGAAAACTAAAAAACAGGGTCCTCAGACCTCCTCTGGAGGAAGACTACCCTTCCTCAGACCAGGCTTCTATTACCTCAGTCCATTCTGAGGACCAGGACTATGCCTACTCCCCTTTTGAAGAGACTGATGCTGAGGAGTCTATTCCCTCGGTTCGCGCCCCCCCCCCCCCCCCCGAGGACTACTCTTTTGGGGAAACCCTGCATACATTGAGGGAGCACTTCCACTGGGAAGGCCAAGATTACTCATATTCCAAGAAAAGGCTCAGGGAATTTCTACTGCTCCCCCAGCATAGACCCCCTGGCTATCCCTCCTGTTTTAGATATTTTAGATGATGTGTACGCAGAAGCCAGTCTTAATCCAGATTCTTTACCTCCAGCCCCTGTTAAACCAGACAGGTATTACCGGGTTCCTGATTCTCACCAGTTCCTTTATAAAAGCCATACTGCTGACCCAGAAACAATTTCACAGGGTCACAAGGGAATAAAGGCCTCTACTGCTAAAAACCCTTTACCTTCAGAGAGATTCCAGAGCATTAGAAAGGTGGGGGAAAAAGGTGTATACATCTGCCACTTTAACCATGAGGGCATTAAATTGTCAATTTCATATGTTAAAGTACCAACAGTTTTTGTTCTCAGCTGAAAAGCAAAATGACAAACAGAACAACCAGATTTGAAAGAGTTGCAGGATTTGTTGCATGGAGCAGAGCAAGTGGGTAAACATACCTTGCAGTGTGGTTTTGATGCTTTAGAGGCTTCATGTAGAGCTGCTGTCACGGGGTCAGTCATATGTAGACATGCTTGGCTCAAAGAGCAAACCTTACCAGATCATGCCAAAGCAAAGTTATTAGATGCACCACTTCAAAAGATGTATTGTTTGGTGTTAAAGCTGAGGAGGAGGTACTAAAGAAAATGGAGGAAAAAGCGAAATCTATGCAAACAGTGAAAGATTTCTTGCAGGTGCAACCTCCACGCTTCAGCAGAAACTGGCCTTTAAAAAGTTGGTCCTTTCCAGCCTCGGACGGACCTCAAAGGGGCAGATACAGACGCCCAAGGGGTAGAGGACAACCTCAAGGATCTTAGAGCTAGACAGTGGCAAGCACCAACCCCAAGAGGTGGAGAAGATGGATCAGTCATTCAGAAAACAGTCACAATGACTTCCCCCTATGCCTGCCAAACAAAGCTATAATGGCAGCACCTTTGGGCGGAAAACTGGCATTATTTTCAAAAAACTGGCACATTGTTACAAAAGACAAATGGATTCTGGACATTATAGACAGAGGCTACAGGTTCCACTTTCACACCCTTCAAAAAATGAGAGGCTTGCCAAACCTGCCACAAAATCAATGGGCAGAGGCACAAAGACAAATTTCCGCTCTCATGGATATGAAAGCAATTCAAGAGGTACCTGCAAAAGAACAAGGTCAAGGTTTTTATTCCAGACTATTTCTGGTACCAAGGAAGGACAAAGATTGGAGACCCATCTTAGACCTATCCATCCTAAACACATATCTACAGGTGCCAAAATTCAAGATGCTCACATTACAGCAGCTTCTTCCCTTGCTGGGCAAGGAGTCTTGGCTGGTAACGTTGGACCTCAAGGAGGCATACCTGCATGTCCCTATCAGACAAGATTGCAGAAGATACCTCAGATTTCTTGCAGGTTCAACCCATTACCAATTCTCTGCATTGCCCTTTGGCTTATCTACTGCGCCCAGAGTGTTTACGAAATGCCTGGCATCAGTAATTGCCTTCTGCAGACAACAAGGAATACAAATCTACCCATATCTGGACGACTGCCTGATCCAAGCGGACAGCAAGGACATTCTATTGCAGCATCTAGCGTTTGTAATAAAACTGTTGAACTACCTGGGATACACAGTGAACAAAAAGAAATCAAAACTAATAACTTCTCAACAGATAATTTTCCTGGGTGCCAGCTTAAATACAACCACCCAGATGGCCTACCTCACGCCAGACAATCAAGGGCAACTGTCTCAATACTTCAACAAAATGGCAACTTTCACTAGACTTAACTGCAAGGAAAGTCCTGCAGGCTCTGGGATTCATGGCATCTTGCATCCTACTAATACCATGTGCAAAGCTGCATATGAGGAAACTACAATGGTACCTAAAAAACTTATGGTCTCAACACAGCCACAGCTTGGAAACAATTCTACCACTCATTCCACGCCTTCAAAAGGAATTTTTGTGGTGGGCTCAAGCATGCCAAAGAAACACAGGTCTCCCTTTGTTTACCTCAAGCAACTCAAATCATCACAACGGACGCCTCAGACTACGCCTGGGGAGCACACATGGCAGATTAGTGCATTCAGGGAAAATGGTCCCAAAAAGAGAAGCACCTACACATCAACCAAAAGGAGATGCTAGCCGTACAAAATGCTCTTATGACCTTCAAAGACCTACTCCATCCAGGACAGCTATTGATGAGGACAGACAACACCACAGTCATGTGGTACATAAACAAACAGGGGGGAACTCATTCATATACCCCCTGTGCAGGCAAGCCATGACCCTGTGGAACACAGCACTGGAATTACAAATTCAACTACAGGCACAATTCCTGCCAGGGAAGGAAAACACACTGGCAGACAACTTAAGCAGAAATATGACAGACCCACACGAATGGAAGTTGCATCCTCAAGTCTTCTCAAAGATAACTCGGGCATGGGGACAGCCAGACATAGATCTATTTGCTACCCACAGAAATTACCAGTTGGAAAAATTCTGTTCAAGGACCTATCATCTACAGGCCTGGAAAGTGGATGCACTCTTTCAATTGGACAACATTGACGGTCTATGCCGTCCCGTCTCTTCCTCTACTGACCAAAGTTCTATTAAAAGCCAGAGCAGAGAGGCCACAAATGATTCTCATTGCTCCAGACTGGCCACGACAGCACTGGTATCCTCTCCTAAAGAGCCTGACACACTCACCACCCTGGATCCTACCTCTAGTTCCTTTTCTGTTGTCCCAGCACAACTACAAAACCCTTCACAGCCAGCTCAAAACCCTGAATCTAGCTACATGGAGAATACCTTAATTTCCCAGCAGACTCTCCTCTCCAAGGAGGTGCAGGATGTCATCTTGGAGGCCAGAAGACCCTCTACTAGAAAAGCCTACTCCGCCAAATGGAAACGATTTTGTTCCTGGAATCAAGAAAAGGGCCAGAATCCGTGGGTAATAAATATACCTCAAATTTTACAGTACCTAGCTGAGATGTTAAACAGTGGCCTTTCCTTCTCCTCCATCAAGATCCACGCTTCAGCCATTTCTGCACAATACAATACAGATCCTCCTTTATTCTCACATCCTCTAAGGCGGTTCCTCAGAGGGGCAAAAAATATAAAACCCCCACGGAAACCACCAGTCCCAGCTTGGGACCTCAACTTCGTATTGGAAAAGCTGACCCTGCCTCACTTTGAGCCGGCTTCTTCAACAGAGCTACAATACTTGTCGTGGAAAACAGCCTTCCTTCTGGCTATTACCTCAGCACGCAGGGTTTCGGAGCTACAGGCCTCATGGCTGTGCAACCATTCATCATTTTCCATCAGGACAGAGTTTCCTTACGAACCAACCCTACCTTCATGCCAAAGGTAGTATCCAGTGTAGCTTGAATCAGACTATTCATTTACCTACCTTTTATCCAAATCCACAGAACAAAGGGGAGAGACTACTACATTCTTTGGACATTCACAGACAACTTCGTAATTATTTGGACAGAACAAAGTCATTCAGGAAATCTGAGCAGCTCTTTGTGTTCTATGCTACAGGTGCTCAGGGAAAGGCTATTTCCAAACAGACAATTTCAAAATGGATAGCCCACTGTATACGCTTTTGTTATTCATTTCATGGAAAATCTGTGCCTGTATACATCAGATCCCACTCCACCAGGGCTACAGCTACCCCTGCAGCTTTCCTCAGGAGGTCCCTACCAAGGACATTTTGGAAGCAGCTACTTGGAGTTCAGTACACACTTTCTCCAAGCACTACCACCTTTCCACTATACTCAAAATCTGGAGCGGGCTTTGCCACAGTAGTCCTGCAGGGCATCCTAGCCCCTCCTAGCTCCACTTAGTGCCTACCACCCTTACTTAGCTTTGGGATTCTACCCATCTGTAATGACTGCAGCTGTATGCACAATGAACATAGTAGTTTTGTACCTACCATAAATGTACATGTTAGAGTGCTCATACAGCTGCAGTCCAGGTTACCCTCCCTCCATCCCCTCTTAGGACAGGCCTTATGACAAACACCTTTATCATATAACCTTTTTGGGGTATTCTTTTATGGTGTATTTGCTTGCAACTACTGTTTTTTGATTTACCTACATTGCATGTTTGCATAATATTATGTTTTGCCTTCCTTTTGGGGGCACCTGACATCTGGGGCAAGAAAAACTGAAGAAAATGGCGTCTGCTGCCTTTTATACTCCTGCCGCACTGACGTCAGGGAAGAAGCGACGACAACCGATGCTGGACCTAGACTTTGGGGTTCGGCCGACCGAGGACCCGCCTGATGGCAGGATAACCCATCTGTAATGACTGCAACTGTATGAGCACTCTAACATCTACATTTATGGTAGGTACAAAACTGTACTGTCTAAGGATCCTTTACCGGTCTCCCTTACATTAAGGTCACCCATATTGCAGAGATCCCGTTCTTCTACTGTCTTCCAGGAGTTTATCGGAAAATGTGGAGAGGGTAGTGCTGAGACTCCTGAAGTCATCAGCCATACCTAAATTATTGTTGGCTCCGACCCAGTCATTCCAGGGCCACTTGAGTCTGTCCTTCAGCGATTCCTCCTCCTGAGCCATGCTGGTCTTTCGAAGTTGGAATGTTTGGTACTGCTGGTGGAACCCTCTGTTCCAGCTCCCCCTGAGGTTGTTTCGGAGCAGAGTTCTGCTCTGACACCCTCTGTGCCGGCCGTGGTGTCTAGGAGCTGAAGCTCCCTGGTCTGCCCCAACAGGGACTCCTGGAACTGAATCTCTTCAGTTCTGAGCCTTCCTCTCGGCGCATCTGCAAGGGTGAGCTCTGACCAGACGTCTATCTCTGAACCAATGGCATCCTCTGTCCCCTCTTAGCTGGGGAGGTCTTCGGAGCCAGAGAGGTCTGCATTCGAGATGGAGTGTGCTGTCCTGATCATCAGCTCCTACCAGGGGTACCGGTACTCTTCCCCCTAGGGCAGCTACGTCTGTCTCAGCTCCTACTCCCTCTCTGGACAGCAGAGGCCTGCAACCTCAGGTGCCACTGGCTGGTGCTTACCATTCTTCCGAGACCTCCCCGGAATATCCTTCCGAGGAGCCACCACAGAAGAGAACATGCAAGGGGAAGCATGTAGACTCCCAGGATGAGTCTCTTACCTCGGACACCGAACTCGAGGAGTCAGAAGGGTCCCCCAAGTCACCCTCTGTCTCCTTTGTACACATCCTGGAAATACTTAAGCAGAGGTGCAGCTGGCCCACTGTCACCCCTTCTGATGAAGTCTGTGAACCCTGAAGGCTTTCGGTTCTCAACCTTCAGTCTCTTGGGTGTCTCCACCTTTTGACCTGATGGAGCTTTAGTCGGAAGGTGTGGGATACTCCTGATGCTGTGGAGCCAGTCCCCAGGAGACCAAATACATTTATTTGTGCCCCCAAGGAAAAGGAATTTTTCTCTAAAGGTGTTCTCGTAGATGCCATGGTGGGGGTGGCGGCCACTAAGGAGCTAGTGGAAACTTCTGTTCATCCACTGAATAAAAAGTCTTGAACGATGGGCAGATATGGGAAGCACATCTTTTCATCAGCGGCATTTACTCTTGGATCGCTGAACTACCTTACACACTTCACGAGGCTTCAGAGAGATCTTGGAGTTAGATTTTCTACAAGGTACATTCACTGAGGGAGTCCTTGAGAAGGTGTCTGCCCAGTTGTCCACCTTTCACTCTATTGTCAACTCGTCCATGAGGCTTATTGCGTATGCAGTCGATGGAGCAAGTAGAGCAGCGGGTTCAGGAATTTCCCTAAGGTGTCATTCCTGGAAGCGTTTGTGTAATTTTGCAGAACAGTTCATGTCTGCCTTTACCAACGCCCCCTTCGGTTCTTCACTGTTTGGACCTAAGGTAAAGGACTCATTCACCCGGTGCGAGCACGAAGGAAAAACACACACTGCCATGGGAGTATGTTTTACTGTCCCCCCAGACCATACCCTAAGGGTCAGAGGGGTGGTAAAATGTGGCTCAAGAAGTCCCAGAGGTTTTTCCAAGATGCACAGGGTGACTTCTCCTTTAGAGGCGGAGGAGGAAATGGTAGATGTTGCCCTATAGGCAGGGGCGGACTGCAAAACCAGGGAGGTTGCGATTCTTTTTGGGGCCGACCCTACCAGTGCCCCTGATGTAGGGCCCAACTGTGCTTCTCTGGAGCCGGTCGGGGGTTGCATTTCTCTGTATCCAGAAGCCTGGCTTAGTATTACTAAAAACAAATGGGTACAAAGCATTCTCACCAGAGGTTATATCATACCCTTTTCTCTACCACCTTATGTTCCCAAGAGGATCCCGGATGTTCCCCCCAATCACAGGGATCAGGCAACTGTGGAGGTCAACAAGTTGCTGACAAAAAGTCTTCCAAACTGTCCCAGCAGACCAAATAGGATCCGGAACTTACTCCAGATTCTTTAGTGCCAAAACTTGCAGGGGACTGGTGGCCCATCTTGGACCTCAGCAGGTTGAATGAATCAGTGAAGGAGAAGTTCTGGATGGTGACACTGCAGTCCACACTCCCGTTACTAGGGAAAGACCCTTGGATGTGCTCAATAGACCTCCAAGATGCTTACTACCGCATAAAAATGGACAGGGCGTATAGGAGTCATCTGCACTTCTGGCTGGGAGCCAATCACCGCTAGTTCCGTGCTCTGCCTTTTGGTCTCACCACAGCCCCCAGGGTGTTCACCAAGTGTATGGCAGTAGTGACAGCTCACCTGAGACTTAGAGGATTCCAGGTGTTTCTGTATCTGGACTGGCTCCTGACTGCCCCCACCAGGCATCTAAGGGCCAGGGACGCTACCATTCAACTTTGTGCCCAGTTGGGGATTACTATCAGTGGGGAAAAATCTGCCTTATTGCCCTCAATTTGTGATTTTTATAGGCACAGAGATAGACACAGTAGACATGTTGGCTAGTCTTCCAGTAGAAAGGGCACAAAATCTGGTTCTTTAAATTCAACGTCTTCTCCCTCTACAAAAAGTCAAGGCCAAGACTGTTCTGAAGCTTCTAGGGACCATGGCTTCCACCATACTAGTGCCGCTAGCCAGACTACACATGTGAATTCTTCAGTGGCTGCTGTCGTCCCAGTGGTCCTTTCAACATTTACCATTAACTCATCACATGCTGCTGATACTCTGCCAAGAAAGACCACACTTGGGGGACTCAACCCAACCAGTTAACCACGGGCACTTCATTTGTCCTTCGCCATCCCATTGCCACTGTGACCACAGATGCCTCACAGGGTGGGGGGGCATTATCTATGCAGGACTGTCCAAGGAACATGGCAAGGTCACGAGGCTCACCTGCATATCAATGTTCTAGAGATGAGGGCGGTGCTCCTGGCACACTTCACGACCTTCTGCCTCTTGGGGCTATTGCAATACAGTCAGACAACATGTCTGTAGTATGGATATCAACAAACAAGGTGGAACCAGATCATGCCCACTCTGTCGAGAGGTCATTCGAGTTTGGAAATGGGCGATATCTTCCCAGCGTTTTATGGCAACGCACATCCCAGGGACAACCAACGTGATAGCCGACTAACTCAGCCGGGCAATTTTGATGCCTCACGAATGGTCTCTGAAACAGGAAATAGCGGAGCAGATTTTCCGCAGATGGAGACAGCCTTGTTGCCATCTCTTTGCCAGCCTGATCAATGCCAAATGTAGCAGGTATTTTTCCCTCATCCCCCCTCTGGGGGAGTCGCCAAGAGACGCACTTGTTCACGATTGGCCTTTGGGTCTCCTTTATGCTTTTCCTCCCTTTCCTCTCATATCCAAGGTTATTCAGAAAGCGAAACTGCTGGGAAGCAAACTGATCCTTGTTGCTCCTGACTGGCCTCGTCAGGTTTGGTTCCCTTTTCTCAGGCCTCTTCTCCTAGACTATCCTTGGATTCTGGAACCAGTGCCAGATCTCTTGACGCACATGTCAGGCTCACTTCATCCCACTTTACACACCCTCAGCTTGACAGTTTGGCTGCTCCAGTTCCATCCCTAGTCAGGCTTCACGACTTCTCACCTTCAGTGACTCGTATCCTTATGTCCTCTCAAATCCTCCACTAGGAGATGTATTCCAGTAAATGGAGGAGATTCTCTATCTGGGCTGAGAAAAAGAATGTTGACCCTTATACCGCCGCCATTCCGGTGGTTTTGGAATTTTTGTCTGAGCTTTTCCACCAGAGATCTGCGGCTGCCACAACCAGGGTTCAATTGGCAGTGATTTCTAATTTTCATCTAGGCATCCAAGATTCTAATCTGATGTCACATAGGCTGTGCAACACCTTCCTCAAAGGTGCCACTTTAAGACCCCCATTTCAGGAACCTGTTGCTTCATGGGACTTTAATTTTGTGCTATCCAAATTAACGTCTCTGCCCTTTGAACCTCCTCATTCATTGCCTTTGCAATTTCTGTCTTGGAAGACCTTGTTTCTGGTGGCAATCACATCTGCCAGACAGGTGCCAGTTAAAAGTACTGTCTGTAAAACTCCCTTATCTGATTTTTCGCAAAGACAGAGTATCTTTATTTTTACTAATCCTTCCTTTGTCCCCAAGGTCTCTTCCCATAGCACTTTGAACCAATGCATAGAACTTCCGGTGTTTTTCCCAAATCATTCCAATGCAGCAGAATACAGATTTCATCAGTTGGATATTCATTGACAGTTATGTTTTTATTTGCACCGGACTAAGGAATTCAGGAAGTCAGATCAGTTATTTTTCCTTCTCCGAATCCAGGTCAGGTTTACAAGTTTCCAAAGTGACCCTCTCATATTGTATCTCCTAGCTGTATAGCTTGCATTTACATTTCTGAGGGTAAGCCTTTGCCTTTTAAAATTAAGACTCATTCTACGATATCAGTCTACCTCTGCAACCTTTCAAGCCAGGATCCCACTTGATCATATCTGTGCAGCAGCTACTTGGGCTACCCCTCACACATTTATTACTCATTACAAATTGGATTTAACCTCCAGGGTTAGAGCATCCTTTGGTTCCACGGTACTCAGGAGTATTTTTCCTTGAGCCACCCAGAATAAGGTGCTAGGGGACGCTGTCCCATCAGTAAGAATGAAGGCGAGGTAGGACTACAGAACATAAAGAAGATATGTACTCAGCATAACGTTCCATGTTTGTAGTCCATCCCACCCTTCATTCTTGCGTACCCCCCCCCCCCCATCCTGGAAGTATCTGGAGACAGAAAAATATTATCAGTATTCACTGGAGACCTTTTATTATTGGCTTGTTTCTTTATATTTGTTATTTCTCCTAGTTAGCAGCAAACAAGATATGGGGATTGTACTGGTGCACCATGGGATACTTACCTAGCCACGAGCCAACTAGAAGACTTCGAGGTTGTAAATAGGCTGAATCGGAGCCGAGGATCGGCTCCGATCCCATCAGTAAGAATGAAGGGCGAGATGGACTATAAACATGGAATGTTATGGTGAGTGCATAACTTCTTTTTCTCCATCTCCCTAAGTCACTGTGCTTCAGGAATTTTCCCAGATGTGAGGACTGTATGAATTCTGTGAGCACAGTTGGGAATGTACTGTAAATGTAATTGGTTTGAGTAGATTCACTGTTGCAGTCTAGAGACCCCTTCTCCTAGCCCCTTTTTCTGACTTGTTCTTTGCCATATGGGTTATATGACATCCTAGTCATATTTTCTGCACCTTCTGCGTCACTTTCCCACCAAGTGCCTATTCCACTTATTTGTACATCATTCTTTGAGAGGGATGTTGTGTACATCTGAACACAGTCCATCTAGCCCACTGGGACAGCACTTGTGTCTTCATGGCGTTTGCTGGGGTTGGCCAAAAATCCACCACTTGTACCACAAGCTTCCTGCATTCTGATAGGAGGGCCTTGGACAAAGCCTTGAGCAGAAGCCTATGCCTGTGTAAGTCAGGGTGCTCAGTTGGAGTACCTGCATGTTAAGAGTATCATATGAGAACTAAAGTGGTGTACCTGCATGTAGGAGTATCATGACAACTAAAGTGGTGAAGCCAGTTTAACATTTATGCAAGTTCACTTTCCTGCTTCAGTAATAAAAGTAGCGGATGCTGTAATAAAGTATACTTCAACTGTGTTGTGGCCGTGAATCTAAGGAAGCTGCAGGTTATGGGAGCAGTCATGCTCTGCAGCAGTTTAGCCTTCATTTGTTAGAGCTTCCACATTTGACCTGAATAGATTGCACTTTGTAGGAAAAAAGGTTATTCAGATATAAAGGTAAAGTAATGTTTAATTAAAAAAGGGCTACTTGGCTGCCTTTAGGGTGCAGGGGACAGCACTGTGTATTATGTAAAATTAAAACTTCAGAACATGTTCCCTCTGTTTGGGCTTCAGTTTAATCATTGGGCTTCAGTTTATTCACTGTACTACACCAATACACCCAGCCATTTGCAGGTACAGCCTGGGTGATGAAAGTCACAAAAATGATGAAACTGAATAAATTTAGGGAGTTAGGTTCTGTCCATTGGAAGGAGGTAACATATATTCATTCCCACCCCCAGAATTTACTCAGATTTCTTTCAGTCGGCTGCAGAGTGAGTTCTGAGGCTTTGGCTGTGATGAAAGAGCCTGTATTAGAGTTGATCACGGAGGACTTGTTTGCGTTTTGCAACTCTAGCTACTCTGTAGAGAGATGGGGAGACTTACCAGAACCAGACTAAGACTGACTTTTCTTGGTGTTCTCAGTGTGGTTTTGGAAGTTCGTGGCTGGTTTAGTTATAAACCTAAGTATTTAAGGGACGTGGCTGTTTCTATTGAACAATTTAATCTGTGTTGACATTTTTAGGAGTTTTCCCAGCTTTTGTTTCGTTCCAGATATCATACTTGTTTTGGATAGGGTTAGAAGTAGCTTTTGGTTTGTTGGCCAGAAATTAAGGGAGTGGAGGGTTGAATGTGAAATATTGTATCGGAGAAATGTCATCTGCATAAAGAGTTATGGGAAGGTTAGGGAGAGCAGAGAGTAGTTTTGAAAACGGTGGTGCAAGTATGACTCCCTGGTACAGTCCTGCTAAGGAGTGATGGAGATGCAGACGAGCCATACCTAGGCTGACCATATAGGGGCCAACACCTATCTTGGAGAAAGTGAAGGAACATGAAGAAGATAAAAAGAATTTTGGTTAAGTCAATAAAGGGAGATTCTGAAAGGTTTCCTTTTATCTGTGTTGAGAAGGATCTCTTCTGTAAGTGAGTATAGTGGTGTCATCCTTGTTCTCTGGCCAGCCCAGAATTCATGATTAAGTGCAAGTGGTACTGTTGGATGCAAGTGGACAGTTGGTTGTAGATTAGTTTTTTTCATGCATTTTCCCAACATTCCTCTCAACTGTCCAGATTTTGCCCTCCTGTTTTTGGTTTGTTCCTCATAAAATGTGTGGTTTTTTGATGAATAATTGTGGATTGAAGTGACCAAGTACCAAGTGACGGACATTTGAGTTTCAGACTTCATATCCTACAGAGAATACATAATGCAAAACCCGTTAATGTTCTTCATGATTTGCTGGTGCAGTCTTGACTTGTGGGGTTTCCAGCTGTGGAAGGCCTTGGCCGGCCTGACTACCAGAATATAAAAATTGCCCTCCTCCTAAGGCTGGCGGATGCCCTACTCTGACCTCTGCTGGCTCCCTTTTATACTCCAGCATTCTGACATCAGTCTTCTTGCCGTTGGAGCTCAAAGCAGTATTTCAGTGCATTGGTTGGTCTGCACCACAGTCTTCTAAAGCTAAGCATCACATTTGGGGTACTGATGTGCTTGCTTTAACACATGTCAGATAAGGTTAACAGTCTCTGCTGTAGTAATCAAATCCCACACTGAGACTTTCGTACTTTGTGTCTCCTGTCTATGCCCAGATCACAACATCCCTAGTTGTTGTTTTTGTGCATGTTTTAATTCTAGGACTACTAGGCATAGGGATGAAAACTTGGGTAGGCAACTTAGTCTGCCATCTTTTTCGCATTGCTTGATGCTGTCTGCTGGTCATCCCGAGGATGAGCTCCCTTAGCATAAGAAGGCCAAGGGGAAAAGACACAAGCTTAGGGCCTTTGGTGGCAATCATTCTCAAGTCTGCCAGTTCCCAAAGTCTTATTGCTGAGGAAGGCAAGGCTGTCTCCTGGGACTGAGGGTGGTGGTGCAAGCATCTGTCAAGACACTTGCGGTGTCTGACATGCTGTCAGGTCCCTCAACTTCTGCACAGGCCTTGGCTTTGTTTGTCTAGACTGAAATTGCTCAGCAGACATCTGCTTCCAACGAATGATGGCAACGTTCCTTCAAGGTGTCAGTCGGCATTGGTTCTGCATTAGAGAAACTGGCATCAGGATTGCAGATGTACCTAGGCCCAAGGCCAAAGCTACTTCTAAGAAGGGCTCTACCTCTGTTAACCTGCAGCCGGTAAGCCTAGGCATAGTTATCAACAAGACTTGGTCAGGTTAGTTGAGGACCTCGTCTCCTTAGACCCAGACAAGCCCCTTTTGGAGCCTTCCCCAGGGAAAAGGAAGAGGGATCCTGTCCCAAAAGGTTTCCCCAGTCTCCTGATTCATATGAAGACTCTGACCAGGAAGGGTCTGTCTTTGACGAGGGACCCTTCTTACTTCCTTTGGAGATTCAGATTCTGAGGAGAATCTGCTTTCAGCTTCTCCTCCTGACATCACTTTTGTGGAAACGCACCATGCCATAAGGGAACATTTTCGGTGGGAGGCCCAGGAAAGCTCTCAATTATTAGAGGGTTAGAGAGTTGACCTCCCCAAGTGCACACCTTTGGCTGCTCCTCATGTTTTGGAGGTGGTAGAGGATGTTTTTATGCACTCTTTCCTGAATCCAGATTCTCTACCTCCAGTCCCTCAAACCAGACCGGTTTTAACAGGGTACTGGATTCACATAAACAGCTCTTCCAAGTCTACGCTTCTGCTACCCTAGCCATGAGGACCCTTAACTGCTGGCTTCATATGATAATATACCAACAAATTAAGAAAAAAATGAAGCAAAAAAAAAAAAAAAAAAAAAAAAAAAAACTTCCCCAGAGGGCAAGAACATTTCCAAAGATTTGTTGCACCTTTGCCATTCGAGCTGCCAGGTGGCCAGACCCTCTCTACACTGGCTATGATGTTATGGAGGCCTCTAGCCAAGCTGCTGTATCTGGCTCTGATTAGAAGGCATGCTTGGCTTAAGAAACAGACCCTATCAGACCATGTAAAATCCAAACATTTAGATGCACCCCCTGGATAAGGACTTTCTTTTCAGGCCAAATGCTTAGGCTGTGATTAAAAAAAGATGGAAGGTATTGCAAAATCTATGCAAACTGTCAGACTTCCTCCCATGTTCAGCCTCCTGGTTTAGTAGGAATTTTTCTTCTAAACACTTGTCCTTTCCTTCTCAATCTAAAAGCGGCCACAGGAAGCCTCTGAGAGGAAAAGCCTTAAAAGCAGCATTCACACTGCCCCAGGCAGTGGTCCTCAGGAACCCCCAGGCAAGGGAGTACTAGGCCACAGGGCTCTGTTAGAGAGCAGCAGTGACTCTGCATTTCCCCTACCCACCCCCATCCTCTCCAGAAAAGAGAGGAGGAAGGCTGTCCCTGTTCAAAAAAAATTGGTCCCTCATTTCAGACAGAGGTGGGTTCTGAAAGCTATCTCAGACGGTTGCAAGGTCCCTTTCAAAGAGCCATTAAGGTACTAGTGTTACGGATGTTCCACTAAATTAGAGCAGAGGCCCTTTCTCAGTTCCACAACCTATGTTCGCAGGGCTCAGTGGAACCAGTGCCGTAATGCCAAATAGGCAAAGGTTTTCTGTTCCAGCCCTTTTCTAGTGCCCAGAAAGGAAAGCTCTTGGTGCACCATTTTAGACATGTCCACCCTCAATCACTCCCTGCTGGTACCAAAAGTCAGAATGTTGCTTCTTCAAAGATGTCTTTCCATGTTAGCCCCTCAGGCCTTAATGGTCATCTTTAGACCTAAAAGTTGCTTACCTGCACATTTCTATAGAGGAATCGTGCAGACGTTTTGTTCTTTTCAAAGCAGGTATCGGTCACTTTCAATTACCTGCACTACCCTTTGGCTTGTCTACTGCTCCATGGTCGTGCTAGTTTTGAGCTTCTGTGATTGCCTTCTCAGAACAAGAGGGATCCAGATTTACCCCCATCTAGATTGCCTCATTCAAGCCACAAGCCAGTCAAAGCCACTTGAGGATCTGTCCCTCACTCAGCATCTCCTTGCCTCCTCGAGGTTCACCATAAATCTTTGCCAACACAGACCCATCCACCAGGATAGGTTTCCTGGATTCCCCTCCCTAAAAAAAAAAAACATGCCTTCCTTACTCAATACTTGCAAAATGTTCTGCGAAGACGGTCTCCCGGCCACAGAATTTGAGTATTGGGCTACATGGCATCTTGTATCCTCATGATCCCTGTGGCGAGGCTGCACATGACGAAGCTCAAGTGGTATCTCAAGAATCTGTAGTGCCAACACTCGCGGTCCCTGGAGCAGAAATTCAGCTGATCCCTTGCCTCAAGGAGGAAGTTGCATGGTGAACTCTGGCAGATGCCCAGAACCTAGGTCTCCCCTTCAGGTTCATCTCTCGGGGCCAAACTTTAACCACCGATGCATCGTAGACAGCCGGGGGGCTCATTTCCAATGCCTTCAGTCTCAGGGCAGATGGGAAAATCAGTTCAGACACAAGTATGTAAATTGGAAAATGCTGATAGCAGTGCAAAAGTGCCTAGTGGCTTTCAAAGATCAGTGGAAATCTGGGTCCTGCTTGTAAAAAGAGACTACACCACAGTCATGTGGTACATAAACGAGGGTACCCACTCATAACTTTTTTGTCGACTAGTGTTGCAGGTCTGGGAAGACAGCACACTCTCTGGGGTTTACACCTCCTGGCACAGTACCTCCCAGGGACTCGAAACACTCTAGCAGATAATCTCCGTAAGAACTTGATGGATCCCCATGAGTGGCATCTGCATCGGGGAAACCATTTCTCAGCATAGTCCAAAAATGGGGATCCCCACAGATCCTCTTTGCCACCAAAGAAAATGTTCAACTGAGAAGGTTCTGGTACAGGAGCAAGCTACCCACAGCTTTGGAGCCACCTGTTACTTTATGCGTTTTCTCCACTGCTTCCTCTTTCAAAGGTCCTCCTAAAAATCAGGGAAGAAGGCCCAAGGGTGGTCACGATAGCACCCGACTGGCCCATGCAACACTGGTATCCTCTGCTATTAAGTTTAACCAACGAAAATCCATGGCAGTTAGCTCTGTGAACCTTTTGACTCTCCAAGGGGAGATGTTCATCGTGTTTCACTGTTGCAGTCATTACACTTGGGTTATCCTGCTGGCAGGCGACCCGCAGTGGGCCTGAGTTCCAAAGTCTTGGTACGGCATCAGTTGCTGTCGCCTCTTCCCTGACGTCAGTGCGCCAGGGGTATAAAAGTTGCAACAGACGCCATTTTCTTCAGTCTTTCTTGCCGCGCGGTGCCCGAAGCAAAAGCAGTTCGCAAGTGCTGGTCTGTCTACTCCGGTTCTGAAACTCAAATTTAAAAATCTCAGAAGTCTTCAATAAAGCTAAGTACCCCGTTGGGGAAACTTTTTCGTGCTCCAGACTGATGTCAGTAAAAGTTAATTGTATTTCTTGTGGGAATCAAATACCTCATAAGGACTTTCACTCTTACTGTATCCCTTGCCTAGGGCCCTGATCACAACGTTACCAGTTGTCTGTTTTGTGCCAGATTCAATAAACGCACTATTAAACGTCTGTACAATTTTGCTTTATATTACTTTGGCCGAAGGTTTAATTACATTATGCCATCGGAATAACCGACCGGAATTTATAAAAAACGCAAAGACAAAGAAAAGGACCGGCATCTGAGGTCCAAAACTGACTAAGCCTCTTCAAGGCCAGTCGCCGGTTCTCAGTGAGGCGCTTTTGCAGCCCCTGACACCTGCTACCTCAGAGCCACAGGCTGTAACCGACAGCCACGTGGAGACACCTAGGCCTGTGGAAACTCAAGGTATTGGGCTTACGGAAGCTATTCTCTCAGATGGGTCTGGAGCCGCTGCGCAGGCATCGGTTCTGACTGTGTTTTCAGACCTTCACAGCTTACAGTTAAGCCCACTACAGCAGCCAAGGCAAAGTCAAAAACACCATTAAAGACAAGGAAACCAGTACATCATTCTCCTGAACAGTCATCCATGCCAAAGAAACAGATGCTAAAAATGGCTGAAGACCTAATTACTTTAATCAGGGGTTCCCATCCCCCTCCTGACAAAAGGCCTAGGCAAGACACCTGACTATGATTCCTCTGACCAGGTTTCCATCTCCTCTAATTCCTCTTCTGATCAGGGATACTCTCTCCCTCCCTATGAGGACTCTGATGCAGAAGAGTCTATACCTTCAGCCTTTCCGCCTGAGGATTATTCTCTTGGGGAAACCCTGCACACTGAGGCAGCATTTCCATTTGGAGAGCCAGGATTATTCAGAATCCAAGAAAAGGCTCAGAGACTTCCTTTTATTGCCTCAGCACAGGCCCCTGGCTATCCCCCCTGTGCTTGATATTGTTGATGTTTTTTTCTGAATCCAGCCTGTCTCCTGATACTTTACCCCCTGCACCAGTCAAGCCAGACCTGTTACTACAGGGTCCCTGACTCTCATAAATTTCTTTACAAAAACCCTGCTGCACACCCAGAAACAATTTCTCAGGGTCCTAAAGGGGTTAAGGCTTCCACTGCTAAAAATCCTGCCCCTCCGATAGGGATTCCAGAGCTCTGGACAGATGGTGGAAAAAAGTTTGCACTTCTGCTACTTTAGCTGTAAGGGCTTTAAATTGCCAGTTTCACATGCTTAAATATCAGCAGTATCTCATGTCATTGTTAAAACAGAAAATGGTTTCAAATTTAGAAAGTCCTGACAGTAAAGAAATGCAGGATTTATTGCATGCAATTGAACAAGTGGGAAAGCATACTCTGCAATGTGGTTTTGATTCATTAGAGGCTTCTTGTAGAACCGCAGTTACAGGCTCTGTTATGTTATTCGAAGGCATGGTTAGGTTCATAGGTAGATACTAGGCTATCTGCCCTAGGGCATTTATAAGCCTAGCCAGAGTGTATTTGGCTTCCGCCACCCTATTAGATTAGCCTACTGTGCCTCTCTAAAGTAGGTCACAGAAGGTACCCTTTAAGATTAGTTTACTGTGCCTCTGTCTAGCAGGGACACAGAAGAGATCCCAGGGGTGAATTTGCGATTTCCCATCCACACGTCCAGATTTCGCTTGAAGGGGTTCAGCAAGGGCCTATGTCTAACATGAATTGGGATTCTATTCCAGAGTGAGGGGAGCCTCTGGGAAATGAATCTGTCCCTCCAGCATGTCCTATTTATTTTTGTGCTGAGGTTTAAGTCCCTGGAGCGTGTAGCTCTAAGGGACTTGGATTTTTTGAGGTGGAGCATGTCCATTAATTCTGGGTTTGACATGGCTTTGTACGTCGTGCATAGATCACCTCTGAGTGGGCGGTAAGCAACTGAGTAGAGCTGGAGTTTCTTTAGTCAAGCTGCATAGGACATCTGTTTGTAGCCCATGATCCTTTTGGTGAGGTACTTTTGGGGTCTCTCCATTTGCTGCAGGTGTCTGGTAAGGTACATCCCAAAAGGGGCATTGTATTCAATTATGGGCCTGATGCTTGAAGAGTAGAGTGGCCTAGTGACCTCTCTTGATCTAGATGCGAACCCTTTCATAAGGTGGGCTATATAGAAGGTTTTTCTAACCACTTTGGCAACGTGATTATCAAAGGAGAGATTACTATCTACGTTGGTCCCTAAATCTCTAATTACTTCTTCCGTACTTAATGGATTACCACCTATGTGGTAATTTGTGGGCACCTTGTTTTTCCCAAAGGGGATGACTATGCACTTTTTAGCATTTAGCTTGAGGCCGTGGCTCTGGCACCAAGCATCCGTCTCTGTGAGTCCCTTTTGGAGGATGCTTGTGTCGGCTGGGGATTCAGTTATGGCCCCCAGTTTGCAGTCATCTGCGAACTTTGTCAGCCATAATCCCCCCGTGTTGCCTGAACCTCAGAGAAGTATATACCGAACAAGAGAGGTCCCAGAACTGAGCCCTGTGGGACGCCACTTGTAACTGGTTTGGATTCGGACATGGCACCTGTGATTCTGACCATGTGGGTTCTATCCCTGAGCCAGTTTGCAACCCATCGTGTGATATAGGGGTTGATATTTAAGCTGGTAAGCTTATTTATGATGCCCGAGTGGGGTATTGTGTCAAAGGCTTTTGCGAGGTCCAGGTAGGCTGTGTGGACTACCTTGCCCTCATCTATGGCTTTGGTAACGGTTTCAAAGAAATCAACTAGGATTAAGAGGCAAGATCTGCCCTTAAAGCCGAATTGGGTAGGGTCCAGTGTCTGGAGGCTTCCAATGTCTTTGTTTGAGTTCCATGATAATACGCTCCATAGCTTTACAGACAAAACTAGTCAGGCTTATGGGGCGATAGTTCCCGGGGTCCGTTGTGGCACCACCTTTGTGGAGTGGGACCACTGTAGCTGTACGCCATTCTTTGGGTACATATCCTGTAGTAAGGCTAAGTTTGAACAGTTACTTAATGTGAGGGTTATGTTCTTCTTGGAGCTCGTGTAAGACGCAGCCTGGGACACCGTCCGGTCCCATAGATGCTGTGTTTTTTGCTTTGGAGAGGGCAGCTTTCACCTGTGCATCTTTGATGTCAGGGAGGTTACATTCAGTTGGGATAGGCATTTGCTCCTTTGGGGGGGAGGGAGAGAAGTTTGCGCTGAATCTGTCTGCCAGGATGGTTGGCTATGTCTGTAGGTTTGGTATATTTTGTACCGTTATGCAACAATTCAGAGCATATCTGGGAGTTTCCACCCATATTCCTGACATAACTAAAGAAGGCCTTGTGATTATCTTTAGTATCTAGGGCAATTTTTCTTTCCAAACTGCCTTTGATGATTTTATGAGGGATCAAAGTTTCTTGCTAATACTGATCAGAGATGCCTTCCCTTTTTGGGATTTTGCTCAGTCATGTAGTAGCTTCCTCCTTCTGTTGTATAGCTTATTTATGGCTGGGGGTCCACCAGACAGGTCTCCTGTTTTTGGAGGAGTGAGTCTTGGTTTTATTTGGGATAGCACGATCCATGCATTCCTGCAGGTGCTCATAGAATGCATTTGTAAAGGATTCTGCAGATTGGGCTGTATTATCCTCCGGCCCGGGGGCTTTGAAGGATTCCACCTCAATCTTGAGAAGTGCGAAGTTGGCTTTTGAGAAATACTTTACCGTGATTTCCTTGGCTGGGGGTGGGGATGGGATATGGATGTCCAGCGAAATTTGTTTATGGTCTGATCTTACCAATGAGGGGTTTACCTCTGGTGTGGAACATAGTCCTCATGTTGGTGATGACCAGGTCCAATATGTTCCCTCTTGTCAGAGTGGTGACCAATTGTTCCATCGCGTTAGTTTATAAATTCAAGGAACTGTTGGGCGAGGGCATTTGGGCTTGAGTTATTTTCCCAGTCAATGTTTGGGTAGTTGAAGTCACCCAATAACATAGTGTTTGGAGAGGCCTTCATATTCTCCAGTGTTCTCAGGAATGCCAAGTGGGGTTCCTGTAATAGGGAGGGTGTTCTGTAGCAGGCTACCAACTGAAAGGCAGTTTTGCCCGCTGTTAGTTGCACATGGATGGTTTCCGATGCTTCGTGCAGTGCCACTGACCTGGAGGTGTAGGTATCTTTGAATGTAGATACTCCCCCCTCCTTTTGTGCTTCGGTCCGAGTTTTGGGGCCTAAACGCATGATACGAGTTATAACCTGGTAGTGCTGGGGTGCTCTCAGGAGCCTTGAACCAGGTTTCTGTTACTGCACAGACATCAATTTTCTCCATACTGAGGAGAGCCTCGAGTGTGTGCATCTTGAAGTTTAGACTTCTGGCATTGAGTAGCATTACCTTTAGTTTTTTTGTACTTGGGTTGTCTATGGAGGTGGGTTTGTCCTTTTGAGCCTTGCCTAAAACAGGCAGTATGGGGGGTGGCAAGAGCCTTGGCCAGTATACGAAAGCCTAAGGGTGACAGGTGCAAGCCGTCCCTAGCGAAGTAATGTGGCTTGTTGAGCATGTCATCCCAGGCTGACAGACACTGGATCCCCTTTGAATGACACCAATACTTTAGCCAATTGTTGAAACTGATCTTTTTGTCTTTATACTGTGACATCATTCTTGGTGAGGGTAAGATGCTACTCAAGGTCAGGGTCATACCAGCCTGGGCTACATGATCAGAGAGCTCCTCTGCCTCTTTTCATGTAGTCCAGGGAGGTATGTCTCGGGTCATTCACACCAGCATGGACAATGACTGAGTCATACTTGTACTTGCTTTGGAGTGACCTGAGTGCTTGCGTTATGTGGCAGATCCTGGCACCCGACAGGCAGCTTACAGTGACCTTGTCTGGTGAGCGGGACGTCAGTGTGCCGGACAATAGAGTCCCCTATAACAAGTGTATTTGGTGTGTTTGGCCTTAAGGGCTGTGACTGTGAGGCACACTGATTTTGTGAGATATGTGATTCGTAGGTATTGTTGAGGGGTGGCTGTTGCTTGGATATCTGCTTAGGAGGTCTTTGCTGTTTAGGCGGATTTTTATTTAGAGCCTCCGAGTATGTTTTTGTGTGTTTGTGTTGGGTATGCAGATGCAATAGGTCTGCGAGACTGGATTTGTGGTGCGGGTGGTTACCTTTTCCTCCTGACTATGCCAGTCTTGGGTTGAGAGAGCTCTGCCTACAGTTTGGCTGTGTAACTGCATCTCTCACATGTATTATAGTTTGTTGGAAGGAGGAGAGAGTTGTTTGTACATAAGGCAATTGTAACATTACCTCAAAATTCCCAGATTCACCAGCTGGACTGGAGAGTAACCCTGAAACTGACCCTTGGACATACCAGCTTAGTATAGGGAACTGTTTTTTTACTGATCAGATTAGGGAAGGGAACTGATTTTTCACTTGATCCGGAAGGACCAATCGGGAGCCTAATACTTATGAGAAGTCAAGGAGGGTGTAGTGCTTTAGTTAGTATTTCCTTATAAGAGCTGAGCAAGTGCAGGGCGTTAGAAAGAGAATAGAGTGATTACTTTGAGTGTTTGAACAGTTCTAAGGGAAAAAGTGAAGAGCAGACTTTGTGGAGGCTGTAATAGTTTAAACCTGTTTAGGTGGCGCTGCCCGATGCTGCTCAGTGTGCAAAACTGTGCAAAAAGAGAGTTGTAGGGTTTTAAGAGAGAGATCAAGGAGTTTAGAATTGACCCAAAATGGCCAATAAAACTACATCTTCTAGGCAGTAACCACTCCTCCAGGGACAGGCAGGCTGTTCAGTGTTAACCACTGCCACTGGTGAACACAGAGACTTCCCTTTAGCCCAAGCAAGCACTGGCCTTCTAGAAACTTTCAAACAGTTCAGAACAGCAATCTGTAACTGAACTTTCTTAGCTTTCAGAAAGTGGGGAAAAAAGCAAGATTTTTTTTTTCTTTTGTTGTAGTTTAAAGGTAGCATGCTTGGTTGAAAGATCAAAGTTTACCTGACCATGTTAAAGTAAAATTACTGGATGCTCCACTACAGCATGATACTTTGTTTGGTGTTAAGGCAGAGGAAGTGTTGAAGAAAATGGAGGATAAAGCCAAATCAATGCAGACAGTGAAGGATTTCTTACAGGTTCAACCACCTAGATTTAGCAGAAACTGGCCTTCAAAAAATTGGTCCTTTCCAGTGTCATACAGGCCACAAAGGGGCAGATACAGATACCAAAGTGGCACATCTCAGCCCCAAGGCTTTTACAGACCTAAACAATGGGGTGCTTCAGCCCCCCAAAGGAGGGGAAGACAAATCACAACCTTATAGGAAACCGTCCCAATGACTACCCTCTACAAATGCCAAGCACTTACCTTTTGGCAGCTCCCCTAGGGGGAAAGCTAGCACTTCTCAAAAAATTGGCACATAATCACCCAAGACCAATGGGTGCTGAATATTGTTTCTCAGGGTTAGTTTCCACTTCCACACGCTTCCAAAATCAAAAGGTATGCCAGTCTTGCCACAAAACCAATGGGCAGAGGCCCAAAAACAGATTGCTGCTCTTATGGAGATCGAAGCTATTCAGAGAATTCCACAGCAAGAAAAGGGACAAGGTTTTTACTAAAGACTTTTCTTAGTACCCAGAAAGGACAAAGCCTGGAGACCAGTACTGGACCTGTCAATCCTAAATACTTTCCTGGATGTTCCAAAATTCAAAATGTTAACATTACAGCAACTTCTGCCCATGCTGGGCAAGAAGGCTTGGCTAGTTACTTTGGACCTCAAGGAGGCATACCTGCATGTCCCAATCAGACAAACTTGCAGAAGATACCTCAGATTCATAGCAGGCTCCATGCATTACCAATTCCCTGCACTGCCCTTTGGCTTATGTACTGCGTCCAGGGTAGTCACAAAATGCCTGGCACCAATAATTGCATTTTGCAGACAAAAAGGAATTCAAATATGTCCCTACTTGGATCACTGCCTTATTCAAGCAGAAGCAAGGACATTTTTCTACAGCATCTGGCATTTGTAAAAAGATTACTCATTTGCCTAGGGTACACAGTAAACGAAAAGAAATCAAAACTAGTGCCCTCTCAAGAGATAATATTCCTAGTTGCAAGCTTAAATGCAACTACCCAGATGGCTTATCTCGTGCCAGGCAAACAAATGCAAATGACTCATTACTTTCAAATGATGGCAACAAAAACCCAGCTCCCTGCAAGAAAAATTCTGTAGGCCCTGGACGTCATGGCATCCTGCATTCTAGTAATTCCGTATGCAAAACTGCATATGAGGAAACTACAATGGTATCTGAAAAGTTTGGACTCAACATTGTCACAGGCTGGAGACAATCATAACTTTAATTCATTGCCTACAACAGGAGTTTCGATGGTGGTCCCAGGCCTATCACCACAACAAGGGACAGCCTTTCACCTTACCCACAGCCAGGCAGACAATAACAACGGATGCATCGGATTATGCCTGGGGGGCACATATGGCAGGAAAGTGTATTCAGGGCACGTGACCCAAGGAACAAATGCATCTTCACATCAACCAAAAAGAGATGCTAGCTGTTCAGAATGCCCTGACAGCTTTCAAGGACCCACTACATCCAGGACAACTATTAATAAAGACGGACAACACCACAGTTATGTGGTACATAAGCAAGGGGGCACACATTCCTACCTGCTATGTAGGCAAGCCATGACTTTGTGGAACACAGCACTGACCTATCAAGTACATCTGCAGGCACAATTCCTGCCAGGAACAAAAAATACACTGGCAGACGAACTAAGCATAAATCTCATGGACGAATGGAAACTAAATCCACAGGTGTTCAGCATGATAACGAGGAAATGGGGACGCCCAGACATCTTTTTGCCTCCCCTCACAATTACCAAATACAGAAATTCTGCACAAGAACTTATCAGTCTCAAGCATGGAAAGTGGGTGCTCTATCATTCAGCTGGAAAGGCCTGACCATCTATGCCTTCCCTCCGATGCCTCTTCTTACCAAGGTGCTACTAAGACAAGAAAGGCCAAAAATGATCCTGATTGCCCCAGACTGGCGACGCCAGCACTGGTACCCAATCCTAAAGAACTTGTCTCAAGGCCCAGCTTGGCTTCTACCTCAAATTCCTCACCACCTGACACAGCAAAACAATCCGATTCTGCACAGTCAACTCAAAACCTTAAATCTGGAAGCATGGCAGATAATGTAGCCACTCAGACTGCACCTCTCTCTAAAGCTGTTATGGATGTCATTTTAGAAGCTAGGAGGCCCAGCACTAGGAAATCTTATGCAGAAAAATGGAAGAGATTCTGTGCTTGGAACCAGGCACAAGGCCTCGAACCACTTGTCCCTAATATACTTCAGATTTTACATTACCTAACTGAGATGCTGGACAAAGGCTTATCTTTCTCATCAATTAAAATCCACGCCTCTGCCATTTCAGCTCATTACAATACAGACCCTCCTATTTTTTCACATCCTCTACTACGACAGTACCTCAGAGGGGCAAAAAATATAAGACCCCCAAGGAGAGCACCAGTACCAACTTGTGATCTCAACTTTGTTTTAGAAAAACTCACACTGCCTCCTTTTGAACCAGCCAGCACAGCTGATCTAAAATTCTTATGGAAAACTGCTCTGCTCCTAGCATATACTTCAGCAAGAAGAGTTTCAGAGTTACAGGCATTAATGGCTGTGGAACCTTTCATCATTTTCCATCAGGACAGGGTTTCTCTTGGGACAAACCCAACATTCATGCCAAAAGTGGTCTCCAATGTGGCCTTGAACCATACCATTCATTTACCTACCTTCTACCCAAATCCCCAGAATAAAGGGGAGAGACTTCTGCACGCTTTGGATATACACAGACAGCTACGATTCTACTTGGACAAAACAAAAGCCTTCAGAAGAAAAGCTGAGCAACTGTTTGTAGCCTATGCTGCAGGATCACAAGGAAAGCCTATTACAAAGCAGGCCATCTCAAAATGGATAGGACATTGCATCCGCTTCTGTTATGCACACCATGGCAAATTAGTGCCCAAGGGCATTAGGTCTCATTCTACCAGAGCAGCAGCCACTTCAGCAGCTTTTCTCAGAGGAGTACCAGCCAAAGACATTTTAGAAGATGCAACCTGGAGCTCAGTGCAGACTTTCACCAAGTACTACCACTTACCTCTCTACTCTAAATCCAGAACAGGCTTTGCCACTGCAGTGCTGCAGGGCCTAGTAGCCTCTCACAATACAATTTAGACCCAGCCACCCAACGTCAGCTTTGGGATTCTACCCAAGTATGATGAACATAGTACAGTTGTGTACCTACCATAAATGTAGATGTTAGTGTATTCACATTGCAGTCCAGGTTACCTACTCACCACCCCCCTTTTCTTTGCTAGGACTTTTCTGTACTTCTCTACTCTATACAACCTATGTGGTGTATTTGCTTGTAGATGAAGGAAATGTTTATAGTAATATATGCATGGTTTTTGGCATATTTTTATCTTTTCAGCCTTCCTATCTGGGGGCACCTGACATCTGGGGCAAGAAAAACTGAAGAAAATGGTGTCGGTAGCAACTTTTATACCCTGGCGCACTGACGTCAAGGAAGAGGCGACAGCAACCGACGCCGGACCAAGACTTTGGAACTCAGGCCGACTGAGGGTCGCCTGCCATCAGGATAACCCAAATGTAATGACTGCAACAGTGAATACACTCTAGCATCTACATTTATGGTAGGTACACAACTGTACTGTTTGTGCACCCCAGCCTACAGACTTTTGAACTTTCATCCTGGATAATTCCCAAAAATAGTACTCTGATCATGCCCCAAGCAGACAAGTTCAAAATTTTTTCAGAGGCTAGAAGGCCTAGTGCTAAGAAATTATACTCCACCAAGTGGAAAAGCTCCATTTGGTGTCAGCAGCAAGACCTCAATCCTAACTCTGCCAGTATTTCTGCCATTCTAGATTACTTGACTACCCTGGTGGACAGCGGCCCTACCTTCCAGGCAAATTCATGCCTGTGCCATTTTAGCCCACATCCCTACTCTACCTCTTCCCACCTCCTGATGCAGTTCATTAGAATGGTTCACATCAGACCTCCCAGGAGACAGCCCATCCCTCCATGGGACCTCATTTGTGTAGTAGAAAAGTTGACGCTACCCCCCCCCCCTCCCCCTTGAACTGGCAGCTTTTGTTGATCTAAAATTTTTAACCTGCAAGATTACCCTTTTACTGGCTATCACTTCAGCCTAGGAGGGTTTCTGAGCTGCAAGCTCTCCTGGCAGTGGAGCAGCTTCTCCTGTTCCACCCAGACTATCACTGTAGACTAATCCATCCTTTGTCTAAGGTGGTCCTGGACAAGTCCTTGGATCAAGCCACACACTTTCTCCCCTAAAACTCAAACAGGGGGAAAGGATCCTTCAGTCTTTGGATGTGCACAGTCAGCTTTGCTGCTATTTTGACAGAGCTAAATCTTTCAGGAGATCAGACCAACTCTGTTTCCTTTTCCATTTAGCTAAAGGGAAACCAGTCTCCAAACAGCATCTCCAAGTGGATCTCACACTGTATTACTTTTGTTACAGCCATCATGGCAAAAAGCCGCCTGAAACTTTTAAGAACTCCGTCTACTGGGGACACCTCTACCTGTACTGCCTTCCTGAAAGGCATACCTACCAAAGACTTTTTGGAAGTTTTCACCTGGTAATCCGTGCATACCTTTACAAAACATTACCACTTACCAGCCTTCCAAGTCTAAACAGGATTTGCCACTGCCATCTTGCAGGGCATCCTTTCTTCTCCATAGTCTACCTTCCACCTTCATCTCCGTTTTGGGAATCATCCCACAAGTCAAGACTGCAACAGTGAAACACTAAGAACATGGTACAATTCTGTACCCTTACCATAACTGTAGATGTTGGAGTGTATTCACTTTTGTAGTCTTTCTCTTCCCTCCTTCCAACTTTTGACTGTAGTAGTATGCTTCTATTCTTTTCACTAAAAAGAGGACTCCCTGGGTGGTTACCTGGTAGGCCCCCTCTTTCTACCTTTGTCCCCTGCTTATGGTTCATTTGACCTGTGAGAACCTTTTTGGCAGGAAGTAATAATGTTTGCCTAACAGATTGTTTTGTTTCTGAAATGGTTATTTTTGTGCCTGTGTATGGCTTGCTTATCTAGATTGCATAGAGAAGTAAATACAGGAAGTTTTCTAGTGAGGGGTTCTCTCCACGAAGACCACAAGTTGTCCCGAAGTTTGAGCAGAGCTTTCAATTCGGTGGTTAGCAATGAATTTTTTTTTTTTTTTTTTTTTTTTTTTTTGAAAAGGTGCTGTATGAGAGGGATGAATTTTTCTTAAAGTTGAAGGATGGTATGTGTCAGTTGTGGTAGTTGAGTTGGTGTGGGATTTGGCAGTGGGAGAGCGAGAGTTGCTAGGTGTCCTTTGATGCTTTGTATTGATGGTGGATTTGTCTTAAGGTAGCTAGTTTGGGTGTCAGTTTCGGTGACTGGTGGATAATTTTAGAATGTTATTTGGCAGTGATCACTGAGGGTGTAAGTACAGATGTATATTGGAGTTGATGAGAGGGTTGTTGGTGATGGTTCAGAGATTTGGAAGAGTAGCCTCAGTGCCAAATTCCTAGCCAGTTTTAGCTGTATGAAGTTGGTCAGTGGTCCTGTCTTGGGGGATGTGGGTAGATTGGGTTAAAATTACCTTGAATGGCAGTCGTCCACAGCTGAGATGATCGTAAGAATAAGGGATGTTAATTTGAGAGGCTGAAGAAGGAAGTTGAGACTGCTGTTAAGTGACTGTTCCAGGATGGAAGTTTGAGGGATCCAGTTGGTTCTGTATCTGTGGAGGCTTTTACATGAGCAGTGAGTTTAAGGTGGTCTTTATAAAGTGAGTGCTCACACCTTGCCTTTTGCTAGCTCTTGTAGTCTTGGAAGTATCTGTAGGGTATGGAGTAGGTTATTGTTTTGAGCCATGTTTCACTGACTGCTGTGATGTCAGGTGAGCGGGTTGTAAGGAAGGTGTTTCTGTTCAGTTTTGTTAAAGATGCTTTTAGCAGAAGGTGGAGGTTTTGGGAAAAGTTAAGAGTTTTCTAGTGGGAGGGACCTGGATTGGATTCATTATGTCACTGCGGAGTACGAGTAAGATGGGGTCAGTTTTATAGAGGTGTAGTTGAAAGTTGGAGGTGGGGCTACTGTGTTTTTTTGTAGGTTTGGAGGCATGAGGTAAAGGGAGTGTGAAGTTTGAGATGTTCTTCGTGTTTCACTGTTGGTCATCACATTTGGGTTATCTGCCTGCAGTAGCCCTCAGTCGGCCTGATTATCAAAGTCTTGGGTCTTGCGTCGGTTGCTGTCTAATCTTCCATGACATCAGGTAGTCAGTGGTATAAAGCATGCAGCCAACGCTGTTAAATCAGTCTTCTTGTCGTGCGGTGCCTGAAGCAGTTCGCAAGTGCCAGTTGGCAGACTCTTGAAATTTTCGTTTTCGAGTTTCAGAACCAAAGTCCTCAACTAAGCTAAGTATCCCGTTGGGGAAACTTTTTCTTGCTCTAAACCGATGTCCGTAAAAGTTAACAATTGTATTTCTTGTGGAAAGCCAATACATCATAAAGATTTTCATTCGTACTGAATTCTTTGCTTAGGCCCAGACCATGACGTACCTTGCTGTCGGTTTTGTGCCTTATTCAAACCTCGAACTATTCGTCTGTTCATTTACGCTTCTAAATATTTTGGTACTCAGTTGAATTGAACCGAAATGGCTTCAGTAAGCCACCCGACTACTGACATTCCGAAAAAACACAAAGATAAAGACAGAGACAGACCGCATAGGTCCAAAGCTGCCAACTACGTTCTCCTAAGCTGGTCACCAGTTTGCCGGTACTCAGTGAGGCGCTTTCACAGCCCCTGATACTTGCTACTTCAGATTCGCAGACCTCTACTGAGACCCATTCAGAGTCCAGTATGCCGCAAGATGCTTCCTTGACTGTGGAACCTGCGGATGTCTCTAGCTTGGATAGGTCCGGAGCCGCTGTGCAGGCACCTGCTGCTGAGGGTGTATTCAGGCCTACTGACTTGCAACCGACACCATCTTCTTCGAGGCCTAAAACTCTATCAATGCCTAGAAAACAGACGCCCAGACCGCATGGTCAGGCCCCTATGCCTAAAAAATAAGAATGGCTGAAGACCTTATTACTCAAATCAAGGGAAGCCACCCTTCACCCTCTAAGAGACCTAGGACTGATTTTCCTTCTGATCAGGACTCTGAAATTTGTTTCCACTGATGACCAGAATTTACCCTTATCTACCTATGAGGATTCTGATGCAGAGGACTCCATTTCCTCTGCTTCCCCTGCAAAGGATTTCTCTTTTGGTGAAACCTTGCATACTCTTAGGGAGCATTTTCGCTGGGAAAGCCAGGATTACACAGACTCCAAAAAGAGGCTTAGGGACTTCTTGCTCCTGCCCCAACACAGGCCTTTAAGCTGTACCTCCTGTACTGGACATTGCTGATGATGCCTTCTTAGAATCTAGCCTGGCCCCTGACTCTACCTCCTGCTCCCAGGAAATCTGATAGGTATTACAGGGTTCCTGACTCTCACAAGTTCCTTTTTAAAAATCCTACTGCGGATCCTGAGACCATTTCACAGGGACCCAAGGGCATTAAGGCTACTACTGCCAAAAATCCTACCCCCTCTGATAGAGATTCCAAGGCTCTGGATAGATGGGGTAAGAAGGTATGCACTTCTGCAACCTTGGCCATTAGGGCCTTAAACTGCCAGTTTCACATGTTAAAGTATCAGCATATTATTGGATTGCTTAAACAGAAAATGATTCCTGATGGTGCTGAAAATAAAGATTTACAGGATGTAATGCTTTCTGCTAAACAAGTTGGAAAACGTACTTTGCAATGTTATTTTGATTCATTAGAGGCGTCTTTCAGGGTTGCTGTCACTGGGTCTGTACTTAGAAGGCATGCTTGGCTTAAGGAGCAATCTTTGCCAGATCATGTTAAGGCTCAATTGCTGGATGCTCCCTTAATTCAGGACCACCTGTTTGGCGACAAAGCAGAAGTTCTTAAAAAGATGGAGGAAAAAGCTAAATCTATGCAAACTGTTAGAGATTTCCTGCAAATACAGCCTCACAGATTTTGTAGGCATTGGCCTTCTAAGAACTGGTCCTTTCCTGCCTCTTCCAGGCCTTCAGTCCAAACCCAGAACAAGCAGAACACCCAGGCTGCAGTCCCAAGGGACTCATGGGACTAAGCAGTGGGGGGCTCCCACTTCCAAAGCAGGAAGTAGCAAGACTCCCACCCATGGTAAACTGTCTCAATGACTTAACTTTAAACCTTCCAAACCCTGCTCAACTGACTGTTCCTTTAGGGAGCAAGATTGCCTTGCAGGCAAAAAATTGGGAACTCATTACCCAGGACAAATGGGTTTTAAATATAGTTTCCCAAGGATACAGATTCCACTTCCACTCCTTACCAACCCCAAACTGTTGGTCAAATCTACCCCCGAATCAGTGGGCAGAGGCTCAAAAGCAAGTTCTCTCTCTTGACATCAGGGCTATTCAACCTGTCCCAGAAGAGTGGGGACAATGTTTCTACTAAAGACTTTCTGGTACCCAGGAAAGACCATTCCTGTCTTCCTATCCTGGACATGTCTATCCTAAACACATTTTTGGTAATCCCAAAATTCAAGATAACTCATCAGCTGCTTCCTATGCTAGGCAAAGATGCCTGGTTGGCAACACTGGATTTAAAGGAAGCCTACCTGCACATCCCAATAAGGGAATCTTGCAGAAGATGCCTACGCTTCAAAGCAGGCTGCATGCACTATCAGTTCTCTGCACTGGCCTTTGGCTTATCTACTGCGCCCAGGGTATTCACAAAGTGCCTAGCTCCAGTCATTGCTTTTTGCAGGCAAAGAAATATTCAAATATACCCATACCTGGACGATTGTCTAATTCAGGCAGAAAGTCAGGTCATACTATTGAATCATCTGGCATTTGTAAAGAAACTGCTAGCTTCTCTGGGGTACACCATAAACGAAAAGAAATCACATTTTGTACCCTGCCAACAAATTGTAAGCTCGAATACAAATACCCAGATGGCATACCTCACGCCAGAGACAAGTTCATTTGACAGCCTACTTCAAACTACTGGACACAAAGACCCAGCTGTCTGCAAGGAAAATACTGCTAGCCCTGGGGTTTGTGGCCTCCTGCATTCTACTAATTTCATAAGGAAGACTGCATGTGAGGAAACTACAGTGGTATCTAAGAAGCCTATGGTGTCAACATTCTCAGGATCTGGAATCCAATGATTCCTGTCATACCTAGTCTACAGATAGTTCCTTTGGTCGGTGGAGGCCTGCCACCAAAACAAGGGACTGCCATTCACTCTACCCCCTGCCAGCCAAACCCTAACAGACTTAGACTATGCATGGGGGGCTCACATAGCAGGAAAGTGCATGGGGGGCTCACATAGCAGGAAAGTGCATTCAGGACAAATGGAACCCAAGTCAAATGCACCTGCATATCAATCAAAAAGAAATGTTAGCTGTACAGAATACTCTGACAGCCTTCAAGGTCCACATTCTTCCAGGACAATTATTGGTAAAGACTAACAACACCACAAGGAGGGAGAAACCGACTCATACCCTCTCTGCAGACTAGCCATGGCTCTGTGGAACACAGCTTTGAGCTACCAAGTGCACCTACAGGCTCAATTCCTGCCAGGAAAGCTACATACACTGGCAGATGACTTAAGCAGAAATCTCATGGACCCACATGAGTGGAAACTGGAACCAAAGATATTCAACATGTTGGGGAAACAAATGGGGGAGCCCGATCGACCTGTTTGCCTCCCCCCAGTACTACCAGTTGGACAAATTCTGCACAAGGACGCCCCCACAAGCTTGGAAAGTGGATGCCCTGTCCTATCTGTTTATGCCTTCCCCCTCTGCCTCTTCTCTCCAAAGTGCTACTAAAGATCAAACAGGACAAACCAAGGACAATACGTATTGCACCAGACTGGCCACGCCAACACTGGTACCCCCTCTTGTGCAGTGTATCACTTCAGGAACCATGGCACCTGCCTCGCACCCTTACCCTGCTGTCCCAGAAGGAGGGCCAGATTCTGCACCCACAGCTTCAAACATTGAACCTGGCAGCCTGGCTAATTACCTGTTCTCTCCATTACCATCTCTCACTAAACAAGTGATGGATGTCATTCTGGAGACAAGGAGGCCTAGTACTAGAAAATCCTATGCTGAAAAATGGAAAAGATTCTGTTCCTGGAGCCAAACTCAGGGGATGGGCACAGCAGCGCCCAGTTTACCTCAGATTCTTCAATACTTAACGGAGATGCTTTGCAAGGGCCTTTCATTTTCCTCCATCAAAATTCATGCCTCAGCTATTTCAGCTCATTACAGTACAGAACCACCCCTCTTCTCTCATCCACTGCTGAAGCAGTTCCTCAGAGGTGCCAAAAACTTAAGACCACCCAGGAAAGCCCCTACTCCAGTCTGGGACCTCAACTTTGTATTGGAAAAACTCGCTCTACCTTCCTTTGAGCCAGCTGCAAATGTAGTTGAAATTCCTTTCTTGGAAAACAGCCTTCCTTCTAGCTATCACTTCAGCAAGAAGAGTGTCTGTCTGAATTACAGGCCCTCATGGCAGTGGAGCCTTTCATCATCTTTCATGCAGACAGGGTGTCCCTCAGGACCAATCCCTCCATGCCCAAGGTGGTATCCAGTGTGGCCCTTAATCAGTCCATTCATTTGCCAACCTTTTCTAATCATAGAACAATGGTGAACGAATGTTGCACTAAATGGACGTGCACAGACAGCTTAGATTTTACTTGGACAGGAATAAACCTGTCAGGAAATCTGAACAGTTGCTGGTTGCATTTGCTGCAGGGGCAGAGGGGAAGGCCATTTTAAAGCAAACCATTTCTAAGTGGATAGGCCACTGCATTCATTTCTGCTTTAAGCACAATGAAAAACCTACCCACAGGGGATTAGACCACATTCAACCAGGGCCTGCATCTACCTCCACAACCTTTCTCAGAGGTGTCCCTACCAGGGACATCCTAAAACCTGCTACCTGGAGTTCTGTACATACCTTCACCAAGCATAACCACTTGCCAATTTTTTCTAAATCCAGAGCTGGTTTTGCCACTGCAGTCTTGCAGGGCCTTATAGCTGGTCCTAATGCTACCTAATTACCTCCTTCTATCCTTAGCTTTGGCAATCTACCCAAATGTGATGACTGCAACAGTGAAACATGAAGAACACAGTACAGTTGTGTACACTTACCATAAATGTAGATGTTCGAGTGTATTCACTGTTGCAGTCCTGGTTACCCTCCTTCCAGTCCCCCTGACTTCTATTTCTCTGTTCTTGTTTACTATGCTTAATACTTTTTGGTGTATTTGCTTTTTTGTTGGAGGTGTAACCTTGTATACAATTGCTTCCAATTATGGGGGCACCTGCCATCTGGGACAAGAAATACTGATGTAATGGCATCAGCTGCATGCTTTATTTCCCTGACTACCTGATGTCATGGAAGATGAGACAGCAACCGCAGGACCCAAGACTTTGATAATCAGGCCGACTGAGGGCTACTGCAAGCAGATAACCCAAATGTGATGAATGCAACAGTGAATACACTAACATCTACATTTATGGTAAGTGTACCCAACTGTACTTTTTGTGAGCGGGTAGGTGGAGAATAGTGTGTAAATGAGTGGGGTAGGTCTTGGGGTTCATTTGAGTGATTGTGTGACTTTGTGGTAGGTTAGTTATAGGTTGAGAGATGGGAGAAGAGATGGTATAGTGTAGTGGGTTAAAGGAAGAAATAAGATGGTGAGGTGGAGAAAAATTGTGGAGGTTGGAGTGGAAAGGGAGTTCTGAAAGTATCAGGCTGATGGAGAGGACCAATAAGTGTATATCGTAAGGTATTAAGAGTAGATAATCTTTTAGTGGATTTGTGGATGATAAATTCCCATCCTAAAGTCCCATGCAGTTTTATCTCATGAAGCTGGTTGAGGAAGTGAGATGCAAGATTAATGAAATTGTACCTTTTAATGAGTGGTTAGAAGTTGGTGGGAGGAGGGTGGAGCTAAACTAGATAGCCTGTGGGGTGGAATGAGAGCAAAGTAGGAGACCTCCCCTCAGCTGAAATGAATCTTTGAGGGTGTGCAAGGGGATGTAGTGGTCAGACAAAAAAGGTGGGGTTAACTAAAAGTAACCCCTGTTGATTGTTAAAGCTATGGCTGGTCATTTACAAGATCCGAAATAAGTGTGTAAGGTAAGCTTCATATTAAACGAGCTAGTGAGGCAGAGTCCCCTTGCAGGCACTTAAATGCAGCCTGGTTCCCTGGGGAAGGATGAGTTATTAAATAGCATTCTGCCAAGATGAGGGTTATTTTACAGTGAAGGAGTCCTTTTGGTCACTGAAATGGGAGTGTGTGTGTGTGTGTGGGGGGGAGAGGTGTAGTGAAAAATTGCTTCAAAACCTTTCTTGAATACAGTGCTTTACTCCATAAGGTCATTTGATTTGCTTTAACTTTTGACCTGAACAAAAATAATTCTGTTGATGAAATTTCCTGTTTAGACCTCTGATTATTGGCCACTGTTGCACCCCCTGAAGTACACTGGATGCTAATGCAATTTAATGGTGACTTGTGTAGATGCTTGCTGACTGACATCAATGTTGTTGCTGTGATTGCCTGTAATGGTGCAGAATTGCATTCACTTGTAAAATTTATCTTGCTGCTTGCACTGTTTTTTTTTCCATGTTTGTTTCAAGGGAAATCACTTGGTGTCCTTTGAGCCATCAGTATTTGGCTGTAGTCCTTTTACATATTTCAATATTTTCATTTTTTTCATGTGTATGTTCCTACTGTGGTGTAGAAAGGCAAAGAAGAGTTGGGGATGAAAAGGGGTGGCTACCGTGGGCTCAGTTGTTAAGAGGCATGAGCATCAGTCTAGTAAAGGACTTTTTTTCTTGCCAAGGCGAGGTTATGTCTGTCTGGGATCAGTGCATTGATGTTTTGGGAGTGTGAATATGTGCAGTACATAGTGTTGCAACAACCTTTTTAGGAGTATCACTAAACAATACAATATATTTACTTCACCAGAGTACTGCAGCCAGCAAGAACCCCTCCTGACATGCAGTTTGGCTTTCTTGTTCACTCTTCATTCCAGATTTATCAGTAGGATAGGATAGCTTACTGCTATATTGAAGGACTGGTTTGACTTGTGCTCAGTTTTGAGACTTCAAGTAGCATAGAAGTGTTTGGAGTGAAAGCTTGTCTTTGCTTTTATATTAATACTGGCAGTTCTCTAGAAAATATTCATTTTTGGTTTCAAACTAGCTATTGAATAAAGATGCCAGTAGCACAAGTATAACTGGAAGCAAAGCTATTGCTTATTTAAATCACTTGTTATGGAGTGGGTGTTTAGTGACCGTATAATCCATATATTCAGGTTATAAACTACTTAGAACTGCACTCCCATCTCCTCCTGTGTGGAGGCTATGCCACCACATGCCCAGTTTATAGGCTGGTGATTTCTCAGGTCACACCACCTCAGAGAAAAGGTACTGTGACCTCAGGGTGGAGATTTTTGAGTCCCCCTGCAAAAACGCTTTTAAACACTATGTAGTCTTTGAGCTATCCAGCAATGGTAAAACAGTCTTGTGGACTTTTTTCCTTGGGATGCTTTATGCATGTAAGTTGACAGTTGAAATGGCTACACAGTTTCTAAAGTGATTAGAGTCCACTATCTCCTATTGATTCTGTTTGTTCCCCCCCCCCCTGGTGTATCCTTACAGTTGGAGGAGACCAGGTTAGAAGTTCCTGACCCTGGTGATATGGACCCCCCTCCCCTTTCAGATTTACACTTCAATTGGCCTATTCAAAATGCATTTGCATTTGGTTAACCTGTTTAAGCTTGCAGCATCTTTCTGGAGTTCAGAAAACCAGATGGCTTTGTACTACCTGATAGTTTGCTGAACTAAGTTAAAACATGTAAACTCTGCATCTTCAGTGGATTCACTGCATTCATTTCTTTCAGCCTTTGCTTCCCAACCTTTGTTTGCTTTCAGTATGCAGTGAATGCCAGTTTTCCATTCGTTGGGAAAGGGGAAAATAGAATGTCCAAACCATGCTTTACTGATTTGTCTCACTTCTAAATGCCATTGATGGGGGCAGTTTGTCATACCTGCTAAATAGTGTGCAAACTTTTTTTTGCTGAGGTTATAGCTGTTGTCTCTTGGGCAGTTTGGGACTCTATATTGGCATGGCTTAGTTGTATTTTCATCTTTCAGTACTTGGATGTAGCTTAAATAACTAAAAAAAAAATGTGTAGAAGCCAGAGTTATTGAGATGTTGTTTCTTTCGCAGGTTTTATGGTAAACATTCTTCTTATGTCCATGGGGGATTGGATTCTAGTGGAAAACCAGCTGATGCGGTTTATGGACAAGCAGTAAGTATTTTGTTTCTTGAGTAGCCATATTGAGATTTTTAATGTAGGATGCATACAATAATGTAAGGAGTTGTACTGATTTAAGAAAGCCTTGGCAGCAATATTGAATGGTAGTGGAATTCCTTTTCAGTCCTTTATTAGTCAGCAGGCAAGTGTCACAGTATCTTTCATTAACCTTTTCAGTAGTATTAAGTGTCCTTTACTGATTGTAGAACATAATTGCACTTGACTACATACCCATGTGCAGGTTTCCTAGTTTGATTGCCTGGTATGTGAAAATCGCGTATTTTCTGGCACTGGACAGTAACCGTAAGACCCAGGTTTTGCTAATTTTCAGTTTGATATAAACTGGCTTGGATGACTTTAGTATTGTAGAATAGCTGCTGGGCTTTGTGTTTTGGAGTGTATGTGACATTGAGAATAGAAATGTAATAAGTTTAAATAAACATCACAGTTGCAAGCATGTTTTAAATTTAAAAGCCCATTTATCTCTAGTAGGTATCTGTAGGTGCCTGTGGGTGTGGGGGCAAGTACTAGGCTAGCTGCCCTTGTGGGCCATTTTAAGTCTAGGCAATTTCCCTTTCAAATGTGAGACTCAAATCCTGTATCTTGTCTGAGGTAAACACCTTGACCATTATGGTGCGTGTGTTTTTCTGTGTGCGTGTGTTTTTCTGTGTGCGTGTGTTTTTCTGTGTGCGTGTGTTTTTCTGTGTGCGTGTGTTTTTCTGTGTGCGTGTGTTTTTCTGTGTGCGTGTGTGTTACTTGTACAGTCTTTCCATTAAACGTACTGTGAGAATGTACCCACTTGCTTACAGAATATATTGGTTTTCTGGGAAATGTACGTAGCCTCCAGAATTCCCTTAAAAGCCTTATTTGTTTAGTTATCCTTGTATAAACATTTTTCATGCTAGGATGTTTTAGGTAGTATTGACTCAAGTTGCAAATATTGGTTTGCTAGCTGTCTTGCTTTGTATTATGATGTTCATCTTGTTTCACTGTTGCAGTCATGACTGTAGGGTTCTCCCCTGCCGGCAGGCAGTCCTCGGTTGGCCAGAATCCCAAAGTCTGGGTCCGGCGTCGGCTGCTCAGCCATGCTATGCTCCCTGACGTCAGAGCACCAGGAGTACAAAGCTGACAGCCGACGCTATGTTCTCCAGTCTTTCTTGCCGTGCGGTGATAGCAGTTCGCAAGTGCCGGTCGGCTGACTCCTGACAATTTTTTCTAAACGTATTTCAGTCCGAAGACTTTCTTCTCCTACTCAAAGCTAAGTACCCCGTTGGGGAAACTTTTTCTTGCTCCAGTCCGATGTCAGAAAAAGTTAATTGTATTTCATGTGGGAAGCAAATACCTCATAAGGATTTTCATTCTTACTGTATTCCTTGCTTAGGCCCTGACCACAACGTAGCTAGCTGTTGGTTTTGTGCTAGATTTAATCAACGTACGATTAAACGAAGGTACGATTTTGCATTTCATTACTTCGGTAGGCGTTTTAATTACAAAATGTTGTTTGACACTCTTCTGGCTACCGGAGTTCACAAACGACGCAAGGATAAAGACAGGCCTCAGAGGTCCAAATCAGACGATATTGTACAAGCAGAGCCAGCTTCAGGTTCGGCCGTAGTCAGTGAGGTGCTTTTGCAGCCCCTGTTGTCGGCCATTTCGGAACCGATGGCCGAAACAAACTCCCACGAGGAGCCAACTAGTCCTTGAGTATTTCTGTTGCAGGACCTTAGGACAATGCTCCGGATGGGTCCGGAGCTGCTGTGCAGGTACCGGCTTCCGAAGGGGTTTTCAGGCCTGCTCAGCTTCTAATAAAGGCAAAGACTCCTTCCAAATCAAAGACTACAGCCCAGGCCTCTTCTGATCCGGGACCCAAGTCTCAGAAACAGTTACTTAAGATGGCTGAGGACTTGCTTACTTTGATTAGGGGTTCACATCCCCCTCCAGATAAAAGGCCAAGGCAGGAATTGTATTATGACTCCTCTGATCAGGCTTCTGTTTCTTCAGTTTCTTCTTCTGACCAGAATTATTCTTTCCCTCCTTATGAGGATTCTGATGCTGAGGAATCCATTCCTTCAGCTTCTCCCCCTGAGGATTTTTCTTTTGGGGAAACTTTACATGAAATGAGGGAACATTTTCACTGGGAAGGACAGGAGTACTCTGAATCTAAGAAAAGACCAAGGGGTTTTCTTCTTCTTCCCCAACATAGACCCCTGGCTATCCCTCCTATTTTGGATATTGTGGATGCTTTTCCGGAGGCTAACTTAACTCCTGACTCAATTCCTCCAGCTCCTGTTAAGCCAGACAGATGATATAGGGTTCCTGATTCCCACCAGTTTTTATACAAGAGTCCTACTGCTGATCCTGAAACCATTTCTCAGGGCCCTAAGGGGGTTAAGGCCGCTACTGCTAAAAACCCCATTCCCACTGAGAAGGATTCCAGATCTTTAGAAAGATGGGGCAAAAAAGTGTACACTTCTGCAACTTTATCTATTAGGGCTTTAAACTGTCAATTTCATATGCTGAAATACCAGCAATTTCTTCTGTCTGTTTTGAAACAAAAGTTAACTTCCATTTCCGCTTGTGCAGATGATAAGGAATTACATGACTTAATGCATGCCACTGAACAAGTTGGGAAGCATGGTTTACACTGTGGATATGATGGCTTGGAGGCTTCTTGTAGGGCTGCTGCCTCTGGCACAGTCATTAGAAGGCATGCTTGATTAAAGGAACAAAACTTGCCAGATCAAGTAAAAGCCCAGTTATTGGATGCTCCTGTTCAGCATAATGCTTTGTTTGGATCTAAGGCTGAAGAGGTGATAAAGCAGATGGAGGACAAGGCAAAATCCATGCAAACGGTTAAGGATTTCTTACAAGTACAGCCACCCAGATTTAGTAGGAATTGGCCTACGAAAAATTGGTCCTTTCCCAATTCAGACAGGCCTCAGAGGGGTAGATACAGACGCTCCCGAGGAAGGCCCCAAACGCAAGCCTGTTATAGACCAAGACAGTGGACTGCTTCCACCCCTAGGGGAGGAGAAGACAGGTCGCAAGCTCATAGAAAACAGGCTCAATGACTCCCTCTGTTGGGCTGCAGGAACTTCTTGCCTGGAAGCCCCTCTCGGAGGAAAACTTTCTCTTTTTCACCTAAATTGGACTCCTATAACCCAAGACAAGTGGGTTCTGGATGTAGTTTCAAGAGGTTACAAGTTCCATTTTCATACCCTACCAAGACCAAGCGGATGGCCGGATCTACCAAAACATCAGTGGTTAGAGGCCTTAAACCAGGTGGAAGCCCTCTTGGCTATGAAAGCCATAGAACTGGTTCCACTTTCAGAAATGGGACAAGGTTTTTACTCAAGGCTCTTTCTAGTCCCCAGAAAGCAAAATTCATGGAGACCCATTCTGGATCCGTCAGTCTTGAACACTTTTCTCGAGATACCAAAATTCAAGATGCTTACTCTACAGCAGCTACTTCCAATGCTGACCAAAAATGCATGGATGGTAACTTTGGATTTAAAGGAGGCTTATTTACACATTCCCATCAGGCAGGAGTGCAGAAATTACCTCAGGTTCAAGGCCGGATCGAGGCACTATCAATTCTCTGCGCTGCCCTTTGGATTGTCTACTGCGCCCAGGGTCTTCACCAAATGCCTGGCTCCAGTAGTAGCTTATTGCAGACTCAAGGGAATTCAAATTTACCCTTATCTGGACGACTGTCTTGTTCAGGCAGCAAGGATGTCTTACTCCAGCATCTAGAATTTGTTCAGAAACTTCTCAAGTTCCTGGGATTCACTGTAAACATAAAGTCAAATTTGACACCCTCACAACAGATAACTTTTCTGGGTGCTCTTCTAAACACAACAACCCAGATGGCATTTCTGACCTACGAAAAACAATTACAGCTGGCTTCAACTTTCAAAACCTTGGCATCATTAACTCAGCTATCTGCAAGGAAATTCCTGCAGGCTTTGGGTTACATGGCCTCCTGCATCCTTCTCGTACCATATGCAAGACTACATATGAGGAAAATACAGTGGTACCTAAAAAATGTATGGTCTCAGCATTGCCACAGTTGAGACATACAGATCACCGTCCTGCCTTGTCTTCAAAAGGAATTCCTTTGGTGGTCCAAGGCATGTACTCTAAACAAAGGGAAAGCCTTCAGTCTGCCTCCAGCCAGTCAGATACTAACCACGGACGCCTCAGATTATGCATGGGGAGCCCATTTGCAGGGCAACTGTGTCTGCAGGGCCTTTGGACAAAGGATCTGAAGCACCTGCTTATCAATTTAAAGGAAATGTTAGCCGTTCAGAACGCTCTGTTGGCCTTCAGGAATCTTCTACAACCAGGACAACTACTGATACGGAGAGACAACACCACAGTTATGTGGTACATAAACAAGCAAGGGGGATCACATTCCTATCCCCTTTGCAGACTAGCCATGACTCTATGGAACACAGCTCTAGCTTGCAAACTGGACCTTCAAGTTCAGTTTCTAACAGGGAAGCAAAACTTCCTGGCAGACAGTCTGAGCAGAAACCTGTCGGACCCACACGAATGGATGCTGGACACCAAAATATTCAAGATTACAGCAGTCTGGGGATGTCCTCACATAGACCTCTTTGCATCCCACCTCAATCATCAACTACAGATTTTTTGCACCAGGACATTCCAAGAACTAGCTTGGAAAGTGGATGCACTATCATTCAGTTGGAGAAACCTCTCGGGGTATGCCTTTCCGCCTCTACCTCTTCTTCCACGGGTGTTATTAAAGATCAAACAAGGCAAGCCCAAAATGATAATTTTGCTGGCCCCAAATTGGTCTCGACAGTTTTGGTACCAAACACTAAAAACCTTTCTCTGGAGCCCCCTTGGGTTTTACCTCAGACTCCGAACCTTCTGTCCCAACACCAGGGTCAGGTTCTGCACTCCCATGTCAAAACTCTCAGCCTGGCGGCCTGGTTAATCCAGGGTCTATGATTCATTCTCTCCTACCCAAGCAGGTTATTGACGTCATTTTAGAAGCCAGACGTCCTAGCACTAGAAAATCTTATGCAGGAAAATGGAAAAGATTTTGCACCTGGATGCAGGCTCAGGATTCGGATCCTCTTATTCCTAACATTCCTCTGATTTTACTTTACCTGACAGACCTCTTACATAAGGGTCTCTCTTTTTCTTCCATAAAGATACATGCCTCTGCTATTTCTGCTCTTTATAATACAGACCCTCCAATCTTTTCCCACCAGCTCATGAGACCGTTTCTCAGAGGAGCTAAGAACTTAAGGCCCCCTAGATCTCCTCCCATTCCTGCCTGGGATCTCAACTTTGTTTTGGAAAAACTCACCTTACCTACTTTTGAGCCTGCTGCCACATCTGACATCAAGTTTTTATCTTGGAAGACAGCCATCCTGTTAGCTCTGACCTCTGCCAGGAGAGTTTCGGAGTTGCAAGCTCTCATGGCTGTGGAACCTTATATTATTTTTCACCAAGACAGGGTGTCTTTAAGGACTAATCCTACTTTCATGCCTAAGGTGGTTTCCAAAGTGGCTTTAAATCAAACTGTTCACTTGCCAACTTTTTTCCCCAGTCCTCAAAATAGGGGGGAAAGTATCTTACATTCCTTGGATGTACACAGACAACTACGTTTTTACCTGGACAGAACCAAGGACATCAGGAAATCAGAACAATTGTGTTTCTTATGCTTCAAGTTCCCAAGGTAAAGCCATTTCAAAACAGACCATTTCAAAATGGATTGCTCATGGAATCCGATTTTGTTATTCACACCATGGAAAGCAAATCCCAGGGAGTATAAGGACTCACTCTACCAGAGCTGCTGCCACTTCAGCTGCCTTCCTCAGGGGAGTTCCTACCAAAGACATTTTGGAAGCTGCAACTTGGAGTTCAGTGCATACTTTTTCTAAGCACTACAATCTGCCTCTCTACTCTAAGTCTAGGGCAGGCTTTGCTTCTGCAGTCTTGCAGGGCCTTTTAGCCGCCCAGTCTACTTTATGACCACCTCCCTTTTATTCTGCTTTGGGATTCAACCCTACAGTCATGACTGCAACAGTGAAACACAATGAACATAGTACAGTTGTGTACACTTACCATAAATGTAGATGTTCGAGTGTCTTCACTGTTGCAGTCTGGGTTACCCTCCCTCCTGTCCCCTCTTATTTTTTCTTTTGTGTGGTTCCCTTCACCCTTCTTCTGAGGTGTATTTGCAAAAGGTATGGGATCTTACTCATTTTGGAACACCTGACATCTGGGGCAAGAAAAACTGGAGAACATGGCGTCGGCTGTCAGCTTTGTACTCCTGGCGCTCTGATGTCAGGGAGCATGGCTGAGCAGCCGACGCCGGACCCAGACTTTGGGATTCTGGCCGACCGAGGACTGCCTGCCGTCAGGGGAGAACCCTAGAGTCATGACTGCAACAGTGAAGACACTCCATCTACATTTATGGTAAGTTTACACAACTGTACTTTTCATTTGCTATGTATAGTAATTGTGTATTGTACTAGAATGCCTTTATCTTCCATTCCATCACACAAAGATTGAGAGGCTTTTAATGGATATTGGCACATGTCATCTGCAGTAGCCTAAACTGTCGATTCATGCTTGTATGGTTATATTTCTGCTGGCAGAACTGACCATATTACTTGCTGAGCTACCTTCCTCGAAGTATAAACTACATAGTTTCCTCTGTTTCAAAACTAAGCATTTCTTAAAACATTTAAGTACTATGCATTTAATACTGTGTATCATAAGCCACTGTAACTGGATCAGTATGACTGATAGTGGCTTGGGTCTTAATCTTCCTAAGGATGTAAAAGCCCAGTTTCTTAATGCTCCCTCAGACAAGGAAGTATTTGGTGATTCTGAAGATGTCCTTCAAGGATGCATCTGCAGTCCTTACAAATGGGTAGTCCTGTCGTCAGGCAGCCCTTCGGTCGGCCGGATTCCAAAGTCTGGGTCCGGCTTCGGCTGGTGTCGCACTTCACCCGACGTCATAGCTGCAGTTTTTCGGGTATAAAGGCATCAGCCGACGCCATCTTCCTCAGTCTTTTCTTGCCACGTGGCGCCCGAAGCAGAAGCTGTTCGCAAGTGCCAGTCGGTCAGAACCAGAGATTTCATACCGAATACTACTTCGAAGACTTCTAAAAAGCTAAGTACCCCGTTGGGGACTCTTTCTTGCCTCAGCCTATGTCAGAAAAAGTGAATAACTGTTTAACTTGTGGGAAACAAATACCTCATAAAGATTTCCACTCTTACTGCTTACCTTGTTTAGGCCCAGACCACGATGTGCTTCTTTTAACCGACGGACGCTTAGACGTCAGTCAGAATTTGCAGAACAGTTTTTCGGCTCTGAATTTGCTTATCATGCCGTCGGACCCTCCGACTTCACAAATTACCAAAAAACGCAGGGAAAAGGACCGACACTCGCGGTCCGCGGTTTCGGCCGAAACCGCGGTTAAGCCAACCACGAGTGTCTCTGTTTCGGCTGAAACCGAGCAAGCGGTTCTTCCCCCGGCCGAAAACATGCCTTCTACCGAGGCCTCTTCTAGCCTGGTGGAATCGGCTTCTGAAATCCAACCTTCTGTTGCGGTTTCTCAGGAATTATCAGACACTATTCCCTTGGATATTTCAACCCCTGCACGTGGAGCTGCTAGGCCTCCTGCAGCCATGTCTGTTAAGGCCTTTGCCAGGGCTAAAGCAGCCAAAGCTTCAAAAACGGTGCCTGTTAAACCCCCCTCTCACAGGCCCAGCACCAGTTCCCATATGCTTTCTTTGGCTGAGGATCTCATTTCTTTAATTCGTGGCTCCCAGCCTCATCCAGACAGGGCCTTTCATCCACCTCCAGAGAAGAGGCCTAGAGCAGAGCCCCCTGAACCAGTATCCACAGATGACTCCTCTGATGACTCAGAACATACAGACCCTCCTGAGGCTCCTTATTCCCCTTACGAAGACTCTGATGCTGAAGAGTCCATTCCTTCAGCCTCTCCACCTGAGGAATTTTCCTTTGGGGAAACCTTGCATGCTATGAGGGAACAATTTCAGTGGCAGGACCAAGATTTCTCAGACTCCAGAAAAAGGCTTAGAACCTTTCTACATTTGCCACAGCATAGGCCTTTAGCTATATCTCCAGTTCTTTCTGTTGTAGATGATGCATTTAATGATGCTTGCACTGTTCCTGATTCATTACCTCCGGCCCCTGCTAAGCCCGATAGGTTCTACAGGGTCCCGGACACTCATCACCATTTATACAAGGCTCCTTTTGCAGATCCAGAGACTATCTCCCCGGGTCCTAAAGCTGTAGCAACTACATCTGCTAAAAAACCCCTCCCCTCTGAAAGGGAATCCAGATCCTTAGAGAGATGGGGTAAAAAAGTTTACACTTCTGCTACTTTGTCAGCTAGAGCTTTGAACTGCCAATTCCATATGATTCAATATCAAGAGTTTATGCTTGACCAGTTAACTAAAAAGCTGTCCTCTGAAGAATCTCTAGATAAAAAATATGTTCAGGAAATGGTACATAACATACAGCAGGTTAGTAACCATTCTTTAAAATGTGGCTATGATGCACTGGAGGCTTTCTTTAGATCAGCCATGACTGGCACAGTTATCCGGAGACATGCATGGTTGAAAGAGCAGGCATTACCAGACCATGTCAAATCTAAGCTTTTGGATGCACCCATGGACAAGGTCAATTTATTTGGTTCCCCTGCACAGCAGGTACTAAAGAAGATGGAAGAGAAGGCAAAATCTGTACAAACAGTGAAAGATTTGTTACAGGTTCAACCTCCAAGGTTTAGCAGGAACTGGCCCTCCAAAAGTTGGTCCTTTCCAGACTCCTCTAAGACACAGAGAGGCAGGAATAGGCGTTCAAGAGGCAGAAACCAATCCAGGGGTGCCTACAGGGGACGCCAGTGGCAAGGTAACAACCAGCGAGGCACGGACGCAGCCACCACCACTACAACAACACAATCACAGTGACTTGGATGTGGCACCGCCTACCAGGGAACAACTGGAAGCACCCTTAGGCGGAAAGCTAACCTTATTTTCAAAGAACTGGCATTGCATCACAAGGGAAAAATGGATTTTGCAAACTATAGACCAAGGTTACAGGTTCCATTTCCATACTCTACCAGGAAAGAGAGGAATGCCAAACCTACCACCTACTCAAAGGGCAGAAGCTCTAAAGCAAATATCTCAATTATTAAGAATGAGAGCTGTGGAAAAGGTACCATCTATGGAGCAAGGAAAGGGATTTTACTCCAGACTCTTCCTGGTACCAAGAAAAGAGAACAAATGGAGGCCTATTCTCGACCTGTCCGCTTTAAACACATTCCTCATTGTTCTAAAATTCAAAATGCTGACCCCACAGCAGCTTCTTCCCATGCTGGGCAAGGAGTCTTGGCTGGTAACTCTAGATCTCAAGGAGGCATACCTGCACGTCCCCATACGACCAATCTGCAGAAGATACCTCAGATTTCTTGCAGGATCAGAGCATTATCAATTCTCAGCATTGCCCTTTGGCTTATCTACTGCGCCCAGAGTGTTCACGAAATGCCTGGCATTAGTAATTGCTCATTGCAGACTTCAGGGGATTCAAATTTATCCCTACCTGGACGACTGCCTGATTCAAGCGGACAACAAAAGCAAGCTAACAAGACTTACAAAGAGTCATTTACCTACTTCAAGCCCTGGGATATACAGTCAGTATAAAAAAGTCAAGGCTGACTCCATCCCAAAGAATAACTTTTCTGGGTGCAGAGCTGGACACATCAAAACAAATGGCATTCCTAACTGCAGAAAAGCAAGAGCAACTACCTCTCTACTTCTTGGCATTAACAAAGCAGAACCATCTAACTGCAAGAAAAGTACTGCAAGCCCTAGGCTTCATGGCATCCTGCATAATTCTGGTCCCTCATGCCAGACTGCATATGAGAAAGCTACAGTGGTACCTAAAGAATTTGTGGTCCCAACACAAGCACAGCCTAGAAACCAAAATTCCAATAATCCCATGCCTGAAACAAGAGTTCCTATGGTGGGCTCAGGCCTGTCAATCAAACAAAGGATTGCCCTTCTGCAACAGTCAACCAAGCCAAACCATCACGACAGATGCCTCAGACCTCGGTTGGGGGGCACACATGCTGGACAAGTGCATACAAGGCTTATGGACTCAAGACCAGCTGCGCCTGCACATAAATCTAAAGGAAATGCTGGCAGTAAAATTGGCAATCCAGTCATTCAGACCATTTCTCCAAGAAGGTCAGTAGATGATAAGGAATGACAACACCACTGTTATGTGGTACATCAACAAACAGGGAGGCACACATTCATATCCTCTATGCCGGCTGGCACTGGACCTATGGGATGTGGCTCTGAGCTACAACATTCAGTTACAAGCAATTTTGTACCGAAAAGAAAACATTCTAGCAGACATTTTAAGCAGAACTACCACAGATGCCCACGAATGGATGCTGCATCCGGACATCTTCAAAGCCATCACAAGAGAATGGGGATTACCACAAATAGACTTATTTGCATCCCCACTCAATCACCAGCTAAAGAAATTCTGCACAAGGACGTACCCCCCACTTGCTTGGAAGGTGGACTCCCTATCTTTCAGTTGGAAAAACCTGACAGCTTATGCATTCCCACCACTTCCTTTGATGCACAAGGTGCTTTTGAAGATCAAAGAGGAACGTCCAAGGATCATTCTGATAAATCAGACTGGCCAAGACAACATTGGTACCCATTGCTGAGGAGCATGTCTCGGGAACAAATATGGACACTGCCCCTGATCCCATTGCTGTTAACGCAGAACAACTACAACATCCTGCATCCAAACCTGAAAACTCTGCAGCTAACTGCCTGGAACATTACACAAGGACAATTAACCCAGATTTATCCCAAAGGGTTAAAGACCTAATCCTTGAGGCTCGTAGACCTTCAACAAGAAAGAATTATGCAGCAAAATGGAAAAGATATCTCATTTGGAGTACTGCAAAAGGAGAAGATGTGGCGCTAGTAAACATAGCCAACATCCTAGAGTACTTGGCAGAGCTCTTCCATGCAGGCATGTCCTATTCATAGGTTCATACTAGGCTATCTGCCCTAGGGCATTTATAAGCCTAGCCAGAGTGTGTGTGGCTTTCACCACCCTCAAGATACATGCATCAGCTTTTTCAGCAGAATACAGCTTGGATCCTCCTGTCTTCTCTCATCCTCTGCTCAGACCGTTTCTGAGAGGAATTAAAAATGTAAAACCTCCCAGGAAACCACCATTGCCAGCATGGGACTTGAACTTTGTGTTAGAAAAATTGACACTTCCCCCTTTCGAACCAGCAGCAACAGCAGAATTACAATACTTATCCTGGAAGACTGCTTTCCTACTGGCAATCACCTCAGCAAGAAGGGTCTCTGAACTACAGGCATTAATGGCAGTGCAACCCTTCCTGATCTTCCATCAAGATAGTGTCCATGAGAACAAATCCCACATTTATGCCTAAGGTGGTATCCAGAGTGTCTTTAAATCAGGCTATCCACCTACCTACATTCTTCCCCAACCCACAGAACAGGGGAGAAAGACTGTTGCATACCTTGGATGTACATAGGCAATTACGCTACTACCTGGACAGGACCAAGTCCAATAGAAAAACTGACCAGCTTCTGGTAGCATATGCAACAGGAAAGGAAGGAAACCTATTTCAAAACAGATAATCTCCAAATGGATAGGAAATTGGATTAGATTTTGTTACTCCTACCATGGAAAGAAAACTCCAGAGAACATCAGGCCTCACTCCACAAGGGCTACAGCCACTACCACAGCTTTCTTACGAGGAGTGGCTACCAAGGACATTATAGAGGCTGCTACTTGGACCTCCGTGCATACATTTGCCAAGCATTACAATTTACCTTTATACTCTAGATCCCGAGCAGGTTTTGCCACTGCTGTTTTGCAAGGGATCCTAACTACACCATAATCTCTACTTTTTTCCTCCTCCCTTAGTTTAGCTATGGTATTCTACCCATTTGTAAGGACTGCAGATGCATCCTTGAAGGACATAGTACAGTTTTGTACCTACCATAAATGTAGATGTCCGATAGGAATGCATCTGCAGTCAGGATTACCCACCCACCTTCCCTCTGTGGTACTCCTAGGGTATTTGCCATCCTTCAGCTAGCTTGGGGGGGATCTATTATGGTGTATTTGTTTGTATATATGTACATACATGCTTATTTTATGTGTTTGCTCTCTACTATTTGGAAACATTGGCATTTATCCAAATTTAGCCATCAAAGAGGGCACCTGGCATCTGGGGCAAGAAACACTGAGGAAGATGGCGTCGGCTGATGCCTTTATACCCGAAAAACTGCAGCTATGACGTCGGGTGAAGTGCGACACCAGCCGAAGCCGGACCCAGACTTTGGAATCCGGCCGACCGAAGGGCTGCCTGACGACAGGACTACCCATTTGTAAGGACTGCAGATGCATTCCTATCGGACATCTACATTTATGGTAGGTACAAAACTGTACTTTTTAAAGGTTTGAATTGATCAAAGAGGTTGTCAAGCGGGTTTTTAGGTCTTGCATCTGAAAGTACAGTAGAAATTATCCATCCAGTCCCGTGCCCTTTTTAGGAAGGCGTTTACACAATCCCAGAAGTCATCTGGTAAATGGTAAAAATGGCAGAGATAAACAGTAAATGGAGATTGCTTGTACACTGCCACAAAACTAGAAAAAAAGTATGTTTATTTCCCACCTTATCCTTGCCATCCTCTCTCATAGCCAGTCTGTTGCTGGTTTTATCTTTGGAAAAAAAATCGCAGCAGATTCTTGTGTACTAGGAATAGTCCAGAAAAGGTACAAGTAGCATTGGAAATCTTGTGTTCCAAACCTGGAAGTTCCTCCCTACCCATAAAGTCAACTGCATCTTTCAGCCCATCTGTTTTCCAGGCATTACTAAATCAGTTTTAAATTCAGCAGGCCAAAAGGTTTTAGTTGAGCATACTCCTAGTACTCAGCTTCATATATGTTAAAAATAATACAAAATGCTCACCCTCCAAACTCTTTCCTCTTATTCCTTTGTCCATTTTGGTGACTGTGGACCTCAGGAGTACTGTCATCATATTCCCGATGTCCTTCAAGGATGCATCTGCAGTCTTTACAAATGGGTTGTCCTGTCGTCAGGCAGCCCTTCGGTCGGCCGGATTCCAAAGTCTGGGTTTGGCTTCGGCTGGTGTCGCACTTCACCCGACGTCATTGCGGCAGTTATTCGGGTATAAAGGCATCAGCCGACGCCATTTTCCTCAGTCTTTCTTGCCGCGTGGCGCCCGAAGCAGAAGCTGTTCGCAAGTGCCGGTCGGTCAGATCCAGAGATTACTACTACCGAATACTATCAAGACTTCTATAAAGCTAAGTACCCCGTTGGGGACTCTTTCTTGCCTCAGCCGATGTCAGAGAAAGTTAATAACTGTTTATCTTGTGGGAAACAAATACCTCATAAAGATTTCCACTCCTATTGTATACATTGTTTAGGCCCAGACCACGACGTAGCAGCTTGTCTAGCCTGTGCTTCTTTTAACTGACGGACGCTTAGACGTCGGTCGGACTTTGCTGAACAGATTTTCGGCTCCGATTTTGCCTACATTATGCCGTCGGATCCTCCGACTACGCAAATTACAAAAAAACGCAAAGAAAAGGACAGACTCTTGCGGTCCGCGGTTTCGGCCGAAACCGCGGTTAAGCAAACCACGAGTGTCTCGGTTTCGGCCGAAACCGAGCAAAGCGGTTCTTTCTTCAGCCGATATCATGCCTTCTACCGAGGCCTCTTCTAACCTGGTAGAAACGGCTTCTGAAATCCAACCTTCTGTTGCGGTTTCACAGGATTTATCAGACACCATTCCCCTGGATGTTTCAACCCCTGCACGTGGAGCTGCTAGGCCTCCTCCAGCTATGTCTATTAAGGCCTTTGCCAGGGCTAAAGCAGCCAAAGCATCAAAACCTGTGCCTGCCAAGCACCCTTCTCACAGGCCCAGCTCCAGCTCCCACATGCTTTCTTTGGCTGAGGATCTCATCTCTTTAATTGGGAGCCCAGCCTCATCCAGACAGGGCCTCTCTCCTCCTCCAGAAAAGAGGCCTAGAGCAGAGCCCCCTGAGCCAGTATCCACAGATGATTCCTCTGATGACTCAGAACATACAGACCCTCCTGAGGCTTCTTATTCTCCTTACGAAGATTCTGATGCTGAGGAGTCCATCCCTTCAGCCTCTCCTCCTGAGGAATTTTCCTTTGGGGAAACCTTGCATGCTATGAGGGAACAATTTCAGTGGCAGGGCCAAGATTTCTCAGACTCTAGAAAAAGGCTTAGGACCTTTCTACATTTGCCACAGCATAGGCCTTTAGCTATACCTCCAGTTCTTTCTGTTGTTGATGATGCATTTAATGATGCTTGCACTATATTTTTCTTACCCGCCCTGCCTGCGCTCCGATAGGGTACTAGGGTCCCCGGACACTCATCACCACTTATATAAGGCTCCTTTTGCAGATCCAGAAACTATCTCCCAGGGTCCTAAAGCTGTAGCCACTACTTCTTCTAAAAACCCCCCTCCCCTCTGAAAGGGAATCCAGGTCCTTAGAGAGATGGGGTAAAAAAGTTTACACCTCTGCTACTTTGTCAGCTAGAGCTTTGAACTGCCAATTTCATATGATTCAATATCAAGAGTTTATGCTTGACCAGTTGACTAAAAAGCTGTCCTCTGAAGAATCTTTAGATAAAAAGTATGTTCAAGAAATGGTACATAACATACAGCAGGTTAGTAACCATTCTTTAAAATGTGGCTATGATGCACTGGAGGCTTCCTTTAGATCAGCCATGACTGGCACAGTTATCAGGAGGCATGCATGGTTGAAAGAACAGGCACTACCAGACCATGTCAAATCTAAGCTTTTGGATGCACCTATGGACAAGGTCAATTTATTTGGTTCCCCTGCACAACAGGTACTAAAAAAGATGGAAGAGAAAGCAAAATCTGTGCAAACAGTGAAAGATTTCTTACAACTTCAACCTCCAAGGTTTAGCAGGAACTGGCCCTCCAAGAATTGGTCCTTTCCGGAATCCTCTAAGGCACAAAGAGGCAGGAATAGGCGCTAGAGGCAGAAACCAATCCAGGGGTGCCTACAGGGGTCGCCAGTGGCAGGGTAACAACCAACGAGGCACGGATACAGCCACCACCACTACAACAACTCAATCACATTGACTTGGCGGTGGCACCGCCTACCAGGGAACAACTAGAAGCACCCTTAGGCGGAAAGCTAACCTTATTCTCAAGAAACTGGCACTGCATTACAAGAGAAAAATGTATTTTGCAAACTATAGACCAAGGTTACAGGTTCCATTTCCATACTCTACCAGAAAAGAGAGGAATGCCAAACCTTCCACCTACTCAAAGGACAGAAGCTCTAAAGCAAATATCTCAATTATTAAGAATGAGAGCTGTGGAAAAGGTACCATCTATGGAGCAAGGAAAGGGATTTTACTCCAGACTCTTCCTGGTACCAAGAAAAGAAAACAAATGGAGGCCTATTCTAGACCTGTCCGCTTTAAACACATTCCTCATTGTTCCAAAATTCAAAATGCTGACCCTACAGCAGCTTCTTCCCATGCTGGGCAAGGAGTCTTGGCTGGTAACTCTAGATCTCAAGGAGGCATACCTGCACGTCCCCATAAGACCAATTTGCAGAAGATACCTCAGATTTCTTGCAGGATCAGAGCATTATCAATTCTCAGCATTGCCCTTTGGCTTATCTACTGCGCCCAGAGTGTTCACGAAATGCCTGGCATCAGTAATCGCTCATTGCAGACTTCAGGGGATTCAAATCTATCCCTACCTGGACGACTGCCTGATACAAGCGGACAACAAAAACAAACTAACAGAAGACTTGCAAAGAGTCATCTTCTTGCTGCAAGCCCTGGGATACACAGTCAATACAAAAAAGTCAAGGCTGATTCCATCCCAAAGAATAACCTTTCTGGGTGCAGAACTGGACACATCAAAACAAATGGCATTCCTAACTGCAGAAAAGAAAGAGCAACTTCCTCTCTATTTCTTGGCATTAACAAAGCAGAACCATCTAACTGCAAGAAAAGTGCTGCAAGCTCTAGGCTTCATGGCATCCTGCATAATACTAGTCCCTCATGCCAGGCTGCATATGAGAAAGCTACAGTGGTACCTAAAGAATTTGTGGTCCCAGCACAAGCACAGCCTAGAAACCAAAATTTCAATGATCCCATGCCTGAAACAGGAGTTCCTATGGTGGGCTCAGGCCTGCCAATCAAACACAGGATTGCCCTTCTGCAAAAGCCATCCAAGACAAACCATCACGACAGATGCCTCAGACCTCGGATGGGAGGCACACATGCTGGACAAGTGCATTCAAGGCCTATGGACTCAAGACCAGCTGCATCTGCACATAAATCTAAAAGAAATGATGGCAGTAAAATTGGCAATCCAGGCATTCAGACCCTTTCTCCAAGAAGGCCAGTTGATGATAAGGACAGACAACACCACAGTTATGTGGTACATCAACAAACAGGGAGGCACACACTCATACCCTCTATGCCGGCTGGCACTGGACTTATGGGAAGTGGCTCTGAGCTACAACATTCAGTAACAGGCAATTTATGTACCAGGGAAGGAAAACATTCTAGCAGACATATTAAGCAGAACTACAACAGATGCCCACGAATGGATGCTGCATCCGGACATCTTCAAAACCATCAGAAGAAAATGGGGATTACCACAAATAGACTTGTTTGCATCCCCTTGCAATCACCAGTTGAAGAAATTCACCCACTTGCTTGGAAGGTGGACTCCTTCTCTTTCAGTTAGAAAAGCCTGACAGCATACGCATTCCCACCACTTCCTTTGATGCACAAGGTGCTTCTGAAGATCAAAGAGGAACGTCCGAGGATCATTCTGATAGCCCCAAACTGGCCAAGACAACATTGGTATCCACTGCTGAGGAGCATGTCCCGGGAACAAATATGGACACTGCCCCTAATCCCATTACTGCTAACACAGAACAACTACAACATCCTGCATCCAAACCTAAAAACTCTGCAGCTAACTGCCTGGAACATTACATAACAGCAATTAACCCAAATTTATCCCAAAGGGTTAAAGACATAATCCTGGAGGCTCGTAGACCTTCAACAAGAAAGAATTATGCAACAAAATGGAAAAGATATCTCATCTGGAGTACTGCAAAGGGGCAAGATGTGACACTGGTGAACATAGCCAACATCCTGGAGTACTTGGCGGAGCTCTACCATACAGGCCTGTCCTATTCTTCCATCAAGATACATGCATCAGCTATTTCAGCAGAATACAGCTTGGATCCTCCTGTCTTCTCGCATCCTCTGCTCAGACAGTTTCTGAGAGGAATTAAAAATGTAAAACCTCCCAGGAAACCTCCATTGCCAGCATGGGACTTGAACTTTGTGCTAGAAAAACTGACTCTTCCTCCTTTCGAACCAGCAGCAGCAGAATTACAATACTTATCCTGGAAGACTGCTTTCCTGCTGGCAATAACTTCAGCAAGAAGGGTCTCTGAACTACAGGCATTAATGGCAGTGCAACCCTTCCTGATCTTCCATCAAGATAGAGTATCCATGAGAACAAACCCTACATTTATGCCTAAGGTGGTATCCAGAGTCTCTTTAAATCAGGCTATCCACCTTCCTACATTCTTCCCCAACCCACAGAACAGGGGAGAAAGGCTCTTACATACCTTGGATGTACACAGACAATTACGCTACTACCTGGACAGGACAAAAAACAATAGAAAAACTGACCAGCTTCTGGTAGCTTATGCAACAGGAAAGGAAGGAAAACCAATTTCTAAACAGACAATCTCCAAATGGATAGGAAATTGCATTAGATTTTGTTACTCCTACCATGGAAAGAAAACTCCAGAGAACATCAGGCCTCACTCCACAAGGGCTACAGCCACTACCACAGCTTTCTTACGAGGAGTGGCTACCAAGGACATTATAGAGGCTGCTACTTGGACCTCCGTGCATACATTTGCCAAGCATTATAACTTACCTCTTTACTCTAGATCCCGTGCTGGTTTTGCCACTGCTGTTTTGCAAGGGATCCTAACTACACCATAATCTCTTCTCATTTCCTCCTCCCCTAGTTTAGCTATGGTATTCTACCCATTTGTAAAGACTGCAGATGCATCCTTGAAGGACATAGTACAGTTTTGTACCTACCATAAATGTAGATTTACCAGCCCTTTAACGTATTATGCTACTATTTCTATTTAATCTCAGCACGTACATTCCATTAGTTGTTTACATTTTTTTTATCCTGTACCTTATACTTCTAGCTATAGTCAGGTTCCTTGGATCCCTGAGCATTTGCCTGGGTTCTGGTGTTGACAGATTTTGAATCTGTTGGTTTTATGTAGAACTGAAGTTGTTTGAACACCTGTATTGGCTGTTCTTTGAAACTTCCCAGTGCCTGATACTAGTAGAGGTGAGTGGGTTGTTATCAGTAATCTGATTGTTGATTTTTGTTATATATATTTTTTCTACTTCTTGTTTTAGCCTTTGACTGTTGGTTTCTCAACATAGGTTAGTAAGTTTTCGATGTTTGATGGGGCTGAGTTCCATCGGAATTGCTTTAACGCAGTTGTTTTATATCGCGTTAGTAGATGCTCGTTGGACTGTATCTCTTGTGCCTGCCAGCCGCAGTTGTTAGTAGGACATCTTTTGTTCCCGGACCGTTTTCGGTTGTCCTGGTTACATTTGCAAAGTCTTCTGGATCGGACAGTGTTGTTGACACTTTTTCATATGTGACCGCTTTTTATATGCGACTGTCCTTGGTCTAGTTTTAGGGGATTATGTGAATGTTGATGGCGTTTTTCATATGAGATATGAGGTAAGAACAGGGCACATATGCAGCCGTGATTACCGCCAGTACCAGTCAATATTGTGTTGGTGTAGACGTCTGTGAATATGCCATCAGCCACATAAGAAAATGTATGTTCTGCATATTTTAACAGCAATAACAAACTGTTGTTTTTCGTTCTTGGACTGCTAATTGCCATATTGTTTGCACTATTCACTAGCATTGCCTGTGTCATAGATCCTTTCTTATCATATCTTTGATGTGAGATAGTATACAGGGTTTATTTGCTCGTCCGGAGCCTATATACAAAGGAATTAAGTATGCGTTTAGTTAGCGATTCCATCAGGAGCTGTGGAATACGTCTTAGATATACTTGTAGATAGAAATATGATATGTTCGCATTTAGAAATCATTGTTTTCTGCTTCATGTTTTGTGTTTTGTTTATGACTCTGTTAGTGTTCTAGTGCTGTAAGGGGAGAAACTTAGTTGGCTTATACAGCCACATCGACAGGCTTTACTGTTTTATTTTTCTTTTTGTACAGTACAGTTTGTTTAAGGCAATTTTGCCATACTTTTAAATTGTTTTTAAACTATTTTATCAGTTTTTACTTTTCAGTACTGTCTCTTTAAATAAGGACATGCAGGGATAGATAATTTATTAACAATTATCTAATCAGTGTTTAATTAGTTAGTTTGAGCGCCAAAAGTTTTTTTGTATAAAAGGTTGCATTTATCAATGTTTCACTACACCTGAAGAAGCATAGTACAGCTACGTGAAAGCGCTTGTGTGTTTTTGTTCCAAATAAAGAAGCTTCCGTTACCAGAGACTATCTCCGTGTGGTGACTCCAGTGGATTTTGTGTCTTATAGTTCTTTTGTTCCTTCCAAGGGGAGTCTTCGTTTTCCTGCCACAGTTTTTGGACTTTTTTTCCTTGCTGTTGTGCTGTTTGCAGGCTAAACACATGGAGAACAACAATATTGAGTTGGATTTTCGTCCAGAGACGAGGATTATTGGTGTATCGGCTTGGGATTCCCTCAAGCATTGTAAAGAGAATCCTTTATTGGCTCTGGAATTGACAAATCAACCCAACGTATTGCCAACTACACCGAATGGTGAGAATGTTGCTGAGTTTAATAGACTTTTTAGAGTGCTTCAAGATGATTTATATCCGTTGCAGAGACTAGCCTGGCAGAGACTGCATTTAGAGGCATGCATACACTTTAAGATAGTGCCTAGAGGCATGCGTGTTTTTTGTATGCCTTCCTATGGCAACAGTCATCCTTTGTTGTTAAGAAAATGGCAGGACCTTAACATACAATTAGGTTTTAGTTACATTAATTTGCTGCTGGAATATTTTTCTCCTTTGGAAGCTGAGTTAAGAAACAAGATAGACTTACAACATACAGCCATCATTGAACGCTTTAAGACTGAATATTTTACCAGGAGTCTTGATTCTCTCTGGGTTCAGGTACAGTCATTCAGTGAAAGACTCAAGGAAGTTAAACATAAAAAACTTGTTAGGGATGCCAATGATTTTGCCAGTGGCCAGATTTTTGTATGGCCTAGAACTGAGAATGTACATATGCAGAGTACACGTAAAGATGGGCTCCCTAGTAATGCTTCCAGCTCTCCATCGATGCCTACAGTTAGTGCTACCATTGAACCTACCTTGGCCCATTCTGCTTCTTCTACAGCCAACAGTATGGTTATTACAGCATCAGCGCCCTTTAATCCTGTCTCTACTTTTGTTGATGAAGTAGGTTTGGACAACAGTACTCCGCCTCCAAATCAACAGGCAGCTAAAATATTTTTGCTAGCAGGTGCTAAACCGAAGGACACGTCCTCTGCAAGTAACCATTTTTTACCTTTTCCGGACAAGCAACAGCCAGGATGGCGAGGCCGGTCAAGCAGCAGAGGACCAAGGAAAAGAAAGGGATCTGTAGAAAATTATCCCAATACCAGGAAACAAAGAAATTGAATTCAACAGCCCACCACCAAGAAAAGACAAGACTGAATTCTCTTGTATGCAACATTTCCACTTATACTCTGAGTCAGATCTTTCCCTTTTAGAGAAAGGACTGAATTTTATTCCCTCACAAGTCAGTTATTTAAGTGACATTTTAATAGACTTGAGGTTGTTTTGCCGTAATGTCTCTTTGAAGATTTTGTTTAAAGATAGTAGTGTTTTGGACACTAACACCTTAAAAAGTTTCTTCAGAGTCAAAAGCCGCTTTACTCCTATGATGCCACACAATGTGGAGAGTTTTATGAAGATGTGTGAGAATGACTTCTATGAATGGTTTAGGTCAACTAAAAAAAGATGTCATTTTTATAATGTCAGTAAAGCCGAACAGAGTTCTATTAAATCTCTGAAAAATAATGAACATATTATTGTTAAACCAGCTGACAAGGGAGGAGCAGTGGTTATTTTGAATTCTTCAGAATATTTTACTACCATGAATAATATGTTATCAGATGACAAGGTATATGAAATTATTTCTAGAGAAAAGGTCAGAAAAATTGTGAAATTGGTGCATGACAGTCTATATGATCTCTTGATGTGTGGTCAGATTAGCTGTGAGTTATATGAATACTTCTTAATAGAGTTTCCCACTCTTCCTATTATCAAGGGACTACCCAAAATCCACAAAGGCGTCAAACCAGTACCGATGAGACCCATAGTCTCAGGTGAACGGTGGATAACCTCCACCATTTCTTCCTTTGTGGAAGGGCTATTACGACCTTTGGTGGATGATATTCCAGTTATTCTGAAAGACTCTTATCAGCTCATTGAGTTTCTTAAAGATTTTGTGTTGGATGAGAGGGGGGCAACAATATTACTAGTGACCATGGACGTCAAGAACCTCTTTACCAGTATCCCCAATGATTTGGGACTGCAGGCCATCAGAGAGATTCTTGTCAGTAACTCAGGTTATAGCAGTAGCAGACAGATTTTGATCAACTGTCTGCTTGAAATGATACTTGACAATAATGTATTTTTGTTTCAGGATCAGCTATACCTTCAGAAATGGGGAATTGCCATGGGCACTCCCTGTGCGAATAGTTACGCTAACCTTGTGGTCCACCATTGGGAATTGAATCATCTGTTTAAGCATATAGATTACGACAAGGTTAGATTGTATAAGATGTTTGTTGATGACGTCCTCTTTGTGTGGGAGGGGACTAGAGTAGAATGTCTTAATTTCATTGCAGAACTAGAAATGACATCTACTTTTCTAAGATTTACAGCTGAAATTTCTCCAGTTCAAGCATATTTCTTAGATCTGAAGCTGGAAGTTAATGCCAACAAGATTGTCACCTCTCTATATAGGAAACCTACCTGGAGGAATACTTTGTTACGGTTTGAGAGTATGCATCCCAGGTTTACCTTTAGAGGGATAGTCCTAAGCCAAATGTACAGAATCTGTAGAATCTGCAGTGATAAGAATGACATGTTTTTAGAATTGAATGCACTTGAAGGTTTGTTCAAAGAAAGAGGATACCCTGCCAAGTTAGTAGATGATTGCAAGCAGGAAGTCATTATGAAAGTATTCAACAGGACAGATGGTTCTGCTTCTGCAAGGAGTAGCCTTTCGTTCCACACTTTGAATAACAATAGGTACACTGATAGGCTTACTTATGTCACTAAGTACACCAGTGACGTTGTTGAACATAACAAAATTATCAGCAGAAACTGGAACATTCTGGTTACAGATCCGTTTACTAGGAAAATTGTGGGGGACCATCCGAGGTTCAGTTACAAAACATGTCATAACTTAAAGCAAACTTTATGTTTAGAGCAGAGCTCTCTGTCAAATAGCCACTCTAGTGACCCACATGGGACTTTTCCTTGTGGACACTGTCATGTGTCCACATATATCTAAGAATGTTTGTTTTTCACATCCAGATGGTTCCTTTACGTTTACACCTAGATTTCATAGTGATTGCAACAGTACCAATCTCATTTATCTGGCCACATGTGACTCTTGTGGAGCCTTCTATGTAGGCCTCACGAAGAGAAGACTTCGTGATAGGGTCTACAACCATTGCTATGACATTAGGAAAGGTAATGAAAGCAATGCTTTGGCCAAGCACATTCTGGAACATAATGCACATAGTTTTAGCTTCATGGTTCTGGAGTTGTTGGCAGTTAATAATAGGGAAGGAGATAATATGAACCAACTGGCTGTTAGGGAATTTAAGTGGATCTTTATTTTGAAAGCACATATATACCCAGGCATTAATCAATACGTATCAGTTAAACCTGTTCTTAATAGCAGGAAGTTGTGAAATAAACGCATATGTCTTGATGTTTTGTTTGGGTACTGTCTATGTCTTCTAGACCTGTTTTTATGCTTGATTTCCCATTAGTTTTATTCCTTCCAGTTCTGGTTTCATAGAGCTCTTCAATCTATAAGTGGACTGTGTTCCTGTTTCACAGTCACTTTTCTTTATTTAATATGCCTTATGCTTGGCCTCCATAGGTATAATATTAGTCTGTTATAGACTGATCTCTTGGTGTGCTTTTAGTCATTCCATTTTGCATACTTGTGTTATGGCTCGCATATAATACAGGGAAATTCTGTGGTCTGATACTATGGGCTCTATATATGCCCAGAAGTGGTTTCTTGATATTCACTTTGGTTTCATTCTTTGGTATGTTTGATTAGATACCTGATTTAGTACATAATATTTTATCCATTTTTCTACATTGCACAGCACTACTATATTTCTGGTACCTCGGTTCTTAGTGCGTGTCCATCCTTTGGATGAGACTGGACGCCTGCAGTGCTATTACAGTTGTGTTTACCAGCCCTTTAACGTATTATGCTAATTATTTCTATTTAATCTCAGCACGTACATTCCATTAGTTGTTTACATTTTTTTATCCTGTACCTTATACTTCTAGCTATAGTCAGGTTCCTTGGATCCCTGAGCATTTGCCTGGGTTCTGGTGTTTGACAGATTTTGAATCTGTTGGTTTTATGTAGAACTGAAGTTGTTTGAACACCTGTATTGGCTGTTCTTTGAAACTTCCCAGTGCCTGATACTAGTAGAGGTGAGTGGGTTGTTATCAGTAATCTGATTGTTGATTTTTGTTATATATATTTTTTATACTTCTTGTTTTAGCCTTTGACTGTTGGTTTCTCAACATAGGTTAGTAAGTTTTCGATGTTTGGTGGGGCTGAGTTCCATCGGAATTGCTTTAACGCAGTTGTTTTATATCACGTTAGTAGATGCTCGTTGGACTGTATCTCTTGTGCCTGCTAGCCGCAGTTGTTAGTAGGACATCTTTTGTTCCCGGACCGTTTTCGGTTGTCCTGGTTACATTTGCAAAGTCTTCTGGATCGGACAGTGTTGTGACACTTTTTCATATGTGACCGCTTTTTATATGTGACTGTCCTTGGTCTAGTTTTAGGGGATTATGTGAATGTTGATGGCGTTTTTCATATGAGATGTGAGGTAAGAACAGGGCACATATGCAGCCGTGATTACCGCCAGTACCAGTCAATATTGTGTTTGTGTAGACGTCTGTGAATATGCCATCAGCCACATAAGAAAATGTATGTTCTGCATATTTTAACAGCAATAACAAACTGTTGTTTTTCGTTCTTGGACTGCTAATTGCCATATTGTTTGCACTATTCACTAGCATTGCCTGTGTCATAGATCCTTTCTTATCATATCTTTGATGTGAGATAGTATACAGGGTTTATTTGCTCATCCGGAGCCTATATACAAAGGAATTAAGTATGCGTTTAGTTAGCGATTCCATCAGGAGCTGTGGAATACGTCTTAGATATACTTGTAGATAGAAATATGATATGTTCGCATTTAGAAATCATTGTTTTCTGCTTCATGTTTTGTGTTTTGTTTATGACTCTGTTAGTGTTCTAGTGCTGTAAGGGGAGAAACTTAGTTGGCTTATACAGCCACATCGACAGGCTTTACTGTTTTATTTTTATTTTTGTACAGTACAGTTTGTTTAAGGCAATTTTGCCATACTTTTAAATTGTTTTTAAACTATTTTATCAGTTTTTACTTTTCAGTACTGTCTCTTTAAATAAGGACATGCAGGGATAAATAATTTATTAACAATTATCTAATCAGTGTTTAATTAGTTAGTTTGAGCGCCAAAAGTTTTTTGTATAAAAGGTTGCATTTATCAATGTTTCACTACACCTGAAGAAGCGTAGTACAGCTACGTGAAAGCGCTTGTGTGTTTTTGTTCCAAATAAAGAAGCTTCCGTTACCAGTGACTATCTCCGTGTGGTGACTCCAGTGGATTTTGTGTCTTATAAATGTAGATGTCCAAGAGGAATGCATCTGCAGTCAGGATTACCCACCCTCCTTCCCCTCTGAGGTACTCCTTCGGTATTTGCCAATCTTCAGCTAGCTTGGGGGGGATCTATTATGGTGTATTTGTTTGTATATATGTACATACATGCTTATTTTGTGTGTTTGCTCTCTAGTATTTGGAAACTTTGGCTTTTATCCAAATTTAGCCATCCAAGAGGGCACCTGGCATCTGGGGCAAGAAACACTGAGGAAAATGGCGTCGGCTGATGCCTTTATACCCGAATAACTGCCGCAATGACGGGTGAAGTGCGACACCAGCCGAAGCCAGACCCAGACTTTGGAATCCGGCCGACCGAAGGGCTGCCTGACGACAGGACAACCCATTTGTAAAGACTGCAGATGCATTCCTCTCGGACATCTACATTTATGGTAGGTACAAAACTGTACTTTCTTCGTGTTTCACTGTTGCAGTCATCACATTTGGGTTATCTGCTTGCAGTAGCCCTCATTCGGCCTGATTATCAGTCTTGGGTCCTCTGTCGGTTGCAGTCTCGTCTTCTGTGACATCAGGTAGTCAGGGTTATAAAGCATGCAGCCGAAGCCATTGCATCAGTCTTTCTTGCCGTGCGGTGCCCGAAGCAGAAGTTCACAAGTGCTGGTCGGCAGACTCCTGAAATTTTCATTTTAGAGTTTCAGAACCTAAGTCTTCAACTAAAGCTAAGTACCCCGTTGGGGAAACTTTTTCTTGCTCTAAACCGATGTCGATAAAAGTCAATAATTGTATTTTTTGTGGAAAGCAAATACCTCACAAAGATTTTAATTCGTACTGTATTCCTTGCCTAGGCCCTGACCGCGACGTACCTTGCTGTCTGTTTTGTGCCTTAAGTAACAAACTATTCATCGGTATATTTACGTTTCTAAATATTTTGGTACTCTGTTCAATTATCCATGTATGTCTTCGGTAAGCTATCAGACTACTGACATTACAAAAAAACGCAAAGATAGACAGGCCGCCTAGGTCCAAAGCTGCCGATGACACTTCTCCTAAGCCAGTTGCCAGTTTGGTACTCAGTGAGGTGCTTTCGCAACCTCTGATGCCCGCTACTTTAGATTCGCAGGCATCTGCTGAGACCCATTCGGAGTCCGGTATGCCGCGAGATGCTTCAACTGTGGAACCTGTGGATGTCTCCACCTTGGATGGGTCCGGAGCTGCTGTGCAGACACCGGCTTCTGAGGGTGTATTCAGGCCTACTGACTTGCATATTAAACAGACGCCATCTTCAAGGCCTAAAACTTGAACCATGCCTTGAAAACTGACGTCCAGACCACATGGTCAGGCCTCTATGCGTAAACAAATAAGAATGGCTGAAGACCTTATTACTTTAATCAGGGGAAGCCAACCTTCCCCCTCTAAGAGATCTAGGACTGAATTTGCTTATACTTTTGACCAGGATTCTGAAATTTGTTTCCTCTGATGACCAGGATTTACCTTTATCTACCTATGAGGATTCTGATGCAGATGACTCTCTTACCTCTGCACCCCCCCCCCCCCAAAGAGGATTTCTCTTTTGGTGAAACCCTGCATACTCTTAGGGAGCACTTTCGCTGGGAAAGCTAGGATTACTCTAGAGGCTTAGGGATTTCTTACTCGTGCCCTAACACAGGCCTTTAGCTATCCCTCCTGTACTAGACAGTTGATGATGCCTTTTTGGAATCTAGCTTGGCCCCTGACTCTCTACCTCCTGCTCTCTGAAAACCTGACTGATATTACAGGGTTCCTGACTCTCAAATTCTTTTTTAAAAATCCTACTGCCGATCCGTGAGACCATTTCACTGGGACCCAAGGGTATTAAGGCTACTACTGCCAAAAATCCTACCTCCTCTGATAGAGACACCAGGGCGATGGATAGGTGGGGTAAGAAAGTATATAATTCTGCAACTTTGGCCATTAGGGCGGTAAACTGCCAGTTTCATATGTTAATGTCAGCAGCATGTTATTGGATTGCTTAAACAAAAAATGATTCCTGATTCTGCCGAAAATAAGGATTTACAGGATTTAATGCATTCTGCTTGACAGGTTGGAAAGCATACTTTGCAATGTGATTTTGATTCACTAGAGGCATCTTGCAGGGCTGCTGTAACTGGGTCTGTACTTAGAAGGCATGCTTAGCTTAAGGAGCGATCTTTGCCAGATCATGTTAAAGCTAAATTGCTGGATGCTCCCTTGAATCAGGACTGCATGTTTGGCAACAAAGCAGAAGTTGTTCTTAAAAAGATGGTGGAAAAAGCTAAATCTATGCAAATTGTTAAAGATTTCCTACAAGTACAGCCTCCAAGATTTAGTAGGCATTGGCCCTGTACGAATTGGTCTTTTTCTGCCTCTTCCAGGCCTTCATTCCAATCCCAGAACCAGCAGAACACCCAGGCTTCAGTCCCAGGGTACGCACAGCCTCCATTTTTAGTATTTAGAAGAAACCGTGACTATAGCAAGGAAGTATTTCAGGATTCTGGGGTACATAGTTTTCATCAACTTGATTTTCTCCAGCCAAATTACACAAGGAAAATGACAATGGTTGACTGATAGGCTGGGGTTGGATATGAGGTTTTCAGATCCTTTCCTTCCTCTAGGGGCATTGGCACTTAATGGCTTGGCTCTGCTGACTGTACTGGATCCCATCCAAATGGCTTGCAGGGTTGAGTCACCTTTGGGAGTTTCAGATGTTCGTGTTACGCTGCTACAGTCATCACACTTGGGTTATCCTGCTGTCAGGCGGTCCCGCAGTCGGCCTGAATTCCAAAGTCTTGGTCCGGCGTCGGTTGCTGTCGCTTCTTCCCTGACGTCTGTGCGCCAGGGGTATATCAGAGGCATCCAATGCCATTTTCTTCAGTCTTTCTTGCCGCGCGGTGCCCGAAGCAGAAGCAGCTTGCAAGTGCCGGTCGGCCGACACCCGAGATTTTCGAATAGAGTTTCAGTCCGAAGTCTTCAAAGCTAAGTACTCCTTTGAGGAACCTTTTCTTGCCTCAGTCCGATGTCAGAAATTTAACAATTGCATTTTTTGTGGGAAGCAAATACCTCATAAGGACTTTCATTCTTTTTGTATACCTTGCCTAGGCCCAGACCACGGCGTCACTGGTTGTCTGTTTTGTGCTAGGTTCAATAAGTGAACTATTAAGCGACGCTTTGATTTCGCACGACACTACTTGGGTAGGAAATTTAATTACATTATGTCGTCTGAGCTTATGACTACCGGCGTGCATAAAAAACGCAAAGATAAAGAAAGGCAACCTAGATCCAAGCCAGACTCTGAGGCCTCGGCTGGGCCGGTCGCTGGTTTTCAGTGAGGCGCCTACGCAGCCCCTGGCTACCGCTGAATTGGATCCCCAGACCGCTTCGGACTCTCCAGCAGAGAGTTCTAGGCAGACGCAGCCATTTTCTTTAGGCCCTACCGACGACATTGCAGTAGGAGAAGCCGGTGCTGTAGAAACACCTTTGGTTTCTGAAGGTGTCTTCAGACAGGCTACTCTCACCATAAAATCTTATAAGCTTAAGACTCCTCTAAAATCAAAAAAGACTACTCTTCAGTCTCCAGATCAAGGCCCTATGCCTAAGAAACATGCTTGAAATGGCTGAAGATTTAATTTCTTTGATCAGGTGTTCCCAACCCCTCCCCGACAAAAGGCCTAGACAAGAGGAGGATTATGCCTCCTCTGATCAAGTGTCTGTTTCCTCAGGCTCCTCTGAGGAACAGGATTACTCCTTTCCCGCTTATGAAGATTCTGATGCTGTAGACTCCATTCCCTCAGCTTCTCCCCCTGAAGATTATTCCTTTGGGGAAACCTTACATACCATGAGGGAACATTTCCACTGGGAAGGTCAGGACTACTCCTACTCAAAGAAAAGGCTCCGAGAGTTTTTTACTCCCCAGCACAGACCCCTTGCTGTCCCCCCAGTTTTAGACATTGTGGATGATGTTTTCTTAGAATCTAGTCTAAATCCAGATTCTCTGCCTCCTGCTCCAGCCAAACCAGATAGATACTATAGAGTGCCTGACTCTCTCAAATTCCTATACAAAAGCCCTGTTGCTGATCCAGAGACAATCTCCCAGGGTCCCATGGGGGCTAAGGTTTCTATGGCTAAAACTCCTGTACCCTCTAAAAGGGACTCCAGAGCACTAGATAGGTGGGGGAAGAAGGTTTACACCTCAGCTACTCTAGCTATGAGAACTAAATTCTCAGTTTCACATGCTTAAATACCAGCAATTCCTAATGTCTCAAATAAAAACAAAAGATGGGCACGCACCCTCAACAGTCTGAATTCAAGGAAATGCAGGATCTGTTGCATGCAGCTGAACAGGTGGGCAAACATACTTTACAATGTGGTATTGATGCCTTTGAAGCTTCCTCTAGAGCAGCTGTTACTGGGTCTGTTATACAGAGGCATGCTTGGTTAAAGGAACAATCTCTGCCTGATCATGTTAAAGCAAAGTTACTAGATGCACCCTTACAGCAGGATGTCTTATTTGGGGTTAAAGCAGAGGAGGTTTTAAAGAAAATGGAGGATAAGGCAAAATCTATGCAGACGGTCAAAGATTTCTTACAGGTACAGCCCCCACGCTTCAACAGAAATTGGCCAACAAAAAATTGGTCCTTTCCAGCTTCTGACAGACCACAGAGGGGTAAATACAGGCGCCCAAGGGGCAGAGGACAAGCACAAATATCTTACAAACCTCGCCAATGGGGCACTGCAACACAGAAGGGAGGAGAAGACAGGCCACAAACTACTAGAAGGCAAACGCAATGACTTGTACCTCAAACTGCCAAGCAAAACTCTCTTGGCAGCTCCCTTGGGAGGAAAATTAGCACTTTTTGCAGACAACTGGCGCATCGTCACACAGGACAAATGGGTCCTAGACATTATCTCACAAGGATACAGATTCCATTTCCACACCTTGCCAAGGATAAAAGGAATGCCAAATCTGCCACAAAATCAATGGGCAGAGGCACAAAAACAAATTACAGCTCTCCTGGACATGAGAGCCATTCAGATGGTACCTGCATAGGAGCAAGGCCAAGGATTTTACTCAAGGCTCTTTCTAGTCCCCAGAAAGGACAATGCTTGGAGACCCATTCTGGACCTTTCAGTTTTAAACACCTTCTTGCAAGTACCCAAATTCAAGATGCTAACACTACAGCAGCTTCTTCCCATGTTGGGCAAGGAAGCTTGGCTAGTAACGTTGGACCTCAAGGAGGCATACCTGCATGTCCCTATCAGACAAAATTGCAGAAGATACCTCCGTTTCATTGCAGGTTCAACCCATTACCAATTCTCTGCACTGCCCTTTGGCTTATCTACTGCGCCCAGGGTCTTCACAAAATGCCTGACACCAGTAATTGCATACTGCAGACAGAGGAATTCAAATATACCCATACCTGGACGACTGCCTCATCCAGGCAGAAAGCAAGGACATTCTCTTACAACACCTGGCTTTTGTAAAACATCTTTTAAGTTGCCTAGGGTACACAGTAAACAAAAAGAAATCAAAACTAGTGCCCTCACAAAATGACATTCCTGGGTGCCAGCTTGAATACAACGGCCCAGATGGCTTATCTGACGCCAGACAAAGACCCAACTCCCTGCAAGAAAAATTCTGCAGGCCTTGGGCTTCATGGCATCTTGCATACTACGAATACCATTTGCAAAACTGCATATGAGAAAATTACAGTGGTACCTAAAAAGCGTATGGACTCAACGCAGCCACAGCTTGGAAACAATGATACCTCTCATTCCCTGCCTTCAGCAGGAGTTCCTATGGTGGTCACAGGCATGTCACCTCAACAAGGGTCAGCCTTTCACCTTACCCCCAGCCAGGCAAACTGACAACAGATGCATCGGACTATGCCTGGGGGGGCACACATGGCAGGACGGTGCATTCAAGGCATATGGACTGCAGATCAAAGGAATCTGCACATCAATCAAAAAGAAATGCTAACTGTACAATATGCTCGGACAGCCTTCAAGGATCTCTTACATCCAGGACAGCTTATCATAAGAACAGACAATACAGTAATGTGGTACATAAACAAGCAAGGGGGGTACACACTCCTACCCTCTATGCAGGCAAGCAATGACCTTGTGGAACACAGCACTGGCTTACCAAGTTCAATTACAAGCTCAATTCCTGCCAGGAAAAAAGAACACATTGGCAGACTACCTAAGCAGAAACATCATGGATCCCCACGAGTGGAAACTGGATCCACAAGTATTTGCAATGATAACTCAAAAATGGGGGCTCCCAGACAGACCTATTTGCCAGCCCCCAAAACTATCAACTGACAATTTTGCACAAGGACTTTTCACCATCAAGCTTGGAAAGTGGACGCACTCTCATTCAGTTGGAAAATGCTGACAGTATATGCCTTTCCTCCATTACCCTTTCTCACAAAGGTGCTGCTGAAAGTCAGGATGGAGAGACCCCGAATGATGCTCATTGCACCAGACTGGCCACGCCAACACTGTTACCCACTATTAAGGAATATGGCCCAGGGCCCACCATGGATTCTACCACAAATTACCCATCTGCTCACACAGCAAGACAATCAGATTCTACACAGCCAACTCAAAACCTTAAACTTGGCTGCATGGCAAATCACCTAAGCAACCAGCCAGCTCCTCTCTCAAGCTGTTATGGATGTTATTCTGGAGGCCAGGAGGCCCAACACCAGGAAAGCCTACTCAGACAAATGGAAAAGGTTTTGCGCCTGGAACCAAGCTAAAGGCCAAAATACCCTTCAGCCTGACATACCTCAGATTTTGCAATATTTAACTGAGATGTTACACAAAGGGCTTTCTTTTTCATCTATTAAAATCCACGCCTCTGCTATTTCAGCTCACTACAACACGGATCCACCCTTATTTTCACATCCACTCCTAAGGCAGTTTCTCAGAGGGGCCAAAAACATTAGGCCTCCCAGGAGAGCACCAACACCTACTTGGGACCTCAACTTTGTTATGGAAAAACTTATGCTACCTCCTTTTGAGCCAGTTTTCTCAGCTGACTTAAAGTTTATATCATGGAAGACTGTCCTGCTGCTAGCAATTACTTCAGTGAGAAGTTTCAGAGCTTCAGGCACTAATGGCAGTAGAGCCTTTTTTCATTTTTCATCAAGACAGAGTTTCTCTACGAACTAACCCCTCCTTCATGCCTAAGGTGGTATCCAGTGTGGCTCTAAATCAAACCATCCATTTACCCACCTTCTTTCCAAATCCACAGAACAAAGGAGAAAGACTCCTACATTCCTTGCACGTTCACAGGCAGCTACATTACTACTTGGATAAAACTAAGGTTTTCAGAAAGTCTGACCAGCTTTTTGTATCCTATGCTACAGCATCACAAGGAAAGGCTATCTCAAAACAGACCATTTCCAAATGGATAGGACATTGCATACGTATTTGCTACACCCAGCATGGAAAACCAGTTCCTGCTAGCATAAGGCCCCACTCTACCAGGGCAGCAGCTACATCTACAGCCTACCTCAGGGGGGGGTGCCAACCAAGGATATTCTGGAAGCTGCAACTTGGAGTTCAGTACACACCTTCACCAAACATTACCACTTACAACTTTACTCTAAGACTAGAGCTGGCTTCGCCACTGCAGTTTTGCAGGGCCTTCTAGCCTCCTCTAACCCTGTTTGACTCTACCACCCATCTTTAGCTTTGGGATTCTACCCAAGTGTGATGACTGCAGCAGGGTAACATGATGAACATAGTACAGTTTTGTACCTACCATAAATGTAGATGTTAGAGTGTATACCCTGCTGCAGTCCAGATTACCCTCCCTCCATCCCCTCTGAACTAGCTGATCTTCTCTACCACTCTATCCTATACTACCTCTGTGGTGTATTTGCTTGTGCCTAAGGGTTTTGTTTTATTTTTATATAGCTATCTTGAAGAAAATGGTGTCAGATGCCTCTGATATACCCCTGGCGCACTGACGTCAGGGAAGAAGTGACAGCAACCGACGCCGGACCAAGCCTTTGGAATTCTGGCCGACTGCGGGACCACCTGATGGCAGGATAACCCAAGTGTGATGACTGCAGCAGGGTATACACTCTAACATCTACATTTATGGTAGGTACAAAACTGTACTTGTCACAGGACTCCCCGGATCATCTCAAGCTCTGTTTTCAAGGCTTTCAAGAGAGTATTCTCTCAATCTGCAGATCTGTTCACTTTGAACAAAATCCAATCCTTCACCAGAGAATTTCTTGGCGTTCGAGGCTTGCTGTGCTGTTCCCATCAGGACAGTCTGTTTTTGAAAGCTTTGAGCCTGTTTTGTCAAGAGGCTATATCTTGGTCCTCCCCTGAACATCCCACAGCAGATGTTCACTGGAAACTTAAGTGTAAGAGGTGGTTGGATTCCCCCCAGTAATCCGCGACCACTGACATGGATTTTGATGTGGGAGAAGGTTCCTGTAGAGCTCTCCCTTGAGCATCTTGTTTGGAGAGATTGTCTACTTTGGTGGAAGAGTTTCTGGTCTTTTCAGGCACCTTCTGTGTAGGGGTTAGTGTTGCTTTACTTTGGGTTCTGGCCCATCTTCTACTGGGGGGGGGGGTCCTTCCCTCAGATAAATTGGACCCGATTCCATCCCGGACATGGAAGGAGCCAGACACTACTGAACCTATCACAAAGAAGCTTAATATCGCTTGCTAATGACTGCAGCCACTAAGGAGATTGCCAAGAAGAGCTCCTCTGTCCATCCGCATAATGGAGTTGCATGTTCTCTTAGGGTTCCTCCTTTTGTTCTCCTAGGGTTCACTCCTTCTGTGGCTCAGACATTGCTGTTATAACCCACTGTGCATTTCTCTGCTCCCTCTTGGCTACATCACTCTGCTCCTAACCTTATCCTTTCTTAACTTAAACTTCTCTTCTTCCTCACATCCCTATCCCCTCTCATGTGGACTGAACTATTTACCTAATACAGCTTGGGTACTGGTCCCCTCCTCTCACTACCTATTGAATAGTACTAGCTAACTTCCAGTCTTTACGTGCCCTTGAATATCCTCTTCCCACTCCCCTCCTTCCTATGACATCACCTATTAAACTTAACTTGCCCCCTGTGTCGCCATCTTTATTCTTCGCCCTAGCTCTAGGCTGCTGTACTTTCCTGGCTCGGAGGTAAATCGGATATGTAAGAATGCTTTCTTATAACAGTTTAGTACCTGGGACTTGTCCCCTTATAAATGTGACTAAGTGTGCATCTTTTGTCATATGCAATTGTTTACGTCCAAAAGAGTGGAGCGGTGTTATTTTTAGCTGTTATCTGCTAACTTTGATCACGTCTCTGCACGTGGAGTGAACTTAAGCGGTAAAGTTATCGGTAGGATGCTCTGATGCTATGCTAGCATGTTTTTGGGTGTTTATCCTAAGTAAAGCCACGTTGAGTGGCGCGTTTGTTGAGTAGCACTAAAACATTCCTGTTAAGTGAATTTAGAGGTGGATTTAGAGAGATTTGTCTTGGTAAGCTGTCTGTACTTGTGGCATGGTAACCGGTATAATATAATGTCGTAGCGTGGCTATAGATGTTCGTGTTACACTGCTGCAGTCATTACACTTGGGTTATCCTGCTGTCAGGCGGTTCCCCAGTCGGCCTGAGTTCCAAAGTCTTGGTCCGGCGTCTGTTGCTGTCGCCTCCTCCCTGACTATCCTATAAGATGCAGCCAACGCCATTTTCTTCAGTCTTTCTTGACGCGCGGTGCCCATAGCAAAAGCAGTTCGCAAGTGCCGGTCGGCCGTCTCCTGAGATTTTCATTCTGAATCCAGAACCGAAGTCTTCTACAAAGCTAAGTACCCCGTTGGGGAAACTTTTTCTTGCCTCAGACCGATGTCCGTAAAAGTTAATAACTGGATTTTTTGTGGGAAGCAAATACCTCATAAGGATTTCCATTCCTATTGTATCCCATGCCTAGGCCCTGACCACGACGTCACTGGTTGTCGGTTTTGTGCTACGTTTAACAAGCGCACTATTAAATGTCTGTTTGACTTTGCCCAACATTATTTTGGTAGAAAATTAAATTATACCATGCTGTTGGAACTTCCGACGACCGTAATACACAAAAAGCGCAAAGACGAGGATAGGCATCCGAGGCCCAAAACTGAAGACGAAGCCTCTTCTAGGCCAGTCGCCGGTTCTCCGGTTTTCAGCGAGGCACCTTCGCAGCCCCTGACTACCGCTTATGTAGAACCACAGCCGCCTCTGACTCCCACGTGGAGATGGCTGGGCCTTCGGATGCACAAGTTTTTCAGCCTACCGAGACTAGCTGAGCAACCCACAGCTACAGTGGGTGTCTTCAGACCTAGTCAGTTAAGCATTAAACCCTCAACTAAGTCTAAGCCTCCTTTAAAATCAAAGAAACAAATACAGTATTCTCCAGGACGGGCTTCCATGCCTAAGAAACAAATGCTGAAAATGGCCGAAGACCTAATCACTCTGATCAGGGGGTCCCATCCCCCTCCTGATAAAAGGCCTAGACAGGATGCAGACTGTGACTCATCCGACCAGGTGTCCATCTCTTCTGATTCATCCTCAGACCTAGGATACTCTTTACCTCCTTATGAGGATTCTGATGCTGAGGAATCAATTCCATCAGCCTCACCGCCTGAGGACTACTCCTTTGGGGACACCCTACATACCATGAGGGAGCATTTCCACTGGGAAGGCCAGGATTACTCAGAATCCAAGAAAAGGCTTAGAGACTTCCTTTTATTACCTCAACACAGACCCCTTGCTATTATGCCAGTGTTGGATATTATGGATGATGTGTATACTGAATCCAGCTTAAATCCTGATTCCTTACCTCCAGCCCATTAAACCTGACAGATACTAGAGTCCCTGATTCACATAAATTTCTGTATAAAAGCCCTGTAGCTGACACTGAAACTATTTCTCAGGGAACCAAAGGAGTTAAGGCCTCATCAGCCAAGAATCCAGTTCCCTCTGACAGATTCCAGAACATTAGACAGATGGGGAAGGAAAGTATATACGTCTGCAACTTTAGCAGTGAGAGCCTTAAATTGCCAGTTTCACATGCTAAAATATCAACAATTTTTACTGTCTCAGTTAAAACAAAAAATGCTTCCAGAATCAGATCCTCCTAATTTTAAAGACATGCAGGATTTATTGTATGCAGCTGAACAAGTGGGAAAGCATACTTTGCAATGTGGTTTTGATTCTCTAGAGGCCTCCTGCAGAACAGCAGTTACAGGCTGTCATTAGAAGACATGCTTGGTTAAAAACATACGTTACCAGATCATGTTAAAGCAAAATTATTGGAAGCACCTTTGCAGCAGGATCTGTTTGGAGTTGAGGCAGAAGAGGTATTAAAAAAAATGGAGGATAAGGCAAAATCTATGCAAACGGTGAAGGATTTCTTACAGGTTCAGCCTCCTAGATTTAGCAGAAACTGGCCAATTAAGAATTGGTCCTTTCCAATTAGACGGACCTCAAAGGGGAAGATGCAGACGTCCAAGAGGTAGAGGTCAAACACAAGGTACTTACAGGCCTCGACAATGGGTTGCATCAGGCCAGAAAGAAGGGGAAGACAGGCCCCAACCATATAAAAAGCCGCTCCAATGACTTCTCACTACAGCTGCCAAACAATTCCTTCTTGGCAGCCCCCTTGGGAGGAAAACTGGCACTCTTTTTTTTTTTTTTTTTTTTTTTTTATTTTACCACAATTGGCAAATGATCACCAAAGACAAATGGGTTCTCAACATTGTATTTCAAGGTTACAGGTTCCACTTTCACACTCTGCCAAGGTTAAAAGAAATGCCAAATCTGCCACCAAATCAATGGGCAGAGGCTCAAAAACAAATTACAGCACTCATGGGTAATATGAGAGCTATTGAAAAGGTACCATCATAGGAGCAAGGACAAGGATTTTACTCAAGACTCTTTCTGGTACCAAGAAAGGACAAAGCCTGGAGGCCCATTCTGGATCTTTCATCTCTAAACACTTACCTGGATGTTCCGAAATTCAAAATGTTGACACTACAGCAGCTTCTTCCCATGCCGGGCAAGAAAGCTTGACTCGTGACTTTGGACCTCAGAGGCATACCTGCATGTCCCTAGCAGACAAAACAGCAGAAGATACCTCAGATTCATAGCTGGTTCAATGCACTACCAATTTTCTGCACTGCCCTTTGGCTTATCTACTGCGCCCAGGGTCTTCACAAAGTGCCTGGCACCAGTAATTGCATTTTGCAGACAGAAAGGAATTCAGATTTATCCGTACCTGGACGACTGCGTGATTCAAGCAGAGAGCAAGGACATTCTTCTAAAGCATCTGGCGTTTGTAAAAAAGTTAAGTTGCCTGGGGTACACAGTAAACGAAAAGAAATCAAAACTAGTCCCTCACAAGAGATTATATTCCTGGGTGCCAGCTTGAACACAATGGCTCAGATGGCTTATCTCACGCCAGACAAACACAACTGACTCAATACTTTCAATTGATGGCAACAAAGACCCAACTCCCTGCAAGAAAAATTCTGCAGGCCTTGGTTTACATGGCATCCTGCATACTACTAATTCCATATGCCAGACTGCACATGAGGAAACTACAATGGTACCTAAAGAATGTATGGTCTCAACACTGTCAGTTTGGAAACAGTTATACCACTAATCCCTTGCCTTCAACAGGAGTTTCAATGGTGGGTTCAAGCTTGTCACCTCAGCAAGGGACAGCCTTTTACACAACCCACAGCCAGGCAAACACTGACAACAGATGCATCGGATTACGCCTGTGGAGCACACATGGCAGGCAAATGTATTCAGGGCACGTGGCCCGCAGAACAAAGGCATCTTCACATCAATCAAAAAGAGATGCTAGCTGTACAAAATGCCCTTACAGCTTTCAAGGACTTGCTGCATCCAAGACAACTACTACTAAAGACAGACAACACCACAGTTATGTGGTACATAAGCAAGGGGGCACTCACTCCTACCCCCTATGCAGACAGGCCATGACCTTGTGGAACACAGCTATAAACCTTCAAGTCCATCTGCAAGCACAATTCCTGCCAGGAGAGAAAAACACACTGGCAGATGACTTAAGCAGAAACATCATGGATCCCCACGAATGGGAGTTGAATCCACAAATATTCAGAATGATAACACAGAAATGGTGGAGCCCGGACATAGATCTGTTTGCATCCCCAATAAACTGCCAGCTACAAAAATTCTGCACAAGGAGTTGCCATCCACAAGCATGGAAAGTGGATGCCCTCTTTCAGCGGGAGAACCTACAAGTATACGCTTTCCCACCACTACCTCTCCTGCCAAAGGTACTCATAAAAGCCAGGCAGGAAGAGCCAAAGATGATCCTGATTGCACCAGACTGGCCACGCCAGCACTGGTACCCGATCTTAAGGAGGGTTAGCACAAGAACCACCCTGGATTTTGCCTCAAATCCCACATCTGCTGACTCAGCACAACACACAAATACTACACAGCCAGCTAAAGACCTTAAACCTAGCTACATGGAAGATTCCTTAGTCAAGCAAGCAATGCCTCTCTCCAAAGCTGTTATGGATGTCGTTGTGGAGGCCAGAAGGCCTAGTACCAGGAAAGCCTATTTAGATAAATGGAAGAGATTCTTTGCCTGGAACCAAGCTCACAGCCTTGACCCTCTTGTCCCAAACATTCCTCAGATACTGCAATACTTAACTGAGATGCTGGACAAAGGCCTCTCCTTCTCATCCATCAAGATCCACGCCTCTACCATCTCTGCTCATTACAGCACGGATCCACCAATTTTCTCTAATCCTCTGTTAAAACAGTACCTCAGAGTGGCTAAAAACATAAGACTGCCCCGTAGAGCACCTACTCCAACTTGGGACCTCAACTTTGTTTTGGAAAAGCTAACTTTACTACCTCTTGAGCCAGCCAACACAGCAGAATTAAAGTATATCTCTTGGAAAACTGCTCTGCTCTTGGCAATAACCTCAGCACGACGTGTTTCAGAATTACAGGCACTAATGGCCGTGGAACCTTTTCTCATTTTCCACCAGGACAGGGTGTCTTTAAGAACTAACCCTACTTTAATGCCAAAGGTGGTATCCAGTGTGGCTCTAAACCAAACTATTCACCTGCCAACTTTTTATACTAAACCACAGAATAAAGGGGAGAGACTACTGCACTCTTTGGACATTCACAGGCAGTTACGCTTCTACTTGGACAAAACCAAAGCTTTCAGAAAATCTGAGCAATTATTGGTAGCATATGCTGCAGGAGCACAGGGAAAAGCCATTCCAAAACAGACCATTTCAAAATGGATAGGACATTGTATATGTTTCTGCTAGACATACCATGGAAAACCTGTACCTAGCAGCATTAGATCTCACTCCACCAGGGCAACTGCTACTTCAACTGCCTACCTCAGGGGAGTACCTACCAAGGATATTTTGGAAGCAGCAACTTGGAGTTCTGTACATACCTTCACCAAGCATTACCATCTGCCTCTATACTCTAAATCCAGAGCTGGCTTCGCCACTGCAGTGCTACAGGGCCTTATAGCCACTCCTAATGCCTTATAGAACCAGCCACCCTACCTCAGCTTTGGGATTCTACCCAAGTGTAATGACTGCAGCAGTGTAACACCATGAACATAGTACAGTTTTGTACCTACCATAAATGCAGATGTTCGATACACTGCTAAAGTTCAGGTTACCCTCCCTCCTTCCCCTCTTACTGGGTGGTACGTACCTATGTCCTCTACCCTTTCTACCTATGGTGAGTATTTGCTGGTAGCTGTAAGTTGTTATTTTGCTTTTCTTATGTATGTTTTATTAGCAATTGGAATTGCCTATCCATTTAGAGGAACCTGACATCTGGGGCAAGAAAAACTGAAGAAAATGGCATTGGCTGCATCTTGTATACCCCTGTTGCACTGACGTCAGGGAGGAGGCGACAGCACCTGACGCCGGACCAAGACTTTGGAACTCAGGCTGACTGGGGAACCGCCTGACGGCAGGATAACCCAAGTGTAATGACTGCAGCAGTGTATACACTCTAACATTTATGGTAGGTAGAAAACTGTACTTTCCACCCTGTCTTTGTCTATGTACACTGTTAGGTAAGCTTGAAAAGGCAGAGTATAGCCTGAGCAAACTGCATTATCCTTATATACAACACATCAAGATAGTGTTTCTAGCTTACTTTTTACACTATTAAGTATTTTTAGCGTGGCTAGAGTTCAACCCTGTTTCTGTCTATGTACACTGTTAGGTAAGCTTGAATAGGCAGAGAACAGCCTAAGCAAACTGTATTATCCTTATCCACAACACATCAAGATAGCGTTTATAGCTTACTTTTACACTATTAAGCATTTTTAGCTTACTTTAATCCACTATTGAAAAGGGTTGAATACAAACTTATTTGAATTGTATGGGTCCTATTATTGAGGAGGGTTGCATTATAAGCTTATGTGAGCTACATGGGTCTTATCTTACCATTGAATGAATATAACCTAAGCTACGTTTTACATGGGTCTTATCTGACTAGTTGTACTTTTTTCGCATTACAACTGCTGTAACTGCTAATGTTAGACAACATATGCCATGTTTGACTAGCACCTATGTATAGTACTGCATCTGTTCTGATTACGTTTGCATTTTAACTGTGTACTTGGCTTCCCACAGCATTTTGTGTTCTATGCAAACAGTGTTGCTATTTTTTGTTGACATTAATGTTGCCTTGGGAAATTCTCATATGCTATATTATATCTTCCTACCCTTTGAACTGTACCAATTGTGCCTAGTATTTTGCAGTTAACATTAAGTATATATAGTATGGAGTCAAAATATATCTGGCTGTCATGCTTGTGCTAGCATGCTAGTGTGTTCATTAGCCTGCTTGCTATTAATACCTATAAAGTGTGTATAACTGTGTTTTTTCTCTATGTATGTCTGATTGCTGTTTCTCTCTCCCTGTCTATTACCAGCTGCCCAACCTGATAAGTATTAATGAGGATTTGCCCTGCATGCTGAATAGCAACCTCGTCCACATAATACTGCGGTCTCCCCATACTAAGGAACAGAACCCATCCTCTCCCTGTGCAACAGTCCCTCAAGGGAATATGTTAAATAAGAGAAAGTATGTGCTTTAAAACCACTGTCTGTAGACATACTAGTGTGTAATACTGCAGGTTTGTAAATTTACTCTCTAGCCAGGACAGCCAGCAGCTAAAACCGACCGGTTACCAAACTTAGCCTCCCTTCCCCTCTTTTAACCTATGTTAATAACTTGTATCCTTCCCTGCTTATTTAGTTGTAGTCTCACTATACCCTTGTATTATTTTATACTTTTCACTGCCTAGCCACTCTATATACTCTTCCTACTTACCTAGGTTTTTATCACCTACCTCTCCCCACTCTTACCTTAGCAATCAGCTCTACTGATTGTTCTCCTAGGGTTCACTCCTTCTGTGGCTGTACCCACTCTGTTCGCCCTGCGGGCTAACTCCGCTCCCCTACCCACAAATCCTACCCACCCCAACAGTCCTACATTGATGCACCCCTTATCACACCCCCTTACACCACCACCAATCACAAACTCCTTCCTCTTCAAGAGCTAATATTCACTTCCCGCCAGTCACCACCTTACTATTCTATCTGTAGTTAACCCTGTATATCCTCCTCAACAGAATTTAATCTACAGTGCCTCCTTTAACTGCCTTAACATACCACAAACCTTTACTTTTATTTTCACTACTAACTTTTATAACTGTACCTTATCTGCTTACTTTCTATGAACGCCACAAATATCTCAGATCTCACAACCTCTATAAGGAAACCTATACCAACACTTCTCCTTCCCCGTAGTCCCTGTAACACCTCTTGTCCACCAAAGTATTCATCAGCCAAGTTTCATAGATTTACTCACATTACTTATTATAGCCCTAAAGCCAGGAGATCCCAGAACCTAATTTGTAAACTTTTACAACTCACCCTGAGAATAGTGGACCACTCCCTTTTAGACTGTGACATACACCCAAACCCTGGCCCAACCTTTAGCTCAACTATAAAGCCTGATAAAACAACTATTAACACATACCTGACTACTAGCCCCCCCCCAACTCTCTTCTGATAGCTCATCTTAATATTCATAGCATAAATAATAAAGTTGTTCACCTGCATGCCCTTATAGATGTACATTCTTTTGACTTCCTGTGTCTCACTGGAACATGGCTCAAGCCATCAATACAAGACAGTGTAGTTACTCCCCCTGGCTATGATATCCTGAGACTTGACCATAGTGTTAAGAAGGGTGGAGGAGTAGCTATACTATATAAAAATGGAATACAAGTTACCTTACTAGACCACAAACCTCCACTATCTAGTAATGAAGAGATTCTTAAATCCAAGATTCAACTCAATAAATGTAAATCCATATATATCATCTGTATCTACCTTCCCCCAGGCAATAATACGAACACATTAGGAGCTATCCTCAGTTGGCTGTCAACCAACTACCCACAAGAAACCATAATATTGGGTGACTTTAATGTAAACTGGAATTCCTGTTCATCTGAGCAGCCTTCTACTCATATTAACCTATATGGTTTTACTCAAACCATCACATCCCCTACCAGAACCAATAAACTTAACAAAGAAAGCACCCTAGACTGGATTCTCACTAATAGTCACCAACAAACTTATTAAACAGGTACCCTCCTTGAAGATAAGCGACCACGCACTCACCTATTTAATCAGATATAAGACTGAAACTCCCAACTCAACTATTTATAGGACAATAAGGGACAACAAACTTTAACCCTGATAGTTTTCAAACAGAACTTGGTGCCTGTGACTGGTCACCCCTCAAACACCTCCCATTAGATGATGCAGTCAATTACTTTAATTCAAAATTCTTAGCAATTCTTGATAGTCATGCCTCGACATGGAAAATTAGAACCAGGACTAAACCAGCCCCTTGGCTCACCAAGACTACCAAACAAAAAATCCTGTTAAGAAATAAACTATGGGCCAGCTGGCGGTCAACAAAAAGCCCTTCAGAACAATTGTTCAGACAGCTAAGAAATGAAGCAAAAAAAGGCCATATTGTCTGACAAAAGAAACTACTACTGCCAGCTTCAACAAACCCACCAAAATAATCCTCCAAAAATTCTGGTTAGGTATTAATAACCTCGTACACCCAGGCCGCTCAGGCACTCCTCCCTTAGGCTCTGATCACAACAGTCCCATTCAAATAGCCAACTCAACACTTTTTTCACAGAAACCATTCAGTCCCTAGCCAACCAGCTATCTCCTAACTCCACATCTCTACACCTGCCATCTCCTATAGCCCCCCTCTATTTCATTTTCATCCAGTTCCCACATCCCTTGTCTGTAACCTTATTTAGAAACTTAAACCCACCACTCTTTCTGTAGACTTACTACCTGCAGAATACCTGCAAAAAGCAGCAATAACCATAGCCTACCCCCATATACATCCTCATTAATAGAACTATTTCGGAAGGAACCATCCCATCAATCTGGAAAGGTGGCAATTCCAAAGAGTTTTCCAACTCCAGGCCCATAGCCATATTATCCCCTTTGGCAAAAGTAATGGAGAAATGCATTCATAAACAACTTTTAAGCCACCTACTTGAAAATAATTTATTGGCCACCTGTCAGCATGGCTTCAGACCATTTCATAGCACCCACCTCTGCTCTCTTATCCTTTACTGTGACTGCATTAATAGAAATCGTAATAATGACACTATCCTCAGTTGATTTGTCAAAAGCCTTTGACATGGTTAACCACCACCTCCTCATAAACGCACCACCTCCTCATAAACGCACTTAAAAACCTGTCATTGGATGCTCTTGCCATACTGTGGTTCCAGTCCTTCTTAAATAACAGGCTGTACTATGGGCAAATACCTTATCTTCCCGCCTCCCAGTTGCCATAGGTGTCCCTCAAGGCTCAGTATTGGGTCCTCTCCTCTTCTCCATCTTCACAAATGACCTCCATTCTGTAATTCCTCAAGCTACCTGTATCCAGTATGCAGACAAATTCACACTTGTATGCTCAGCCACTTCCTCATCAGAACTTCAGTCCTTAACCCAAAACACCGTTAGCATAGTTGAAAATTGGCTTCTACACCGAAGTCTTATCTTGAACCCTAAAAAAACAAAAATGCTGCTATTCATCCCTACCCATAGAGCCTCTCCACTTAACTTTACTGTTAACTTCTAGCAATGGAACAATAATATCTCCTGATCCTACTACAAAACTACTTGGGGTACTTATTGATAATAACCTCACCTTTTGAGCCTCACATTAATAACACTATAAAAACAGTGAACAAAAAATTAGGTTCCCTTTACAGAATCAAAACCTTTGACTCCACTAGCCAAGACAACTATAGCCTGTACCCACCTTATCTCCACCCTACTATATATGCCTCACTTATCTATACAAAATTATATAAAAGTAACCTGAATAAACTGTCTACCTCCTACAGCAGTATTGCCAGATTTGCAGCTGGGTCCTGCTATAGGACCCATCATTGTATCAATCTGAATCAACTAGGCTGGTTAGAATTGCTAAATCTAATACTTTTCAACCAACTAACAGTAGTCCATAAGATCCTGTATCAGCCTACAAATACACAAATTCTCAAAACCCTAATCACCCCCTATAATCTCAAAACCTTACGCTCATCTAAAAAATTACTAGTACAAATGGCTAAATACAATAATTCAGCTAGTGACGCATTGTTCCTAATACAGTGGGTAAAACCTGGAACAGCCTCCCTAATCACCTAACCTCCCTAGCCTCAACTAACCTATTTAAAAGCAAACTAAAACCCTACCTTAAATCACACTGGTTATGCCCCTGTGTCAGCCCAGACTAATTTACCAAACCCTTCCCTCAACACCTATCTTCTCATGAGTATAATCTTGTGTCTTCTCTAATGATAGTCAATGTGACTATACAGCGGACTAATGTCCTGTACATATTTTGAATGATTATCCATAGCTATCTTACACTAGGACTTCTGGTGAGACTTTACATAATAAGAGTGTCCTTGTACATACTTTGTATGAATATCCATTGCTGTTAGACACTAGCATTTTTGTGTGACATTTGTGTGTGATTTTATAATCAAGTGCCTTTGACATATTTTATCAGGAATATCAAAAACTGTTTGCACTTGGATTTTTCGTATTCAAATGCTAAATCCTATGAAATGTAATGTATGCCTAAGCTTTGTAATGTACCAATGCCTTTGTATATACCATTGTGTTTATAAACATTTTGATGTAAGTGGAGCTTTTCTCCCCGGGCCTCCACTGAAAATGGACATGTATCCAGTTGGACTAGCCCGGTCAACAAATGTAAAGTAAAATAAAATAAATAAAATGTTGGACAGCTTTGGGAGCAGTGTCTACATCGCTACCTTTTTGGTGAGAGCTGAATTGACTGGCACATGTTACTCACTTCCAGAGAGTTTTGATAGAAGAGATCGGCAAATCTGTTCCAGGGACCTTGTGTGCAGATGAAAGGAAGGGAGTTGATTCACACTTTTAATGCTACTGTATTTCCCCAAAAATAAGACTGGGTCTTGTACTCTTTCCCCCCCGCTGAAACACTGATTAGGGCTTATCAGGGTATGCCTTATTTACCCGCACCATACAACAAATCTACCTTTATTCATTTATTAATGAGCACAAATCGACATTTATTAATGAGCACAATCGACATTTATTAATGAGCACAAATCGACATGAGCACAAATCGACATTTATTTTGTACTTTTCTGTTATTGGACAACAGTTCTAAGTAATGTGTTAACAGTTGTGTGAGACTTTTTCATTAACAGTGAAACAAACATTTCAGCTTCAGAATATCTGTACGTTCGCTTTCAGTTATTCAAATAGTCATGTCATCTTCTTCTGGAACATTGTCATAAGTGTCCAACCCTCGAATTTTGGCCTGAATTTATTGCGACTCCATTTCCTGTAGAACCATTGGCCCCAGTCTGTCATGCCTAGCAGTAGAGCTCTCCTTAAATGAGCACTGCTTGTCCAAGTAGCCTGCTCATGCATTGGCAACACAGCTGTCAATGATTTTATCCCATGAATTTTTCACCCAAGTCACGAGCTCTTACAGGCTAGGCTTCGCAAAGTTTCCTTGCTGATTTCTCTCCATTCTATTTTCAATGTAGTCATTGAGTTCCATGCGTAAATGGTCCTTGAATGGCTTGTTTGTTGGAATTCCAAGCGTCTGGAGATGGTCATTCCTGCGATGGTCATTATTTGATCTATTCTTCTCCATGCAAGAAATTTCATTTCTTTAGCGTGGTGAGTGCTGGTCGAATCCCAGACTAGCAAACCTCTTTTGCCACCTTGCAAAACAAGTGGCAGCATTACATCGACCCACTTCCTTATAACTGCTTGTGTGCACCAAGCTTTTTCGGTTTCAAGAATGTAAATGCCTGAAACACATTCAATCTTATCTTGCCCTTACTAATGATTAGATGTGGGGATGTTCTTCATGTTTCACTGTTGCAGTCATTACATTTGGGCAATCTGCTGGCAGGTTGCCCTCATTCAGCCTGATTAACAAAGTCTTGGGACCTGCATCGGCTGCTGTCTCTTCTTCCATGACATCAGGTCGTCAGGGGTATAAAACATGCAGCCGACTCCAGTACATCAGTCTTTCTTGCCGTGCGGTGCCCGAAGCAGAAGCAGTTCGCAAGTGCCGGTTGGTCGACTCTCGAAATTTTCATTTTCGAGTTTCAGAACCGAAGTCTTCAACTAAAAGCCAAGTACCCCGTTGGGAAAACTTTTTCTTGCTCCTTACCAATGTCAGTAAAAGTTTAATAATTGCATTACTTGTGGGAAGCAAATATCTCAAAGATTTTCATTTGTACTGTATTCCTTGCCTAGGCCCTGACCACACCATGCCTTGCTGTCGGTTTTGTGCTAAATTTAATCAACGCACGATTAAATATCTGTATTTTTGCTTCTAAATATTTTGGCTCAAGATTTAACTATCCAGCAATGTCGTCTGTTAGCAATCCGACTACTGGGATACCTAAAAAATGCAAAGAAAGACAGTCTAGGTCCAAAACAGACGAAGACGCTTCTCCTAAGCCAGTCGCTGGTTCGCTGGTACTCAGTGAGGTGCTTTCGCAGCCCCTGATACCCACTACTTTTGATTCGCAGGCCTCTACTGAGACCCAGTCTGAGTTCGGTATGCCGCGAGAAGCTTTAAGTATTGAACCCGCAGATGTCTCTACCTTAGATGGGTCCAGAGCCACTGTGCAGGCACCGGCTTCTGAGGGTGTTTCTCAGGCCTAAAGATTTGTATATTAAACCGACGCCATCTTCAAAACTAAGGCCAAAATCTACTTCTATGTCTAAAAAATAGACGCTTGGGCCACGTGTACAGGCCCCAATGCCTAAAAAAACAAATGATCAAAATGGCTGAAGATTTAATTACCTTGATCAGGGGTAGCCATCCCCCTCCTGTTAAGAGGCCTAGGCAAGGCACAGACTATGAATCTTCAGATCCGGTTTCTATTTCTTCTGATTCTTCTGAACAGGATTTATCTATACCGATTTATGGGGACTCTGAAGCAGAAGATTCCATCCCTTCTGCTTCTCCCCCTGAGGATTTCTCTTTTGGAGAAACTTTACATACCTTAAGGGAACACTTCCACTGGGCATTCAGGATTTCTCTGAGTCTAAAAAGAGACTTGGGGATTTTTTCTTCTTCCTCAGCATAGGCCATTGGCTATACCTCCTGATGTTCATCGTCTTTCACTGTTGCAGTCGTTACTCTTGGGTTATCCTGTTGGCAGGCGACCCTCAGTCGGCCAGAATTCCAAAGTCTAGGTCTGGTGTCTGTTGCTGTCGCCTCTTCCCTGATGTCAGTGCTCCAGGGGTATAAAAGATGCAGCCGACGCCATTTTCTTCAGTCTTTCTTGCCGTGCGGTGCCCGAAGCAAAAGCAGTTCGCAAGTGCCGGTCGGCCGACTCCTGAGATTTTCAAATCCGAATTTCAGTACCAAAGTCTTCATTAAAGCCAAGTACCCTGTTGGGGAAACTTTTTTTTCTTGCTCCAGACCGATGTCAGAAAAAGTTAACAATTGAATTTCTTGTGGGAAGCAAATACCTCATAAGGATTTTCACTCTTACTGTATTCCTTGCCTAGGCCCTGATCACAACTTTGCTAGTTGTCTGTTTTGTGCTAGATTTAGCCAACGCACTATAAAACGTCTGTTCGATTTTGCATTTCATTACTTCGGCCGAAGATTTAATTATATAATGCCGTCGGAACAGCCGACAACCAGAGTTTACAAAAAACGTAAGGACAAAGAAAAGGATAGGCTTCCGAGGTCCAAAACCGATGAGGCCTCTGCTAGGCCAGTCGCCGGTTCTGTGAGGTGCTTTCGCAGCCCCTGGCGCCCACTACCTCAGAGCCACAGGCCGCTCCAGACTCCCACGTTGAGCAGACTGGGCCTCTGGATACTCAAGGTATTGGACACTCTGAAATCATTCCCTCAGATGGGTCCGAAGCCGCTGAGCAGGCATCTGCTTCTGAGGGCGTCTTCAGACCTACACAACTATATATTAAGCCATCTTCAGCTTCAAAGACTAAAGCAGCTCTAAAGACAAAGAAACAAGTACAGCATTCTCCTACTCAGACTTCCATGCCTAAAAAAACAGATGCTCAAAATGGCCGAAGACCTAATTACTTTGATTAGGGGCTCCCATCCCCCTCCTGATAAGAGGCCTAGGTAAGAGAATATGATTCTTCTGATCAGGTTTCTATTTCCTCTGATTCCTCTTCTGAACAGGATTATTCCATGCTTCCCTATGAGAATTCTGATGCTGAAGAAACCATACCTTCAGCCTCTCCTCGTGAGGATTACTCTTTTGGGGAAAGCCTGCATACCATGAGGGAGCATTTCCACTGGGAGAGCCAAGATTATTCTGAATCTGAGAAAAGGCTCAGACTTTCTGCTACTTCCTCAGCGCAGACCCCTTGCTCACCTGTTCTAGACATTGTAGATGTTTTTTCAGAGTCCGGCCTGTCCCCTGACTCTTTATCCCCTGCACCTGCTAAGCCAGACAGATACTACAGGGTCCCGGATTCTCATAAATTCCTATATAAAAACCCTGCTGCTGACCCAGAAACTATATCTCAGGGTCCCAAAGGGGTTAAAGCTTCCACTGCAAAAAAAACCCTGTCCCCTCTGATAGGGATTCTAGGGCTCTAGACAGATGGGGGGAAAAGTTTACACTTCTGCTACCTTGGCTGTAAGGGCTTTAAATTTTCAGTTTCATATGCTTAAATATCAGCAATATTTAATGTCACTGCTTAAACAAAATTTGTTGACAAATGCTGAATGTTCAGAGAACAAGGAATTGCAGGATTTATTGCATGCAGCTGAGCAAGTGGGAAAGCATACTTTACAATGTGGTTATGATTCACTGGAGGCCTCTTGCAGGGCCGCTGTGACAGGTTCTGTTATTAGAAGGCATGCTTGGTTAAAGGAACACAATCTGCCTGATCATGTTAAAGCAAAATTATTAGATGCTTGATACTTTGGTACTAAAGCAGAAGAGGTGTTGAAAAGGAGGATAAAGCAAAATCCATGCAGACAGTCAAGGATTTGTTACAGGTACAGCCACCCAGAATTAGCAGGAACTGGCCTTCAAAAAATTGGTCCTTTCTAGTGTCAGACCACAAAGAGGCAGATACAGGCATCCCAGAGGCAGATCTCAGCCCCAAGGCTCATACAGGCCTAAACAATGGGGAGCTCGTTCCTCCAAAAGCGGAGAAGACAAATCACAGCCTTACAGGAAACTGTCCCAGTGACTTGCCTCTACCAGATCCAAGCACTTTTCTTTTCGCAACTCCCTTATGGAGAAAACTAGCACTTTTTTCATCAAATTGGCAAATGGTTACCCAAGACAAATGGGTCCTGAACATAGTGTCCCAAGGCTACAGGTTCCATTTTCACACTCTACCAAAGTCAAAAGGTATGCCAGACCTGCCACACAATCAATGGGCAGAAGCACAAAAACAAATTACTGCCCTCATGGACATGAGGGCCATTCAGCAAGTACCACATCAAGAGCGGGGGCAAGGATTCTACTCCAGACTTTTCCTAGTACCCAGAAAGGACAAAACCTGGAGACCAATACTGGACCTGTCTATACTAAATACATTTCTGGAAGTTCCAAAATTCAAGATGTTGACTCTACAGCTACTTCCCATGCTGGGCAAGAAGGCTTGGCTCATAACTTTGGACCTAAAAGAGGCATACCTGCATGTCCCAATCAGACAATCTTGCAGAAGATACCTCAGATTCATAGCTGGCTCAATGCATTACCAATTCTCTGCACTGCCCTTTGGCTTATCTACTGTGCCCAGGGTCTTCACAAAATGCCTGGCACCAGTAATTGCATTTTGCAGACAGAAAGGAATTCAAATATATCCCTACTTGGACAACTGCCTAATTCAAGCAGAGAACAAAGACATTCTTCTAAAGCATCTGGCGTTTGTAAAAAGATTAGTAATTTGCCTAGGGTACACAGTAAATGAAAATAAATCAAAACTAGTGCCCTCTCAAGAGGTAATATTCCTGAGTGCAAGCTTAAATACAACTTATCTCACGCCAGACAAACAAAGCAACTGAATACTTCAAGAAACTGGCAACAAAAACTGACTTGCAGGCCTTGGGTTTCATGGCATCCTGCATTCTGCTAATTCCATATGCCAGACTGCGTATGAGGAAACTACAATGGTATCTTAGTGTTTGGACTCAGCATTGCCACAGCTTGGAGACAGTAATTGCACTCATTCCCTGCCTGCAACAGGAGTTTCGATGGTGGGCAGAAGCCTGTCACCACAACAAGGGTCTACCATTCTGTTTGCCCACAGCCAGACAGACACTGACAATGGATGCACCAGATTATGCCTGGGGGGCCCATATGGCAGGCAAATGTATTCAGGGCACATGGCCTGCAAACCAGATGCATCTTCATATAAATCAAAGAGATGCTAGCTGTTCAAAATGCCCTGACAGCTTTCAAGGACCTGCTTCATCCAAGACAGTTACTGATAGACAACACTGTGGTCATGTGGTACATAAACAAGCAGGGAGCTACACACTCTTACTCCCTCTGCAGACAAGCAATGACCTTATGGGACACAGCATTGGCTTTTCAAGTTCCCCTGCAAGCACAATTCCTGCCAGGAAAAACAAATACTCTGGCAGATGAACTAAGCAGAAACCTCATGGATCCCCACGAATGGAAACTGGATCCACAAGTCTTCAGCATAAGGAAATGGGGATGCCCAGACCTAGATCTATTTGCCTCCCCTCACAACTGCCAATTGCAGAGATTTTGCACAAGGATTTATCACAAGCAAGCATGGAAAGTGGACGCCCTATCCTTCAGCTGGAAAAATCTAACCGTATATGCCTTTCCTCCACTGCCTCTCCTTCCCAGGGTACTCCTAAAGGTCAGACGAGAAGCCAAAAATGATACTGATTGCACTAGACTGGCCACGCCAGCACTGGTACCCAATCCTAAAGAGCTTATCTCAAGGTCCAGCATGGATATTGCCTCAAATTTCTCACTTGCTGACCCAACAAAACAATCTGATCCTGCACAGCCAGCTCAAGACCTTAAATCTGGCAGCATGGCAGATAATGTAGCCATTCAGAACACTCCTCTTTCAAAAGCTGTTATGGATGTTATCTTGGAGGCCAGGATGCCCTGTACCAGAAAATCTTATGTAGAAAAATGGAAGAGATTCTGTGCTTGGAGCCAGGAATAAGGCATTGACACGTGTGTACCAAATATCCCTCAGATTTTACAATACCTAACTGAGATGCTGAACAAAGGCCTTTCTTTCTCATCAGTTAAGATTCATGCCTCTGCCATTTCAGCCTATTACAATACGGAACCACCTATCTTTTCTCATCCTTTAAGGCAGTACCTCAGAGGGGCCAAAAACATTAGGCCTCCAAGGGGAGCACCAATTCCGGCCTGGGACCTCAATTATGTTTTGGAAAAACTCACACTGCCTCCTTTTGAGCCAGCATCAACAGCAGATATGAAATTGTTATCCTGGAAAACCGCTCTGCTTCTAGCAATAACCTCCACAAGGCGAGTCTCTGAGTTACAAGCACTCATGGCTGCGGAACCTTTCATCATTTTTTATCCAGACAGGGTTTCTCTGTGGACAAACGCTACATTTTATGCCTAAGGTGGTGTCCAGTGTGGCCTTCAACCAAACCATTCACTTGCCTACCTTTTATCCAAATCCACAGAACAAGGGTGAGAAAATTCTGCATTCTTTGGACATACACAGGCAGTTACGCTTCTACTTGGACAGAACTAAAGCTTTCAGAAAGACTGAGCAACTGTTAGTATCATATGCTGCAGTATCACAAGGAAAGGCTATCTCAAAACAGACTATTTCTAAATGGATAAGCTATTGCATCCGTTTCTGCTGTTCTCAACATGGCAAATCTGTGCCGAAGGGCATCAGGCCTCATTCCACCAGAGCAGCAGCCAATTCAGCAGCCTTCCTCAGAGTACCAACCAAAGATATCTTGGAGGCTGCAACCTGGAGTTCATTGCACACCTTCACAAAGCACTACCACTTACATCTTTACTCTTAAGTCCAGAGCAGACTTTGCCACTGCAGTTCTGCAGGGCCTCATAGCCTCTCCTAATCCTATTTAGCCCAGCAACCCAACCTCAGCTTTGGGGTTCAACCCTACAGTCATGACTGCAAAAGTGAAACACGATGAACATAGTACAGTTGTGTACCTACCATAAATGTAGATGGAGTGTATTCACTGTTGCAGTCCAGGTTACCCACCATCCCCCTTTTCTTTGCTGGGACTTATCTGCACTTGTCTATCCTATACAACCTATTTGGTGTATTTGCTTGTAGATGAAGGAAATGTTATTTTTGTGCATGCATTTTTATTGGCATATTTTTCAGCCTACGAATTTGGGGGCACCTGACATCTGGGGCAAGAAAAACTGAAGAAAATGGCGTCTGCTGCATCTTTTATACCCTTGGCGCACTGACGTCAGGGAAGAGGCGACAGCAACCGACGCCGGACCTAGACTTTGGAGTTCTGGCCGACCTGAGGGTAGCCTGCCAGTAGGATAACCCAAGAGTAATGACTGCAACAGTGAATACACTCTAACATCTACATTTATGGTAGGTACACAACTGTACTTTTCTTGTTTGAGCCCCCGTTTCCATTCTTCCTTTTCCTCCACTGCTCTGTAGGTCTGTAGGCAGCAAACTAGGTCTGAGAGTTATCAGGTGACATGAGCATTTTGGGTTAAGGGAGTAGCTCAAGAGTTAATGTTCTGTGATCTGGAAAAAGCATCAGTCTGATCAGAGGATTGGATCCAAACTCAGCAGCTGAAGAATGAAAATGGGCAATACAGATGGAACATTATGGTGAGTAGGTAATTTTTGTTTTTTTACCAATCTGTAAATGGGATAAGTTAATTCAAGCACAAAATGGGAAATTGGCTAGGCTTAAAAGGGCCTGTGAGGGCAGCTAGCCGTGTATTTGCATATGAACCCATTACTAATGCACTGAAGTACGTGTTGGCAAGGGGGCGTATTGTAGGCTTTTGTGGGTAATGGTGGTAGCCCATCCCCTTGCCTGGGGAGGTATGAGATTGTCATTCAGATGTCCTGACCACCAGGATGCTTGTGGGAATGCAAGCATACCTCAGTTTTTACCTAAGTGACCTGTCTGGAAGGCTCTGTTTTGTGATTGTTTTTCTTCCACCACAGAGGAACAAACTTGCTTTTGTTTATTTGAGGGTGGCTTGATGTTCGGCAGACGCATTTGCCAAAAATGGATTAAAAAAAATTCTCCTTGAGTTGACATCATTGTAGAAGCAGATTAAGCCCAGTCCAGATGATACAGGATTGACTTGCAGCTCAGCACTGGAGGAGCGACAAGAGAAGGTCAGTCTGCCAGCTTGTTGGGGGTGCCTTCTGTATTGCTGGCTGACAATTTCAGAGAGGTGCACACCATATATTGAATATCTCAATGTCTGCTTTGCTGTGATTTGTGTTTGCATAGTAATTTTCATGGGGCTTGTGTGGGAATATGCTTGCTTGCAGGGGAAAAGATAGCAAGCCCTCACATATGCAATGGTAGCTGCCAGGGTGGAGCCAAAAAAACAAGTACCTCATGGCTGCCTGAATGAAAATTTATTTTTAACAATATGAAGACGACATTTGTAAAAATTTGTGAGTGCACAAGGAGGGGCTAATTTACTCGGCTTCCCTTTGCCTAGCTTGGACCCCTGTGACTCAAGACCCTTGGATTACTGCATATAAAGCCATCTGTGAACCTACAATGCTGACATAAGTATATATATATTTTTTTTGCGTTTGTTCTGTCTCAGTGCTGCTTAACAGTTCTATGTTGCATTTATTCATTTAGAATTTCACTGTCTTTTCAGCTTGTTCTTGTTAAAGAAATGCCAAATCTTTTTTGCTGCACTGCACTTAGGTTGTTTTAGCAGTATCCTTTCCTCTGATACTGCAGAAATTGTTCTGAGTTTACCAAAGTTCTCCTGATTTTGTGAAAATATTTCTAAGTCTTGCATAGTATTTCTGTGTATGTAAGTTTTCCTATGTTTGTGGACATTTTTCTGTATTTGAGAATATTTCTCAGGCTTTGTGAACTTGTTTGCCTTTTGTTTTAAAATATTTGTTACTGCACTGGAGCTCAAAACCAGTTTTATATTAACATGGTTTTATTCTGCACTCTGATGGAAGCAGCGGGCGCATTCAACCCTTCCGAGTTGGGAACTGCTGGTAGAAGGCTTATTGTGTTTATCTGGTCTGAGAGCTTAACTATGTAGTCTTTCATCCTGCTGGTGTAAAAGCCGTGCTTTTGCACTTCAGGCAAAAGCGGTTAACCTGTAAGTTGTACATGCACAAACCTCTCCAGTTTAAAACCCTTTAAGAAAGTCACTCCATGGTCACCCACTGTTCATAGCTGCTCGAGCTGCTGGTTTGTGTAGAGGGCAGCAGCATGCAGATCATTCTGTAATATACTAAACACTCAAACCTTTAAGTAACTGTCCCCTATTCTTTCCCATCTACTAAAGATGTGGTATAATGCTTCCTTGTCCTCTCATTTTGGCCTGGTGGATATGGGCATTCTGAGGCAGTGTAGTAAAAGCTTTATGTTCATTGACAGCCACTTAAATTTAGAACTTAGTATGTGAGAGATCAAGATGCACTGTCATTGAAGCTGTCACATGAACACACGAAAAATGCAAGCCAGGATGCCCTTCAAGGATGCATCTGCAGTCATAACAAATGGGTTGTCCTGTCGTCAGGCAGCCCTTCGGTCGGCCGGATTCCAAAGTCTGGGTCCGGCTTCGGCTGATGTCGCACTTCACCCGACGTCATCTCTGCTGGTCTTCGGGTATAAAGGCATCAGCCGACGTCATTTTCCCCAGTCTTTCTTGCCGCGTGGCGCCCGAAGCAGAAGCTGTTCGCAAGTGCCGGTCGGTCAGATCCAGAGATTACTACTACCGAATACTACTTCGAAGACTTCTAAAAAGCTAAGTACCCCGTTGGGGACTCTTTCTTGCCTCAGCCGATGTCAGAAAAAGTCAATAACTGTTTAACTTGTGGGAAACAAATACCTCATAAAGATTTCCACTCTTACTGCCTGCCTTGCTTAGGCCCAGACCACGACGTAGCAGCCTGTTCGGCCTGTGCTTCCTTCAACCGACGAACGCTTAGGCGTCGGTCGGAGTTTGCTGAACAGTTTTTCGGCTCAGATTTTGCGTGCATTATGCCGTCGGATCCTCCGACTACACAAATTGTTAAAAACCGCAAAGAAAAAGACCGACACTCGCGGTCCGCGGTTTCGGCCGAAACCACAGTTAAGCAAGCCGAGTGTCTCTGTTTCGCCGAAACCGAAAACCAGTCAATCTTCAGCCGAATCCATGACTACTACTGAGGCTCCTGCTACCTTAGTTGAATCGGCCTCAGAAGTTTTGCCTACTACTGTGGTTCCTAGTGATTTATCAGACACCATCCCTTTGGATGTCTCTACCCCAGCACGTGGTGCTGCTAGGCCTCTTGCAGCCATGTCTATTAAAGCCTTTGCCAGGGCTAAAGCAGCCAAAACTGTTAAATCAGTGCCTGTTAAGCCCCCCGACACCGGCCCACTTCTAGTTCACAAATGCTTACTCTGGCAGAGGATTTAATATCCTTAATTAGGGGATCCCAATCTCACCCAGACAGGGCCTCTCAGCCCCCAGAAAAGAGACCTAGAGCAGAGCCCCACGAGCCAGTGTCCTCTGATGATTCTTCGGATGACTCAGACATTACAGATCAGCCAGAGGCTCCTTTTTCTACTTATGAAGATTCTGATGCTGAAGAATCCATTCCATCTGCCTCTCCACCAGAGGAATTTTCCTTTGGGGAAACCTTACATGCCATGAGAGAACAATTCCAATGGCAGGGACAAGATTTCTCAGATTCAAGAAAAAGGCTTAGGACATTTCTGCACTTACCACAACATAGGCCCTTAGCTATACCTCCAGTACTGCCTGTTGTGGATGATGCATTTAATGATGTTTGCACTGCTCCTGATACTTTACCTCCAGCCCCTGCCAAACCAGATAGATTTTACAGGGTGCCAGACACTCATCACCACCTATACAAGGCCCCACTTGCAGATCCTGAGACTATATCCCAGGGGCCTAAGGCAGTAGCCTCGACCTCAGCAAAACACCCTATTCCTTCTGAAAGGGAATCCAGGTCCTTAGAGATGGGGAAAAAGTTTACACCTCTGCTACTCTCTCAGCTAGAGCTTTAAACTGTCAGTTTCATATGATCCAATACCAAGAGTTTATGCTTGATCAGTTAACTAAGAAGCTGTCCTCTGATGACTCCTTAGATAAGAAATATGTTTTAGAAATGGTGAATAACATTCAGCAGGTTAGTAACCATTCTTTAAAATGTGGCTATGATGCACTGGAGGCTTCATTTAGATCAGCCATGACTGGCACAGTGATAAGAAGGCATGCATGGTTGAAAGAACAGGTCTTGCCGGATCATGTTAAAGCAAAGCTGTTAGATGCTCCTATGGATAAGGCCAGTCTATTTGGTACACCTGCTCAGCAAGTAATGAAGAAAATGGAAGAGAAGGCAAAATCTGTACAAACAGTTAAGGATTTCTTACAGGTTCAGCCCCCAAGGTTTAGCAGGAACTGGCCTGCCAAAAATTGGTCCTTTCCAGACTCCTCAAAATCTCAAAGAGGCAGGAATAGACGCTCTAGAGGCAGAAATCAATCCAGAGGAGGTGCCTACAGAGGACGACAGTGGCAAGGCAATAACAGAGGCACAGACACAACCACTGCCACTGCAACAGGACAATCACAGGGACTTGGCTCTGACACCGCCTACCAGGGAGCAAATAGCAGCACCTTTAGGTGGAAAGTTAGCCTTATTTTCGAAAAATTGGCACTATATCACAAAAGACAAGTGGATTTTGCAAACCATAGACCAAGGCTACAGGTTCCACTTCCACACCTTACCAGTAAAAAGAGGAATGCCAAACCTACCTCCAAATCAAAAAACAGAAGCTCTAAAGCAGATAGCGCAATTAACAAAGATGAGAGCTGTGGAAAGAGTACCAGTAACAGAACAGGGCAAAGGATTCTACTCCAGACTCTTCCTAGTACCAAGAAAAGAGAAAAGTTGGAGACCTATTCTCGACCTGTCCGTCTTAAACACATACATCGTTGTCCCAAAATTCAAAATGCTGACCCTACAGCAACTTCTTCCCATGCTGGGCAAGGAGTGTTGGCTGGTAACTCTAGATCTCAAGGAGGCATACCTGCACGTCCCCATACGACCAAATTGCAGAAGATACCTCAGATTTCTTGCAGGATCAGAGCATTATCAATTCTCAGCATTGCCCTTTGGCTTATCTACTGCCCAGAGTATTCACAAAATGCCTGGCATCAGTAATCGCTCACTGCAGGCTACAGGGAATCCAAATTTATCCATACCTGGACGACTGCCTGTTACAAGCGGACAACAAAAGCAAGCTGACAACAGATTTACAAAGAGTCATTTGCTCACTACAAGCCCTGGGATACACAGTCAATTTACAAAAGTCAAGACTGATACCATCCCAAACAAGAACATTCTTGGGTGCGGAACTGGACACAGTAAAACAAATGGCATTCCTAACTGCAGAAAAACAAAAACAACTCCCTCTTTACTTCTTGGCATTAACAAAGCAGAACAAACTAACAGCAAGAAAAGTACTGCAGGCCTTGGGCTTCATGGCATCATGCATAATCTTGGTCCCACATGCCAGACTGCATATGAGAAAGCTACAGTGGTACCTAAAGAATTTATGGTCTCAACACAGGCACAGCTTAGAAACCGAAATCCCACTAATCCCATGCCTGAAACAGGAGTTCCTATGGTGGGCTCAAGCATGCCAGTCAAACCCAGGCTTGCCCTTCCACAACTTTCAAGCAAGCCAAACCATCACAACAGACGCCTCAGACCTAGGCTGGGGGGCGCACATGTTGGACAAATGCATACAAGGATTGTGGACTCCAGACCAGCTGCACCTGCACATAAACCAAAAAGAAATGCTGGCAGTAAAACTAGCAATCCAGAAATTCAGACCATTCCTAAAAGGACATTTAATAAGGACAGACAACACCACAGTCATGTGATACATCAACAAACAGGGAGGCACTCATTCATACCCCCTATGCAGAATGACTCTGGACCTTTGGAATATGGCTCTGAGCTACAACATCCAGTTACAGGCAATATTTGTGCCGGGAAAAGAAAACACCCTAGCAGACATGTTAAGCAGAACCACCTCGGATGCTCACGAATGGATGCTACACCCGGACATCTTCAAGGCCATCACAAAGAAATGGGGAATGCCACAAATAGACCTATTCACATCCCCACTCAATCACCAGCTCAAAAAATTCTGCACAAGGACATACCACCCACTTGCATGGAAGGTGGACTCTCTATCCTTCAGTTGGAAAGGCCTGACAGCATATGCATTTCCACCTCTTCCTTTGATGCACAAGGTACTACTGAAAATCAAAGAGGAGCGTCCAAGGATAATCCTGATAGCTCCGAATTGGCCAAGACAACCCTGGTATCCATTGCTGAGGAGCATGTCTCAGGGAGAATGTGGTCAATACCCCTGATGCCTTTGATGTTATCTCAGAACAACTACAACATCATGCACCCAAACCTAAAATCCTTGCAAATGACTGCATGGAACATCACATAGCAGCAACTAACCCTGACCTATCCCAAAGGGTTAAAGACATTATCCTTGAAGCCCGCAGACCTTCAACAAGAAGGAACTATGCAGGAAAATGGAAAAGGTTTGTCATTTGGAGTACTGAAAGAGGAAAAGATGTGTCGAACATAGATATTGCTAACATCCTGGAGTACTTGGCAGAGCTTCTACATACAGGCCTGTCCTATTCCTCCATCAAGATACATGCATCAGCTATTTCAGCAGAATACAGCTTCGATCCACCTGTCTTTTCATCCTCTACTCAGGCAGTTCCTCAGAGGGATCAAGAATGTAAAACCTCCTAGGAAACCACCATTACCAGCATGGGACTTGAACTTTGTGCTAGAAAAATTGACACTCCCTCCATTTGAACCAGCAGCAACAGCAGATCTTCAACACCTATCATGGAAAACTGCTTTCCTACTGGCAATTACTTCAGCAAGGAGGGTTTGAACTACAGGCCTTAATGGCAGTACAACCCTTCCTAATCTTCCATCAAGATAGGGTGTCCATGAGAACTAATCCTACATTTATGCCTAAGGTGGTATCCAGAGTGTCTTTAAACCAGGCAATCCACCTACCTACCTTCTTTCCCAACCCACAGAACAGGGGGGAAAGACTGCTGCATACCTTGGATGTACATAGACAGTTACGCTACTACCTGGACAGAACCAAAGGTGACAGAAAAACTGACCAGCTTTTAGTAGCCTATGCAGCAGGAAGGGAAGGAAAAGCAATTTCCAAACAGACAATCTCCAAATGGATAGGAAATTGCATAAGATTCTGTTACTCCTACCATGGAAAACCAATTCCACAGAACATAAGACCTCATTCTACAAGGGCTACAGCCACTACCACAGCTTTCTTACGAGGAGTGGCAACCAAGGACATTATTGAGGCGGCTACTTGGACCTCCGTGCATACATTTGCCAAGCATTATAATTTACCTCTATACTCTAGATCCCGAGCAGGGTTTGCCACTGCTGTACTGCAAGGGATCCTAACTACACCATAATTCTTCTTCCTCCTCCCCTAGTTTGGCTATGGTATTCTACCCATTTGTTATGACTGCAGATGCATCCTTGAAGGACATAGTACAGTTTTGTACCTACCATAAATGTAGATGTCCGAACAGGATAGCATCTGCAGTCAGGATTACCCACCCTCCTTCCCCTCTGTGGTACTCCTAGGGTATTTACCCTCCTAATAGCTAGCTGGGGGGGGAGTCTCTTATGGTGTATTTGTTTGTATATATGTACATACATGCTTATTTTTTGTGTTTGCCTTATACTTTTTTGGAAACATTGGCATTTATCCAAAATTTAGCTTTCCAAGAGGGCAACTGGCATCTGGGGCAAGAAACACTGAGGAAAATGGCGTCGGCTGATGCCTTTATACCCGAAGACCAGCAGAGATGACGTCGGGTGAAGTGCGACATCAGCCGAAGCCGGACCCAGACTTTGGAATCCGGCCGACCGAAGGGCTGCCTGACGACAGGACAACCCATTTGTTATGACTGCAGATGCTATCCTGCTCGGACATCTACATTTATGGTAGGTACAAAACTGTACTTTGTCCCATTCCTCTGCAGTATTCTTGTGGGATTTCCTGCCTTCAGGTGACTTGTACATCTGCTCTTATACAAAAGCTTCAGCTTGGCTGTTTCAGCTGCATGGGGCATCACATGTAGGGCCATAAACCTGGAGCTTTAAATGTAACGTCTTCACACACAATCCTCAGAACTTTTCAGGTGCAGACTACCACATCCTATGTTTGTTTGCTCCTTGACATCCGGCATCTCAAAATAAAAGCTAAGTAACCCATTGGGGGGGGGTGGGTTCTTCATATCTTACTGTCTTTGCTTAGGCTTGCTTTGTTGTAGCAATTTATAGCCTATGTCTGGTAAAGAGGTAAATGCCAGTGCGGGCGTCCGATACCCCATAAAGACTCCCATGATCGGTGTGTTTGCTTAGGCCGGAAGCATGACCATACTGCTTGCTCCATTTGTCAGTTTATGCCAAAGACCCTACGCAGCTGTCTGGCCACACTTAACCTGTGGTTGGAAAAACAGCGCCTTAAGTGGTTAGCCCTAAGGATGGATCCAGAGGGCCACGCCAGAACCTTTGCGTCAGAAAGGCCAAGTTTCCCAGGCCCTCCTCTTCCGCTCTGTTAACTGACTCCCTGCCAGTTGCTGATATAGGAGCTGAGGGACACCTGGTGGGTCAGTCTACCTCAACTACTAACTTTGTGGAAGCCGTTGCTCATCCGATGACCGGCACGTCCCTGAAGCCAACCCAGATCCCCGACTACTGTCGAGGAGGAACTAGTGTCTGTAGAATTTCCAACTGGGATCCCGCCTTCAGAAACTGTCACTATCAGAACCAATTCCAGTCCTGCTCCAACGTCTACCACAGCAAAAAAGAAACTGAAAACCAAGCATACCTCTTCCACTACAGAAGGCCTACCTGACTGGCAGTCCTTCACTTCTTCCCTGATGCATGCCTTCATGGCCCTTAGGCCTTCAGCCTCATCCTCCACTACACTACCTTTTCTCAGCCTTAAGCCTGCTTCAGCCCCCCCCCCCCCCCCGATGTCTCAGGTTAGGGAAGAAGAGGATGATACTACTTTTTCCTACTCTAAGGACTCCATATCTTATACCTCCCAAATTGGCTCACCCCAGGAGTAGTATTCTCCGGATGAAGAATCTTTAGAGGGAGATTCACCCCGAGGATGTCACATTTGGTGAGACTATCACCAAACTGAAAGATTATTTCAAATGCGATACCTCACAAATGTCGGATACCCAAGCGAGGTATTTTGAGCTTCAAGTTGAATCCCCCCTCCCCTTCTGCTGTTCCACCAGTCTTACCTGCTTACCTAGATGCCTTTAATTCTGCATCTACGACTCCAGTTTCACAGCCACCTACCCCTAAGCGACCAGATAGCTTTTACAAGGTGCCGGATGAGAAAAACTCTTAACTAAACCTCCCTTGGCAGACCCAGCAGTGATTGCCACTTAACCCTGATAAGCAATCCAGACTCCTTCCCTCTGCCTCACTCCTACCCATACATAAAGACAGTAAGTCTTATGGATAGGATAGGTAAGAAGGTCTGTACCTCCTCCACTTTGGCTTTCAGAGCAATTAACTTTCAGGCGCACAAGACTAAAATATGCTCTGGACTTGTTCTCTCAAGCCTCTTCATGCTGGCCACTTTCCCTGACTGTCCATCTAAAGCAGACATCTGCTCCAAGCTTTTTCTAGCTTCACAAGTAGCCAGACAACTCTATCAGATGCAGCTATGATGCAGAAGCATCTGCTCGCTCTGCAGCATCTGTCAGTTCTCAGGATATGCTCCTGGCTTATACTTCATAATCTCCTTGAAGACTTTGTCAAAGATCTTGGAATCCCCCCTGGACCACAAATTCCTTTTTGGAAAGCAATATGCAGATCTTTTCAAGAATCTGCAAGAAAAATGTCAAGATTTACAGGAGATTTCTGCATTTCTCTGGGCCCTCTTCTCATTTCCAGTTTACTGCTTTGCCCTTTGATTTGTCCACTGCTCCTGGAGTGTTCACAAAATGCCTGGCACCAGCCATTGCCTTTTGCAGAACACAAGGGAATTCAGATGTTCATCGTGCATACAGCTGCAGTCATTACAGATGGGTTATCCTGCCGTCAGGCGGGTCCTTGGTCAGCCGAATTCCAAAGTCTAGGTCCGGCGTCGGTTGTCGTTGCTTCTTCCCTGACGTCAGTGCGGCAGGGGTATAAAAGAGGCAGCTGACGCCATTTTCTTCAGTCTTTCTTGCTGCGCGGTGCCCGAAGCAGAAGCAGTTCGCAAGTGCCGGTTGGCCAGCTCCTGAGATTTACGAAAGTATTTCAGCCAAAGTCTTCTTTAAAGCCAAGTACCCCGTTGGGGAAACTTTTCTTGCCTCAGACCGATATCAGACAAAGTTAATAATTGCATTTCTTGTGGGAAGCAAATACCGCATGAGGATTTCCACTCTTTCTGTATACCTTGCTTAGGGTCAGACCACGACGTCTCGGCCTGCCGTTTTTGTGCTAGGTTCAACAAGTGCACTATTAAGCGCCGGGCGGAGTTCGCCCTTCATTATTTTGGCAAAAAATTTAATTACATCATGTCGTCGGATACACCGACACCAGTTTTGAGCAAAAGACGCAGAGACTAGGACCGACATCCGAGGCCTGCACCGAGTACTGAGACCACGCTTAGGCAGACTACCGGTTCTCAGCGAGGCGCCTACGCAGCCCCTGACTACCGATGAAACTACTTTACCGGTGACTTCAGTACCCGAGGTCGCAGGCTTCTCGGTCTGCATTCCCACTGCAGGTACCGACGCCACTCTTGGCGGGGAAACTGAAAATTTAGTGAGGCCTGCCATTTCTGAAGGCGTCTTCAGGCCTTCCACCTTCTCTATTAAATCCTTCACTAAATCTAAAGCTGCCATGAAACCTAAAAAACAGGGTCCTCAGACCTCCTCTCAAGGCCCCATGCCTAAAAAGCAGATGCTTAAAATGGCTGAGGATTTGATAACTCATCAGGGGTTCTCAACCCCCTTCTGACAAAAGACCCAGATTGGAGGAAGACTACCCTTCCTCAGACCAGGCTTCTATTACCTCCGACCATTCTGAGGACCAGGATTATGCATATTCCCCTTTTGAAGACTCTGATGCCGAGGAGTCTATTCCCCTCGGTCCCCCCGAGGACTACCCTTTTGGGGAAACCTTGCATACATTGAGGGAGCACTACCACTGGGAAGGCCAAGATTACTCAGATTCCAAGAAAAGGCTCAGGGAATTTCTACTGCTCCCCCAGCATAGGCCCCTGGCTATCCCTCCTGTTTTAGATATTTTGGATGATGTGTACGCAGAAGCCAGTCATAATCCAGATTCTTTACCCCCAGCCCCTGTTAAACCAGACAGGTATTACCGGGTTCCTGATTCTCACCAGTTCGTTTATAAAAGCCATACTGCTGACCCAGAAACAATTTCACAGGGTCCCAAGGGAATAAAGACCTCTACTGCTAAAAACCCTTTACCTTCAGAGAGAGATTCCAGAGCATTAGAAAGGTGGGGGGAAAAGGTGTATACATCTGCCACCTTGACCATGAGGGCATTAAACTGTCAATTTCATATGTTAAAGTACCAACAGTTTTTGTTATCTCAGCTGAAAAGCAAAATGACACAAACAGAACAACCAGATTTGAAAGAGTTGCAGGATTTGTTGCATGGAGCAGAGGAAGTGAGTAAACATACCTTGCAGTGTGGTTTTGATGCTTTAGAGGCCTCATGTAGAGCTGCTGTCACGGGGTCTGTTATACATAGACATACTTGGCTCAAAGAGCAAACCTTACCAGATCATGTCAAAGCAAAGTTATTAGATGCACCACTTCAAAAAGATGTATTGTTTGGTGTTAAAGCTGAGGAGGTACTAAAGAAAATGGAGGAAAAAGCAAAATCTATGCAAACAGTGAAAGATTTCTTGCAGGTGCAACCTCCTCGCTTCAGCAGAAACTGGCTTTCAAAAAATTGGTCCTTTCCAGCCATGGACAGACCTCAAAGGGGCAGATACAGACGCCCAAGGGGTAGAGGACAACCACAAGGATCTTACAGAGCTAGACAGTGGCAAGCACCAACCCCAAGAGGTGGAGAAGATAGATCACAGTCATTTAGAAAACAGACACAGTGACTTCCCCCTATGTCTGCCAAGCAAAGCTTTAATGGCAGCACCTTTGGGCGGAAAACTGGCACATTGTTACAAAAGACAAATGGATTCTGGACATTATAGACAGAGGCTACAGGTTCCACTTTCACACCCTTCCAAAAATGAGAGGCTTGCCAAACCTGCCACAAAATCAAAGGGCAGAGGCACAAAGACAAATTTCCGCTCTCATGGATATGAAAGCCATTCAAGAGGTACCTGCAAAAGAACAAAGTCAAGGTTTTTATTCCAGACTATTCCTGGTACCAAGGAAGGGCAAAGATTGGAGACCCATCTTAGACCTATCCATCCTAAACATATATCCACAGGTGCCAAAATTCAAGATGCTCACATTACAGCAGCTTTTTCCCATGCTGGGCGAGGAGTCTTGGCTGGTAACATTGGACCTCAAGGAGGCATACCTGCATGTCCCTATCAGACAAGATTGCAGAATGTACCTCAGATTTCTTGCAGGTTCAACCCATTACCAATTCTCTGCATTGCCCTTTGGCTTATCTACTGCGCCCAGAGTGTTTACGAAATGCCTGGCATCAGTAATTGCCTTCTGCAGACAACAAGGAATACAAATCTACCCATATCTGGACTGCCTGATCCAAGCGGACAGCAAGGACATTCTATTGCAGCATCTGGCGTTTGTAATAAAACTGTTAAACTACCTGGGATACACAGTGAACAAGAAGAAATCAAAACTAATACCTTCTCAACAGATAATTTTCCTGGGTGCCAGCTTAAATACAACCACCCAGATGGCCTACCTCACGCCAGACAAACAAGGGCAACTGTCTCAATACTTCAGCAAAATGGCAACTTTCACCAGACTAACTGCAAGGAAAGTCCTGCAGGCTCTGGGATTCATGGCATCCTGCATCCTACTAATACCATGTGCAAAGCTGCATATGAGGAAACTACAGTGGTACCTAAAAAAACTTATGGTCTCAACACAGCTACAGCTTGGAAACAATTCTACCACTCATTCCATGCCTTCAAAAGGAATTTTTGTGGTGGGCTCAAGCATGCCAAAGAAATACAGGTCTCCGTTTCTTTGTACCTCAAGCAACTCAAATCATCACAACGGACGCCTTAGACTACGCCTGGGGAGCACACATGACAGATCAGTGCATTCAAGGAAAATGGTCCCAAAAAGAGAAGCACCTACACATCAACCAAAAGGAGATGCTAGCTGTGCAAAATGCTCTTATGACCTTCAAAGACCTGCTGCATCCAGGCCAGCTATTGATAAGGACAGACAACACCACAGTCATGTGGTACATAAACAAACAGGGGGGAACTCATTCATACCCCCTGTGCAGGCAAGCCATGACTCTATGGAACACAGCACTGGAATTACAAATTCAGCAGCTACAGGCACAATTCCTGCCAGGGAAGGAAAACACACTGGCAGACAACTTAAGCAGAAACATAACAGACCCACACGAATGGAAGTTGCATCCTCAAGTCTTCTCAAAGATAACTCGGGCATGGGGACAGCCAGACATAGATCTATTTGCTACCCACAGAAATTACCAGTTGGAAAAATTTTGTTCAAGGACCTATCATCCACAGGCCTGGAAAGTGGACGCACTCTTTCAATTGGACAACATTGACAGTCTATGCCTTCCCGCCTCTTCCTCTACTGACCAAAGTTCTATTAAAAGCCAGAGCAGAGAGGCCACAAATGATTCTCTTTGCTCCAGACTGGCCACGACAACACTGGTATCCTTTCCTAAAGAGCCTGACACTCCCCATCATGGATCCTACCTCTAGTCCCTCTTCTGTTGTCCCAGCACAACTACAAAACCCTTCACAGCCAGCTCAAAATCCTAAATCTAGCTGCATGAATACCTTAATTTCCCAACAGACTCTCCTCTCCAAGGAGGTGCAGGATGTCATCTTGGAGGCCAGAAGACCCTCTACTAGAAAAGCCTACTCCACCAAATGGAAATGATTTTGTTCCTGGAATCAAGAAAAGGGCCGGAATCCTTGGGTAATAAATATACCTCAAATTTTACAGTACCTAGCTGAGATGTTAAACAGTGGCCTTTCCTTCTCCTCCATCAAGATCCACGCTTCAGCCATTTCTGCACAATACAATACAGATCCTCCTTTATTCTCACATCCTCTATTAAGGTAGTTCCTCAGAGGGGCAGAAAATATAAAACCCCCACGGAAACCATCAGTCCCAGCTTGGGACCTCAACTTCGTATTAGAAAAGCTGACCCTGCCTCCCTTTGAGCCGGCATCTTCAACAGAGCTGCAATACTTGTCATGGAAAACAGCCTTCCTTCTGGATATTACCTCAGCACGCAGGGTTTCGGAACTACAGGCCCTCATGGCTGTGCAACCATTCATCATTTTCCATCAGGACAGAGTTTCCTTACGAACCAACCCTACCTTCATGCCAAAGGTAGTCTCCAGTGTAGCTTTGAATCAGACTATTCATTTTACCTACCTTTTATCCAAATCCACAGAACAAAGGGGAGAGACAACTACATTCCTTGGACATTCACAGACAACTTAGTTATTACTTGGACAGAACAAAGCCATTCAGGAAATTTGAGAAGCTTTTTGTGTCCTATGCTACAGGTGCTCAAGGAAAGGCTATTTCCAAACAGACAATTTCAAAATGGATAGCCCACTGCATACGCTTTTGTTTTCCATTTCATGGAAAATCTGTGCCTGTATACATCAGATCCCACTCCACCAGGGCTACAGCTACCTCTGCAGCTTTCCTCAGGGGGGTCCCTACCAAGGACATTTTGGAAGCAGCTACTTTGGAGTTCAGTGCACACTTTCTCCAAGCACTACCACCTTCCTCTATACTCCAAAATCTAGAGCGGGCTTTGCCACAGCAGTCCTGCAGGGCATCCTCGCCCCTCCTAGTTCCACTTAGTGCCTACCACCCTTATTTAGCTTTGGGATTCTACCCATCTGTAATGACTGCAGCTGTATGCACGACGAACATAGTACAGTTTTGTATCTACCATTAATGTAGATGTTCGAGTGCTCATAAAGCTGCAGTCCAGGTTACCCTCCCTCCATCCCCTCTTAGGACAGTCCTTATGACACACACCTTTATCATACAGCCTATTTGGGGTATTCCTTTATGGTGTATTTGCTTGCAACTATTGTTTTTGATTTATCTACATTGCATGTTTGCATAATATTATGTTTTGCCTTCCTTCTGGGGGCACCTGACATCTGGGGCAAGAAAAACTGAAGAAAATGGCGTCGGCTGCCTCTTTTATACCCCTGCCGCACTGACGTCAGGGAAGAAGCGACGACAACCGACGCTGGACCTAGACTTTGGAATTCGGCCGACAGAGGGCCCGCCTGATGGCAGGATAACCCATCTGTAATGACTGCAGCTGTATGAGCACTTTAACATCTACATTTATGGTAGGTACAAAACTGTACTTTCCCACTACACAATCTAGCCAAGGGCAATCACTACAAGTTACCCTACAAGGTGGACATTCTGACAAAAAAAGGGAGCACTGATCCACCCACACTTGCAGATGTTATCCATGACAATGTGGGTGATAACCTTATGATCCCATACAGACACCACTACTCAGAGGACATGCTTTCAGTCCTGAGGGAGGCCCGGAAACCTACCACAAGAAAATCGTACCTAGCTAAATGGGAAAGATTTACTAAATGGTGCCTGGACAGGGGAAGTGATCCTTGCATGGCTGATCCCCCCCCCCCCCCCCGTCCTTGTGTGTCAACTGATACAAAGTGGACTTCCCTACTCTTCACTGAAAGTACACCTTTTTCTGTAGTATCAGACTGCTTGCCACTAGATGCTCCTTTGATAGCCAGTCTCTATGTAAAGCCCTTAGTAAAAAGGATGTTGCACATTAGACCTCCAAAAAAGCCTATCCCTTCACCCTGGGTCCTTAACTTCATCCTGGAAAAGCTTACCAAACACCCATTCGAACCTGCTGGGGCAGCTTCCCTTCTACTAGTGGCTATTACCTCAACCAGAAGGGTTTCAGAGCTACAAGCCTTAGTGGCTTGTCCCCCTTATACTACTTTCCACAAAGACGGGGTAATCCTGTGAACCAACCCCTCTTATGCCCAAGGTGGTCAGTGATTTGTCATGAAACCAATCTATATCCACCTTTTTTCCCTCTCCCACCAGTTAAGGTGAGGGAAAACTTCACTCCCTGGATGTACAAAGACAACTTAGATTTTACATGGACAAAGCAAAATCCATTTGAAAATGAAAACAACTTTTTTGTTTCTTTCCATCCTAGAGCATTGGACAAGGCAGTTTCCAAGCAGACCATCTCATGCTGGATCAGGAAATCCATCCGTCTTTGCTACTCCCACCATGGAAAGAAACAGTGGGAGTCAAAGCCCATTCCACCAGGGCAATGGCTGCCTCCAAGGCTTTCCTAAAAGGTTTGGACACATTTTCCATTAAGGAAGCGGCCACTTGGTCCACTGTCCACTTTCACCAAACATTACAAGTTAGACCAGGTCTCCAGAGCACGGGCAGGATTTGCCAAGGCAATCCTACAGGGTTTTATAAAGTTATCTTCTGCATCTGCCACCCTTTCATCCAGCTAAGCTGTGGTACTCTCCCACATCAAGAATGCTGCAACATAGGAATAGAGGGACGTAGAATAGTTATGTAAAGCCTTAAGGTAAATGTCCTTCTCTTCCATGTTCCAGTTGGTCCTTCCTACCCACCAATAACCCCCTTATCATTCTCTCGTCCCAGCATGTCCCTAGGTCCTAATCTTGTACACCTTTCACCCTGGACCTGTCAATAGTTCAGAAGGACCCCAGGGTCCCATACCTGACATCACTGGCACATTCACCTGCTGGGTCCTCTTCTCTACCTGCTGAGCTTCAGGTTCTGAGGACTGTGCGTGCAGACGTCACATTTAAGGCCCTTGTTTTATGGCCCTGTGTGTGACGCCCCACGCAGCTGCAACAGCCCAATGAAACTTTTGTATAGGAGCCGACGTACAAGTCGCCTGAGGGCAGGAAATCAACAACAAGAATACTGCAACGTGGAAGAAAAGGACCTCTCTGGTTATGGTAAGATTTTAGACAACTATTCTTTGTCAGTGTTGCACCCAAAACGCTCACTGCCAACACTAAGGAACAAAAACCCAAAGACACGCATATGTGGAGGTACTTGCATGTAAACTAGCCAGACCACCAAGACTTCCTAAAAGCATCTGTGTGGCCCCACACACTTAACAGTGCCTCACACAACCCAACTCTGAAAATTGTAGTAGTCCTGCTTTCAAGCCCGTAAGGCAACATGCAACACAGCCAAACACTTTATTGGGGATTCCATTGTAAGACAGACTGATGTTCACCTTACCAGACTAAGATCACAGCTGTCTGGAGCCAGTATCCACCAGAACACTCATGCACTTTGGTCTTTAAGCCACAAGTTCCAGTATGTCACGGACAGTCCACGTGGTAATAAACTACCCAAGATGTACCTCACTAGACTAATGTGTCCCAGGCAGGTATGACTCTATCTTTGTGTAGCATCCTACCTTCATCAGTGATTCTTTCCTAGTACCAGCAAAGAATGATGGACTTCAATAATAGGCTTAGTTTCTGGTGTCGCAACAAGGGGATCCAATTGTCAGCCTGGGTAGACATGATCGACAAACCGCTATTCTTTGCCAGAGATGGCTTGTACTGGTCACAACAGAAATTACTCATACTTCCTAAAGGTGCTGCTGCTCAGTGCTAGAAGTTAAAACAAAATAGCACTCCCTGGAAGCACTCCATGCCCCAGAGAACACTCACATATGTGCAGTCAAGGCAGCGTGGTTCAGAACCATGGAGAGCTCCCCAGCTATCAAAGGCTACAATGCCTTTCAGGTATTTTGTCTCCCTCAACTCCAGATAGATTCCTCTTCCCTTTGTGTTCATAAAGGACAAGTGCACCACTAGACCGGTCCAACAGCATGACTTGCTTGAGCTGCTCCGTGCCCAACTTGACCATAGGTGTGCCCCCTGTCATATCCTTGCTAGCTACAGATCCCCTAACATGAGTTTGGAAAACAACGCCTGCTACCTAAACCTACTGGAATCTGTTATGCAGCCTAGCACCATACCTATAGGTGACTTGAGCTACCTCGCCATAAAGTTTGAGACTTAAGTGACTTAAGTCACTTACTCAGAGGTTTTTGGACTTCAACGCATCCACCTTGGACTGACTAGTTAGCTCCACAACTAAGGTACAGGTGGCGTAGACCTGGTACTTGCTAACTTGGTAGGATGCTGCTCCCTCCTAACTCCTCCTTGGTAAGATCTGACAACAGTTATCTCCTTTAGTATTAAACTAACCTATGCCACACCTCCAGACCTGTTAATAACTTTGCGAAGGCCAATTGCCTTCAAACTAAGTTTATTAAACTTCCAAATCCCTCTGAACCTGGATGACGAGCTTAATCTGTCCTGTGCACGAAAGCACTGTACAGTCACTGTCGCTGCATAGAGCGGGCAGTACCTGGCTGAGTCAAACCC
>NC_056733.1:1628892427-1628937278 GCF_019279795.1 Protopterus annectens
ATTGGGTTACTTAGTATTACTGAGACATCTGATGAGAGGAGCGAACACACGATGTGTCAGGTCGACTGCGGCTGAAAAGTTCTGAGGATTGTGCATGCAGACGTCACATTTAAGGCCCCTGGTTTATAGCCTTACATGTGACGTCCCACGCAACCACAACAGCCAAACTGAAACTTTTGTATAAGAGCTGACGTATGAGTCACTTGAGGGCAGAAAATCCAACAAGAATACTGCAACATAGAAATAGGACATACAGCAATTACAGCAGGGTCTGCCAGGGGTGGTTTAACTAGGAATTTCTGTTCATGTGGAACTTTGTAGAACCAGTCAGGTCTCTTAGGATCCAGGGGTTTTGAGTCTGGTTTCTTTGATGCAGAGGTGTAAAACATCAAGTTTGGTAGGGATGGCATGTGGGATGGCTGAAGGCAGAGATTCCACTTGGAGGAGTTCAAAGTACCTCCTTTTGGTGTCAGTCATTTGGAAAAAGTGTCCCATTTAAAGTATTTTCATTTTTTTAATAGTCTTCCCCAAAGGTGATGTCCTCTGGAGGAATCACCTTCTATGGATTCCTCATCTGGGAAATAGCATTCAAGAGGGGAGGCAATTTGTGAGAATAGGAGATGGATTCATCAGAATCGGAGAAGTAGGGTTCCTGTTCTTCATTCCTCCTTCTTGGCCAGTAAGCAAAGGGAGAGAAGTGGCAGAAGCAGGCCTGGGACTAAAAAGTGGAACAGTGGAAGGGAAAGTGGCAGTGAGCCAAAAGGCCATGAAGGCTTGCATCAAGGAGCTGGTAAAGGATTGCCAGTCTGGGACTATTTCAGAAGGTGGAGTCAGGTGTTTTGCTTATTTGTTTTCTTTTTAGAGGCGTAGGACTCGGGGAAGGCCTGGGTTCAGAAGCCTGGGAAAAGTACAGTTTTGTACCTACCATAAATGTAGATGTTCGAGGATCCACATTGCTGCAGTCATAACCTATGGGTAGTCCGCTGTCCTCGGTCGGCCCGAAAACCAAAGTGTTAGGCTGGCGTCGGTCATGGTCGCTCAGAGCGGACGTCAGTACGCAGTAGTACTTAAGCGCATGACCGACGCCATATCCTCAGTCTTTCTTGCCCCAGATGTCAGAAGGCCTAAAAAGGAAAGGCCATAGCCAAAATAGAAAATACCCAACAACCAACAGAGAAAATAATAATTATCCCAAAAGAAACACAGCAACCCCAAACTATAGAGGGGAAGGAGGGAGGGAAAATTGGACTGCAGCAATGTGGAACCTCGAACATCTACATTTATGGTAGGTACAAAACTGTACTATGTTCTTCGTCGCACATTGCTGCAGTCATAACCTGTGGGTAGAATCCCAAAGCAAAGGTAAAGGGAGGCTGGCAAACTAAAAAGCATTAGGAGCTGCTAACATGCCCTGTAAAACTGCAGTGGCAAACCCAGCCCTAGACTTGGAATAAAGAGGGAGATGGTAATGTTTAGTAAAAGTGTGCACTGAACTCCAAGTAGCTGCCTCCAAAATATCCTTAGTAGCTACCCCCCTTAAAAAGGCAGTAGATGTGGCAGTAGCCCTAGTGGAATGAGGTCTGATCCCAGCAGGAACATCCTTTCCATGATGAGAATAACAAAAGGCAATACAATGGCCAATCCACTTAGAACTAGTTTGCTTTGAAACAGCTTTCCCTTGTGAACCCAAAGCAAAAGAAATAAATAACTGTTGAGTCTGCCTGAACTCTTTAGTTCTGCTCAAATAATAGCGTAACTGCCTGTGAATATCCAAAGAATGCAAGACTTTTCCCCTTTATTTTGGGGATCAGCATAAAAAGTAGGTAAATGAATAGACTGGTTTAAGGCCACATTAGAAATAACTTTAGGCATAAAAGTAGGGTTAGTACGCAAGGACACCCTATCCTTATGGAATATCAGGAAGGGTTCAACTGCCATGAGAGCCTGTAATTCAGATACCCTCCTAGCAGACGTAATGGCCAACAAAAAAGCAGTCTTCCAAGACAAAAACTTCAACTCAGACGTAGCTGCAGGTTCAAAAGGAGGTAAAGTAAGCTTTTCCAACACAAAATTGAGATCCCAGGAAGGAGTAGAAGCTCTACGTGGGGGTCTTATGTTTTTTGCCCCTCTAAGAAACTGTTTAAACAAAGGGTGAGAAAATAAAGGAGGGTCACAATCATAGTGAGCAGAAATGGCTGCAGCATGAACTTTCACAGAGGAAAAAGACAAACCCTTGTCTAGTAATTCAGTAAGGTACTGTAGTGTAAAACTCAAATTAGGCACTGAGACATCAAAGCTCTTTGCTGTGCTCCAAAGAAAAAATCTCCTCCATTTATCAGCATAAACTTTCCTAGTACTGGGCCGTCTGGCCTCCAAAATGACATTCAAAACCTGTTGAGGAAGCTGAGACCCCCAAGGGTCTAAAACAGAATACACGCCAGGCTGTTAGATGCAGGGACTGTACCCTGACATTGAGAAAATGATTGCTTGACTGGGACAACAAGTGAGGAATCGGTGGCAAAGGCCAAGGAGGCTCCTGAACTAAACTCCTCAGCAGAGGATACCAGTGCTGGCGTGGCCAATCTGGTGCTATTAGAATCATGCAAGGCTTGTCCCGCCTGACTTTCAAGAGTACCTTGGGAAGGAGAGGCAGAGGAGGGAAAGCATAGACGTGAAGGTTGTTCCAACTGAAAGATAGAGCATCCACTTTCCAAGCTTTTGGGTGAAACATCTTTGTGCAAAATTTTGGCAGTTGGAAATTTAGTGGAGAAGCGAACAGATCTATGTCTGGAGTTCCCCAAGCCACTGTCAACTGTTGGAATACGTGAGGATCCAATTTCCACTCGTGGGGATCCACAATTTGTCTGCTCAACACGTCTGCTAAGGAGTTCTGTGCTCCTGGCAGAAACCGTGCTTGAAGAGTGATGTGCAAACTCAGAGCAGTCTCCCACAATATCATAGCTTGTCTGCAAAGAGGGTAAGAATGGGTACCCCCCTGCTTGTTGATGTACCACATGACTGTTGTGTTGTCTGTTTGAATCAACACCTGTCCTGGTTGAAGTAGATCCTTGAAGGCCATCAGGGCAAATTGGACTGCTAACATCTCCTTCATGTTGATATGCAAATGCTGTAGTCTGAGAGGCCACGTGTCTTGAATCCATTTCCCATTGAAGTGTGCTCCCCAAGCCAGGTCTGAGGCATCCGTCGTTAAGATCTGACTCGCCTCTGGTCGGGTCACAGAGAGTCCCTTGTTTAGGTGACATTCCTGAGCCCACCACAAGAATTCCTTCTGGATGCAAGGTATTATCTGAATGACAGTGTCCAAATCGTGGCAGTGTTGAGTCCATACACTTTTGAGATACCATTGTAGCTTCTTCATATGCAGTTTGGCATTGGGAAGTACCAAAATGCAAGATGCCATGAACCCCAAGGCTTGAAGGACTGTCCTTGCAGTCAGCCTGGACAGTACTGATAATTACTGGAAGTATAGGTGAAGATTTCTTTGTTTGTCCGGGGTCAAAAAGGCCATCTGAGAGGCTGTATTCAGTCTCACACCCAGAAAGCACATATCCTGAGAGGGTACTAGACTGGACTTTGTTTCATTCACAGAATACCCTAGGCACCTTAAAACTGCCATTACATACAGTAGATGTTGAAGTAACTTGTCTTTGCCTTGAGCAAGAATCAGGCAATCGTCCAGATAAGGATAAATTTGTATTCCCCTCAGTCTTAAGAAAGCTATTACAGGAGCCAGAACCTTTGTGAACACCCTGGGCGCAGTAGATAAGCCAAAGGGCAATGCAGAGAACTGATAATGAGAAGTACCAGCCCGAAAACGCAGGAATCTCCTGCAGCTGGGCCTGATAGGAATGTGAAGATAAGCCTCTTTGAGATCCAGAGTTACCATCCAGTGATCTTTGCCTAGCAGAGGCAGAAGTTGCTGTAATGTTAACATCTTGAACTTTGGAATGTCTATGTATGTATTGAGAATGGACAAATCCAGAATTGGCCTCCAAGTGTTTCCTTTCTTTGGCACAAGGAATAGGCGAGAATAAAACCCTAGGCCTTCTTCTGACGGAGGTACCACCTGGATTGCCCCCATCTGCAAAAGCAAAGAAATTTGTTCGTGAGGCTCCAGCCTTTGCTGAGGAGGTACATCTGGCATGCCTTTGAAAGGAGGAAAAGTGTGAAAATAAAACTTGTAGCCTTGATTTATTATGTCCAACACCCATTTGTCCTGGGTGACCAAATGCCAATTTTGTTTGAAAAGTGCCAACTTTCCTCCTAGAGGAGCTGCCAGACAGGAAGAATCTGGCAGCTGGAGATACAGGTCATTGGGTCTGTTTACGAAAAGGCTGACCCCTGCCCTCACCAGAAGATTGTGCAGGAGAACTCCAAGTCCTAGGTCTGAAAGAACCCTGAGCGTGAGCCCTGCCCCTACCATGTCTAGACCTGCCCTTAGACTGAAAATCCGAAGAAGGGTAAGACCATCCTCTTGCAGGCCAATTCCTGCTAAACTTAGGGGGCTGCACTTGCAAAAATTCCTTAACCGTCTGCATAGACTTAGCTTTGTCTTCCATCTTTTTCAAAACTGACTCCACAGGAGAGCCAAAAAGAACTTCAGATTGAAGAGGAGCATCCAAAATTCGAGCTTTAACATGCTCTGACAAATTTTGATCCTTAAGCCAGGCATGTCTGTGAATAACTGAACCAGTAGCAGCCACCCTGGAAGAAGCCTGAAGAGCATCGAAGCCACACTGTAAGGAATGCTTACCAACTTGATCTGAAGCATGAACTAAGTCCTGCAATTCCTTACACTCTATACCCTCAGATAAAGCATCTACCTTAGATTTCAACTGACCTAACAGAAAGTTCTGATATTTCAGCATATGAAACTGGCAATTTAAAGCCCTCATAGCCAACATGGAGGAGGTATACACTTTTTTACCCCACCTATCCAAAGCTCTAGAATCTTTATCCAGAGGAACTGGATTCTTAACTACAGAAGCCCTGACACCCTTAGGCCCTTGAATAATAGTTTCCGGGTCAGCTCTAGGACTCTTATACAAATATTTATGTGCCTCTGGAACTCTGTAATACCTGTCTGGCTTGACAGGGCAGGGTAAAGAATCAGGATTAAGGGAAGCTTCAGAAAAACATCCTGAACAACATCTAAAACAGGAAATAGCCAAAGGTCTATGTTGTGGCAAAAACAAAATTCCCTAAGCCTCTTCGAGAATCTGAAAATCCTGACCTTCCCACTTGAAATGCTCCCTCATGGAGTGCAAGGTTTCAGAAAAGGAAAAATCCTCTGGAGGAGAAGCAGAAGGACAGGAATCCTCTGCATCCAAATCAGAATAGGGAGGAAAATCCTGGATATCCTCAGCTGAGGACTCAGAGTAATCTGAGGAATGCTCCAATCCCTCTAAATCTGTCTCCACCCTAGGCCTCTTCTCTGGAGGGGGCATAGAACCCCTGATCAAAGTAATCAAATCCTCTGCCATTTTCAACATATGTTTTTTAGGAACAGAGCCCGAAGAACTAGGGCTGTGGCCTGTACCAGAAAGACCAGGTCTAGCCTTAGCAGGGCCTTTAGTGACAGAAGTAGAAGGCCTAACAACCTTTTGTAAGGATGGAACCACAGAAACCTGAGAAGCCCCCTCGGCCTGACCTAACTCCTGAGAGGCCAACTCCTGTAATAGTAAAGGTTCCCCTTGGGATTCAGCCGAGACCTCGGCTGGATCCACAGATTCAACCGTAGATTCCATGGAACCAGCATCCGCAACGGACTCATCCGGTTTAGACTTTAAAGATTTATCTTTTCACTTTTTTGCGGTAGCGGGCGTCGCAGGATCCGACGGCATGTTGTAGTTGCACCGCTTACCGAAAACAAGCCTAGCACAGTCTAATCTGCGTTTTATGGTGCGCTTATTAAATCTAGCGCAAAAGCGACACCCGACTACGTCGTGCTCAGGCCCCAAGCAAGGAATACAGAGAGAGTGATAGTCCCTATGAGGTATCAGTTTCCCACAAGAAATACAATTATTAACTTTTTCTGACATCCGGATTAACTAAGGCAAGAAAAGACAAAAATATTCCCCAACGGGGTACTTAGCCCAACTTGGTCTTCGGTCTGAAACTCGAAAATTGAAAATTTCAGAACGCCGAACGGCACTTGCAAACGCTGCTTCTGCTTCGGACCACGCGGCAAGAAAGACTGAGGATATGGCGTCGGTCATGCGCTTAAGTACTACTGCGTACTGACGTCAGCTGAGCGACCATGACCGACGCCAGCCTAACACTTTGGTATTCGGGCCGACCGAGGACAGTGGACTACCCATAGGTTATGACTGCAGCAATGTGAGACTAAGAACATCTGTAGGGGTTTCAGGCAGTGGTATCCCAGGCAGTATCTGCCGCCCCACCCCCATCAGTAGGGACAGACATCAGGGCTATCGCCATGGATGCACTGGCTGTAACTTCCGAAGTGGCTTCCTAAAGTTGAGCTGTCGAGGTAGACTTTTCTGGCCAGCGTCCCTCAACCCCTACATCTGAAGCTGGTGAGACATCTGATAGAGAGTAAGCCTGGAAACCTTGGCCTTTTTATGGAGCGTCAGATTCAGAATCCATCCAGAGCGCATGTTTTTTGAGCCTCTGGTTTTCTAAGTATAAGTTAAGGGCAGCCAGATGGCTACGGAGGGTTTTGGGTACAAAAGATCGACAAATTGAGCAAACTGTAGGGTCATGCTCCTGGCCTAGACAAGAAGCAACGGTCATGCGCATCTTTATGCGGTATCTGGTGCCCGCATTGGCATTTACCCTTCTTAGCTGACATCAGTTAATGGCAACTATAGTAAACTAAGCTCAAGCAAAAAAGACAAAAATCCCCAACAGGGTACTTTGCTTTAGAGGTCTTAGAGTAGAGGAGCAAAGCAATCTATGCGATATCAACTGCAGCTGAAAAGTTCCGGGGTCTGTGTGTGCACACAAGAACATTTACTATTCCCTGGGTACTACAGCAAGGTAGGATGACAAAGATGGACCTGTCACCCACAATTTCCAGAAAAAGACTGCCCCGAGAGTCAACATTTTTCTGCTGGATTACAGAATGACATCGCATACATTTGGTCATCTGACTTTGGTTCCCACACTATCCCATTTACTAGAGGCTGCAAGGACAGTGTGTGTGTGTGTGTGTGTGTGTGTGTGTGTGTGTGTGTGTGTGTGTGTGTGTGTGTGTGTGTGTGTGTGTGTGTGTGTGTGCGCGCGCGCGAGTCCCTGTGTCAATACACACAGCTTTGCTAAGATCTGTTACAGCTTCTGGTAATCATAAAACAAATTTCAAGCTTCCAAAGAAGCAATTAGTGGGAAAGTTCATATCCATGGCAATAGGCCTTTTTTAAATGATTAAAAGGCTGCAGTGAGAATCAAGTACTGTCAAGAGTATATTATTTGCAATTCTGAGGGTGGTGCAACTAGGTATTGGTGAAATGTGAAGGGTACTTTTACAGGAAAATGTAAACTCAAAGTGCCTGTATCTATATAGGGCACTGTTAAACACTTCAGGAGAAGCTACTAAAGTAGACCCTGGAGATTTGTGGATAAAGTATTTAGGAAGATATTCTAAAGTTAGATTAGACACGACTAATCAAGCAGTATTTACTGAATGAACTAGCTTGGTCAACAATGACAAAGAGGGGACTTGTCTGACTGGCTACTACTAGTGCTTGTCTCAAAGTACAGTTTTGTACCTACCATAAATGTAGATGTTAGAGTGTTCACTATGCTGCAGTCATCACACTTGGGTTATCCTGCCTTCCGGCGGTCCTGCAGTCGGCCTGAGTTCTAAAGTCTTGGTCCGGCGTCGGTTGCTGTCGCTTCTTCCCTGACGTCAGTCCGCCAGGGGTATACAAGAGGCATCAGACTCCATTTTCTTCAGTTTTTCTTGCCCCAGATGTCAGGTGCCCCCAACGGTTAGGCAATATATATAGCTATATAAAAAAATACATACAAAATAAAACAATACCTTCAGGCACAAGCAAATACACCACAGAGGTTGTATAGGATAGAATGGTACAGATAAGTCCAGCTAGTTCAGAGGGGATGGAGGGAGGGTAACCTGGACTGCAGCAGGGTGAACACTAACATCTACATTTATGGTAGGTACAAAAGTGAACTATGTTCATAGTGTTACCCTGCTGCAGTCATCACACTTGGGTTGAATCCCAAAGTTAAGGATGGGTGGTGGAGTTAAACAGGGTTAGAAGAAGCTAGTAGATCCTGCAAAACTGCTGTGGCAAAACCAGCTCTAGTCTTAGAATATAGAGGTAAGTGATAGTGTTTGGTGAAGGTGTGCACTGAACTCCAAGTTGCAGCTTCCAGAATATCCTTGGTTGGCACCCCCCTGAGAAAGGCTGCTGATGTAGCTGTAGCCCTGGTGGAGTGGGACCTAATGTTAGCAGGTACCCGTTTCCCATGATGCGTGTAGCAGAAACGTATGCAATGTCCTATCCATTTTGAAATGGTCTGTTTTGAGATGGCTTTTCCTTGTGATCCTGCAGCATAGGCTACAAAGAGCTGGTCAGATTTTCTGAAAACCTTAGTTTTATCCGAGTAGTAAAGTAATTGCCTGTGAATGTCCAAAGAGTGCAGGAGTCTTTCTCCCTTGTTCTGGGGATTTGGGAAAAAGGTGGGCAAATGAATGGTTTGGTTTAGGGCCACACTGGATACCACCTTTGGCATAAAGGAAGGGTTAGTTCGTACAGAGACTTTGTCTTGATGAAAAATGAGGAAAGGCTCCACTGCCACTAGTGCCTGTAGCTCTGAGACTCTTCTAGCTGAAGTTATTGCTAGTAGCAGGGCAGTTATCCATGAAAGAAATTTTAAATCAGCTGAAAAAGCTGGTTCAAAGGGCGGCAGTGTAAGCTTTTCCAGAACAAAGTTGAGATCCCAAGTAGGTGTTGGTGCTCTCCTGGGCGGTCTTATGTTCTTAGCCCCTCTGAGGTACTGTCTTAGGAGTGGATGCGAAAATAAAGGAGGATCCGTGTTGTAATGAGCTGAAATTGCTGAGGCGTGGATCTTAACAGATGAAAAGGAAAGTCCTTTGTGCAACATCTCAGTTAAATATTGTTGAATCTGAGGAATGTTTGGATCAAGGGGATTTTGGCCTTTAGCCTGGTTCCAGGCGCAAAATCTTTTCCATTTGTCCGAATAGGTTTTCCTGGTGCTGGGCCTCCTGGCCTCCAGAATGACATCCATAGCAGCTTTGGATAGAGGTGTTTGCTGGTTGTTTAGGTAATTTACCATGCAGCCAGGTGTAAAGTCTTGAGCTGGCTGTGTAGAATCTGATAGTCTCGCAGGGTGAGCAGGTGAGGAATTTGTGGTAAAATCCATGGTGGGCCATGTTCCTTAGAATTGGATACCAGTGCTGGCGTGGCCAGTCTGGTGCAATGAGCATCATTTGTGGCCTCCTCTCTAATCTGACTTTCAGCAGTACCTTTGCTAGAAGAGGCAGTAGAGGAAAGGCATACACTGTTGATGTTTTCCAACTGAATGAGAGGGCGTCCACTTTCCAAGCTTGTGGATGGAATGTCCTTGTGCAAAATCTTTGAAGTTGGTAGTTTTGGGGGTTGGTAAACAGATGTCTGGGCATCCCCATTTTTGAGTTATCATTGCAAATACTTGTGGATCTAGTTTTCACTCGTGGGGATCCATGATGTTTCTGCTTAGGTCTGCCAATGTGTTTTTCTTTCCTGGCAGGAATTGTGCTTGTAATTGAACTTGGTAAGACAGTGCTGTGTTCCACAAGGTCATTGCTTGCCTGCATAGAGGGTAGGAATGTGTGCCCCCTTGTTGGTTTATGTACATTACTGTGGTATTGTCCGTCTTTATTATTAGTTGGCCTGGGTGTAAGAGGTCCTTGAAAGCTGTTGGGGCATTCTGTACTGCTAGCATTTCTTTTTGATAGATATGCAGATGCCTTTGATATGTAGTCAATTTGCCCTGAATGTACTGTCCCTGCCATGTGTGCTCCCCAGGCATAGTCTGATGCATCTGTTGTCAGTTTGCCTGGCTGTGGGTACGATGAAAGGCTGACTCTTGTTGAGGTGACATGCCTGTGCCCACCACTGAAACTCCTGTTGGAGGCAGGGAATGAGTGGTTGTATCGTTTCCAAGCTGTGGCTGTGCTGAGTCCATACGCTTTTCAGGTACCATTGTAATTTCCTTATATGTAGTTTTGCAAATCGTATTAGTAGTATGCAAGATGCCATGAAACCAAAGGCCTGCAGAATTTTTCTTGCAGGGAGTTGGGTCTTTGTTGCCATTGTTTTGAAGTATTGAGTCAGCTGTTCTTACTTGTCTGGCATGAGATAAGCCATCTAGGCCATTGTATTCAAGCTGGCACCCAGGAATATTATGTTTTGTGAATGCACTAGTTTTGATTTCTTTTCGTTTACTGTGTACCCTAGGCAACTTAGAAGGTGTTTGACAAATGCCAGATGCTTTAAAAGAATGTCCTTGCTTTCTGCTTGAATAAGGCAGTCGTCCAGGTATGGGTATATTTGAATTCCTCTTTGTCTGCAGTGTGCAATTACTGGTGCCAGGCATTTTGTGAAGACACTGGGCACAGTAGATAAGCCAAAGGGCAGTGCAGAGAATTGATAATGGGTTGAACCTGCAAGGAAGCGGAGGTATATTCTGCAATTTTGTCTGATAGGGACTGCAGGTATGCCTCCTTGAGGTCCAACGTTACTAGCCAAGCAGTCCTGCCCAGCATGGGAAGAAGCTGCTGTAGTGTTAGCATCTTGAATTTTGGTACTTGTAGATAGGTGTTCAGAATTGAAAGATCCAGAGAGGGTCTCCATGCTTAGTCTTTTCTTGGGACTAGAAAGAGTCTTGAGTAAAATCCTTGTCCTTGCTCCTGTGTAGGTACCAGTTGAATGGCTCATGTCCATGAGAGCTGTAATTGTTTTTGTGCCTCTGCCCATTGATTTGGTGGCAGGTTTGGCATTCCTTTTATCCTTGGCAAGGTATGAAAGTGGAATCTGTATCCTTGGGAGACTATGTTTAGGACCCATTTGTATTTTGTGATGATGTGCCAGTTGCCTGCAAAAAGTGCTAATTTTCCTCCCAAGGGAGTTGCCAAGAGAGATTTGCTTGGTAGTTTGAGGATTGAGTCACTGTTTGTCTTCTGCTAGCTTGGGGCCTGTCTTCTCCTCCTTTCTGGGTAGCAGTACCCCATTGGCGAGGTTTGTAAGGGCCTTGTGACTGACCTCTGCCCCTTGGGCGTCTGTATTTGTCCCTCTGTGATCTGTCCGAAGCTGGAAAGGACCAGTTTTTTGTTGGCCAATTTCTGCTGAAACGAGGGGGTTGTACCTGTGAAAAATCCTTTACCATCTGCATAGACTTTGCCTTATCCTCCATTTTCTTTAAAACCTCTTCTGCTTTGACACCAAATACATCCTGCTGTAAAGGTGCATCCAATAATTTTGCTCTAACATGATCAGGCAGGGTTTGTTCTTTTAAACAAGCATGTCTACGTATAACAGGAGCCAGTAACAGCTGCTCTACAGGAAGCTTCCAATGAATCAAATCCACATTGTAAAGTATGTTTGCCCACCTGTTCAGCTGCATGCAACAGATCCTGCATTTCCTTGAATTCAGACTGTTCAGAATGTGTGCTCATTTTTTGTTTTAATTGAGACATTAGGAATTGCTGATATTTCAGCATGTGAAACTGACAATTTATTGCTCTCATAGCCAGAGTAGCTGAGGTGTATATCTTCTTACCCTATCTATCTAGGGCTCTGGAATCCCTTTCAGAGGGTACAGGATTTTTAGCCATAGAAGCTTTAGCCCCCTGGGACCCTGGGAAATTTGTTTCTAGGTCAGACACAGTGCATTTATAAAGGAATTTGTGCGAGTCAGGTACTCTGTAGTACCTTGTCTGGTTTGGCTGGAGCAGGAGGTAGAGAGTCTGGATTTAGACTAGACTCCAAGTAAACATCATCCACAATGTCTAAAACTGGAGGGATAGCAAGTGGTCTGTGCTGGGGTAGTAAAAGGAACTCTCGGAGCCTTTTCCTAGAATCAGAGTAGTCCTGGCCTTCCCAGTGGAAATGTTCCCTCATGGTATGTAAAGTTTCCCCAAAGGAGTAGTCTTCAGGGGGAGATGCTGAGGGAATAGAGTCTTCAGCATCATCTTCATAAGGGGGAAAAGTGTAATCCTGTTCCTCAGAAGAATCCGAGGAAATTGAAACCTGGTCAGAGGAAGCATAATCCTCCTCTTGTCTTGGTCTTTTATCTGGAGGGGGATGGGAACCCCTGATTAGGGTAATCAAATCTTCAGCCATCTTAAGCATCTGTTTCTTGGGCATGGGGCCTTGAACTGTAGACTGATGTACAGTCTTTTTTGGCTTTAATGGAGTTTTAAGCTTAGCATAAAATTTAATGGTGAGTGTAGTCTGTCTAAAGACACCTTCTGCAACCGAAGGTGTTTCTACTGCACCAGGATCTCTTTCTGCTCTGGTGTTGGAAGGGCCTAAAGAAGATGGTTGCGACGGCCTAGTACACTCCGCTTGAGAATCCGCAGCTGTCTGGGGTTCCAATTCTGCGGTAGTCAGGGGCTGCGTAGGCCCCTCACAGAGAACCGGCGACAGACCCAGCAGAGGCCTCGGAATCTGGCTTGTTCCTAGGCTGCCTGTCCTTATCCTTGCGTTTTTTATGCATGCCGGTCGTCGGCTGCTCCGACGGCATGATATAATTAAATTTTCTACCAAAGTAATGTCATGCGAAGTAAAAAAGTACAGTTTTGTACCTACCATAAATGTAGATGTTCGAGGATCCACATTGCTGCAGTCCTAACTATTGGGTAGTCCGCTGTCCCAGTCGGCCCGAATACCAAAGTATATGGCTGACGTCGGTCAAGGCGCATTAGACTGACGTCAGTACGTCAGGGTACTAATGCGCATGACCGACGTCATATCCTCAGTCTTTTCTTGCCCCAGATGTCAGAAGACCCTAAAAAGACAAGGCCAAAACCAAAAACTCCAAACATTCCTGCACCAAAAATATGTACAATATATACAAAATTACCAGAGTATAACCTCACCTACACAACCCCTAAACACAGAGGGACGGAGGGAGGAATTGGACTGCAGCAATGTGGATCCTCGAACATCTACATTTATGGTAGGTACAAAACTGTACTATGTTCTTCATTCCACATTGCTGCAGTCCTAACTATTGGGTAGAATCCCAAAGCAGAGGTAAGGGAGGCTGGCAAATCATAAGGAAGCAGGAGCAGACAACATGCCTTGCAAAATAGCTGTGGCAAAACCAGCCCTAGATTTAGAGTAGAGAGGAAGGTGATAATGCCTAGAGAAAGTATGCACTGAACTCCAAGTAGCTGCCTCCAAAATATCCTTAGTTGCCACCCCCCTTAGAAATGCTGTTGAAGTGGCAGTAGCCCTAGTGGAATGAGGCCTAATCCCAGCTGGAATCTCCTTGCCATGATGGGAATAACAAAATGCAATGCAAAACCCAATCCACTTAGAAATAGTTTGTTTTGACACAGGCTTGCCCTGAGAACTCAAAGCAAAAGAAACAAACAACTGCTGAGACTGCCTAAAATCCTTAGTCCTGCTTAAATAATAACGCAATTGCCTGTGTACATCTAAAGTGTGCAAAATCTTTTCCCCTTTATTTTGGGGATCTGCATAAAAGTAGGCAAATGAATAGTTTGGTTTAAAGCCACACTAGAAACCACCTTAGGCATAAAGGAAGGATTAGTACGTAATGATACCCTATCCTTATGAAAAATCAAAAAGGCTCTACCCATAAGGGCCTGCAATTCAGAAACCCTTCTTGCAGAAGTAATGGCCAACAAAAAGCAGTCTTCCATGACAAGTATTTCAATTCAGCAGTAGCCATGAGGCTCAAAAGGTTGTAGAGTAAGTTTCTCCAACACAAAATTGAGATCCCAAGCAGGAGTAGGAGCTCTACGGGGGTCTTAAATTCTTTGCCCTCTAAGAAATTGCTTGAACAAAGGATACGAAAACAATGGTGGGTCACAATCATAGTGAGCTGAAATTGCTGCAGCATGAATCTTAATGGAAGAGAAAGACAAACCTTTGTCCAATAACTCAGTAAGATATTGAAGAGCCACACTCAAATTAGGCTCAGAAATCTCCAAATTGTTTGCTGCACTCCAAAATAAAAATCTCTTCCATTTTTCTGCATACACTTTTCTTGTACTAGGTCTTCTGGCTTCCATAATCACATTTAAAACTTGTTGAGGAAGTTGAGACCTGCTGTGTTTCAAAACAGAATATGCCAGGCTGTTAGATGAAGAGAGTGAAGCTTGACATTGAGCAGGTGACCGTCCCTCTGAGACAACAGGTGTGGAATCAAAGGTAAAGGCCATGGAGGCTTCCTTACCAGACTCCTCAGTAATGGGTACCAGTGTTGCCGAGGCCAATCTGGAGCTATTAAAATCATCCTTGGCTTGTCTTGTCTGACCTTTAGGAGCACCTTTGGGAGAAGAGGCAGAGGTGGAAAGGCATACACATGAAGATTTTTCCAACTGAAAGAAAGAGCATCCACTTTCCAAGCTGTGTGATGAAACCTCTTTGTGCAAAACTTTGGCAGCTGGTGGTTTAGTGGAGAAGCGAACAGATCTATGTCTGGAGTTCCCCATGACACTGTCAATTTTCAAATACATGAAGATCCAGTTTCCACTGTGGGGATCCATGATTTGTCTGCTTAACACATCTGCTAAGGAGTTCTGTGCTCCGGCAGAAACCTTGCCTGAAGAGTTAGTTGCAAGCTGAGCAGTCTCCCATAAAATCATTGCTTGCCTGCACAACGGTAAGAATGTGTTCCCCTTGTTTGTTGATGTACCACATGACAGTTGTGTTGTCTGTTAGAATCAACACCTGCCCTGGAAGAAGTAACTCCTTGAAAGCCATTAATGCAAACTGGACTGCTAACATCTCTTTCATGTTGATATGTAGATGCTGTAGTCTGGCAGGCCACTTGTCTTGTATCCACTTTCCATTTAGATGAGCTCCCCAAGCAATGTCTGAGGCATCTGTCGTTAGAATCTGACTCGCCTCTGGCCGGGTCACAGAGAGTCCCTTGTTTAGGTGACATTCCTGAGCCCACCACAAAAATTCCTTTTGAATGCAAGGTATTATTTGAATGACAGTGTCCAGATCCTGGCAGTGCTGTGTCCATACATTTTTGAGATACCATTGCAGCTTCCTCATATGCAGCTTGGCATTGGGAAGCACCAGAATACAAGATGCCATGAACCCTAAGGCTTGAAGGACTGTCCTTGCAGTCAGCCCGGACTGAAGAGATAGTTGATGGAAGTAACTGGAAAGATTCTTTTGTTTGTCCGGGGTTAAAAGGCCATCTGGGCTGCTGTATTCAGTCTCACACCCAGAAAGCACATGTCTTGAGAGGGTACTAGACTGGACTTTATTTCGCTCACAGAATACCCTAGGCATCTTAGCACTGCTATCACAAATTCCAAATGCTGTAAAGGTCTTCCTTTTCTTGAGCCAGAATCAGGCAGTCGTCCAAGTAAGGATAGATTTGAATTCCTTTTAGCCTGAAGTAAGCTATCACTGGAGCCAGAACCTTTGTGAATACTCTGGCAGTAGATAAGCCAAAGGGCAATGCAGAGAACTGATAATGAGAATTTCCAGCTCGAAACGCAGATACTTCCTGCAACTTAGTCTGATAGGCACATGAAGGTAAGCTTCCTTGAGATCTAAAGTTACCATCCAGTGATCTTTGCCCAGCAGAGGTAAAAGCTGTTGTAACGTCAACATTTTGAACTTGGGAATGTCCAGATAAGTGTTGAGGATAGATAAATCCAAAATTGGTCTCCACGTGTTCCCCTTCTTTGGTACTAGGAACAGGCGAGAATAAAATCCTAGGCCCCTTTCTGGCACAGGAACTGGCTGAATGGCCTCTATTTGGAGCAACAGAGAAATTTGCTTGTGAGCCTCTTTTCTTTGTAGAGGAGGAATGTCTGGCATGCCTTTGAAAGGAGGCAAGGTATGGAAGTAAAACATGTAACCGTGGTGAATGATATCCAAAACCCATCTGTCTTGGGTAATTAAATCCCAATTTTCTTTGAAAAGAGCCAGCCTTCCTCCCAAAGGTGCTACCAGGCGAGAATGTACTGGCAGCTGAAAAGGTAGGTCATTGGGTCTGTTTACGAAAGGACTGACCCCTGCCCTCACCAGAAGACTGAGCAGGTGAACTCCTGTTCTAGGCCTAAAGAACCTTGAGCCCTGCCCCTACCACGTCTAGACCTACCCTAGACTGGGAATCATAAGCAGGATATGTCCAGCCCTTAGTAGGCCAATTTCTACTAAACTGGAGGCTGAACCTGCAAAAATCCTTAACAGTTTGCATAGACTTAGCCTTGTCCTCCATTTTCTTTAAAACTGCTTCCACAGGCAACCAAACAACACATCAGACTGTAAAGGAGCATCCAAAATCCTTGTTTTAACATGCTCAGCTAAATTCTGATCCCTCAACCAGGCGTGCCTCGAAGAACAGAACCAGTGGCAGCCACCCTCGAGGAGGCCTGCACAGCATCAAAACCACACTGCAAGGAATGCTTACCCACCTGTTCAGACACATGAACTAAATCCTGCAACTCTTTACACTCAATACCTTCTGCCAGAGCATCCACCTTAGACTTCAATTGTGAAAGGAGATAATTCTGATATTTTAACATGTGAAACTGACAATTCAACGCCCTCATGGCTAAAGTGGAAGAAGTATACACTTTCTTTCCCCATCTATCCAAAGCCCTTGCCTCTTTATCAGGAGGAACAGGATTTTTAACAACAGAAGCCTTCACACCTTTAGGCCCCTGAGAGACAGTTTCCGGGTCTGCCCTAAGACTCTTAAAAAGATACTTATGAGCTTCAGGCACCCTATAGTACCTATCCGGTTTAACTGGGGCAGGAGGCAAAGAATCAGGATTCAGGGAAACCTCTGCAAAAACATCTTCCACCACATTCAGAACAGGATGTATAGCTAAAGGCCTATGCTGGGGTAAAAACAAGAATTCCCTAAGCCTCTTCCTGGAATCAGAGAAATCTTGACCTTCCCATTTAAAATGCTCCCTCATGGAATGCAGAGTCTCTGAAAATGAAAAATCCTCAGGAGGAGAAGCTGAAGGAGTAGAATCATCCACATCAGAATCAGAATAAGGAGGATACTCCTGCAAGTCTTCAGCAAGACTCAGAAGCCTCCGAACATTGCTCAAAACTCTCAAACTCAGGTTCCACCCTAGGCCTCTTATCAGGAGGGGCATAGAACCTCTAATCATAGTAATCAAATCCTCTCCCATTTTTAGCATATCTTTCTTAGGCATAGACCCTGATGCACTAGGAGAAACCCCACTGAAGCTAAACTAGGCCTGCCTCTCAAAGAAGCCTAGGAAACAGAAGGGAGGCTCTAACCACCTTAGGAAGAGAGGGAAGAACAGCCACCTGAGAAGCCCCTTCAGCCTGGCCTACTTCCTGAGAGGACACATCCTGTAACAGTAAAGTCTCTCCTGAGACTCCAAAGAAACTCCTGGCAGAACCTCCGGCTCCACTGAGCCTTCTAAAGAACCGACGTCCGGGACTGTCGGTTCTTCCACTCTAGGCTTTGCTACTTTGTCCTTGCGCTTTTTGGCCGAAGCGGGCGCCGGAGCATCCGACGGCATTTTATAATTACAACGCTTCCCAAAAACTAACCTGGCACAGTCTAACCTTCTCTTAATAGTGCGTTTGTTAAATCTAGCACAAGAGCGGCATCCAACAACGTCGTGCTCAGGCCCTAAACAAGGTATACACAAAGTATGGTAATCCCTATGAGGTATCTGTTTCCCACAAGAAATACAGTTATTCACTTTTTCTGACATCCGGTTAAATACTGAGGCAAGAAAAAACCAAAATATTCCCCAACGGGGTACTTAGCCAACTTTGATTCGGTCTGAAACTCTGACTTCAGAAACTTTCAGAACGCCAACCTGCACTCGCAAAACTGCTTCTGCATCGGACCATGCGGCAAAAAAGACTGAGGATATGACGTCGGTCATGCGCATTAGTACCCTGACGTACTGACGTCAGTCTAATGCGCCTTGACCGACGTCAGCCATATACTTTGGTATTCGGGCCGACTGGGACAGCGGACTACCCAATAGTTAGGACTGCAGCAATGTGGAATGAAGAACATCAGCGTTTGATAGTTCGTTTATTAAACCTAGCACAAAACTGACAACTTGTGACATCGTGGTTTGGGCCTAGGCAAGGACTACAATAAGAATGGAAGTCCTTATGAGGTATTTGCTTCCCATAAGAAATGCAATTGTTAACTTTTTCTGACATCGGACTGAGGCAAGAAAAGGTTCCCTAACGGGGTACTTAGCTTTATTGAAGACATCGGACTGAAATTAGATTCGAAAATCTCAGGTGTCAGCCGACCGGCACTTGCGAACTGCTTCTGCTTTGGGCACCGCGCGGCAAGAAAGACGGAAGAAAATGGCGTTGGATGCCTCATATATACCCCTGGTGCACTGAAGTCAGGGAAGAAGCGACAGCAACCGACGCCGGACCAAGACTTTGGAACTCTGGCCGATTGCGGGACCGCCTGAAGGCAGGATAACCCAAGTGTGATGACTGCAGCAGGGTAACCCGATGAACATCAGATTCACACTGCTGGGATACAATGCCCTACGCTTCTTCTCTTACCAGAAGAGCAGAAGCACCAACCCAAGATGGGAAAAAGGCCACAGGCTTTTTAGTGATCAAGTCTTGTTCCACATGATGCAGTATCTGTAAGACTGTTGCAGTCTTTTCCTGGAAGAGATCTTGAATAGCAACTAGACCCATCAGAAAGGTCTCCGATGCTCTCTTGCCAATCAGAGAAGTATAGAATGAAATGCTCTCTGCTCCTTCTCTTACCAGGAACAAAATATAAGTTCAAATTCCAAGCTGGCACCTATGAAACAATTATTGAGCTTTTTGGTGATAATCAGTCTCCTGGAGATAATGTCCATATGCTCTGCCTCTCTCCAGAAGAAAAGCAGAAAGTACGGTTGTGTACACTTACCATAAATGTAGATGTTAGAGTGTATTCACTGTTGCAGTCCTTAAAATGGGTTATCCTCCACCCAGTAGCCCGCAGTTGGCCAGAATACCAAAGTCCTTGGTTATATGATGTCTGCTGCCTCCAGAACAAGCCTGATACCAGGACGTCTGGTATAAAGGAAGGCAGCCAACGTAATTTCCTCAGTTTCTCTTGCCATAACTGTCAAGAGCCGCCAAAAAAGTAAGACCAGGTAGTTTGTGCCCAAGGAAAAAAGGGGGGTGGAAACCAGGACTGCAACAGTGAATACACTCGAACATCTACATTTATGGTAAGTGTACACAACTGTACTATGTTCGTGTTTCACTGTTGCAATCCTTACAAATGGGTTGATTTCCAAAGCCCAAGAAAAAACAAAAAGGGGGAGGAACACCAAAGATTAATGGTTTGTAAGAACGCCCTGCAACACTGCAGTGGCAAAACCAGCTCTGGACTTAGAAAACAAGGGCATATTGTAAGGTTTGGTGAAAGTGTGGACAGAGGTCCAGGTAGCTGCTTCCAGGATGTCCTTAGTAGGTACACCTAAGAAAAGCTGCTGAGGTAGAGGTAGCTATAGTAGAATGGGTCCTAATGCCCTTAGGAGGAAAGTACAGTTTTGTACCTACCATAAATGTAGATGTTCAAGTGTATTCACTGCTGCAGTCATTACACTTTGGTTATCCTGCCATCAGGCGGTCCCGCAGTCGGCTAGAGTTCCAAAGTCTTGGTCCGGCGTCGGTTACTGTCGCTTCTTCCCTGACGTCAGTGCGCCAGGGGTACACAAGATGCAGCAGACGCCATTTTCTTCAGTTTTTCTTGCCCCAGATGTTAGGTGCCCCCAAATAGGTAGGTAATACATACTGCTAATAAAACATGCATAAAAAATAAATCCAACACCTTCAGTTACCAGCAAATACACCACATAGGTAGTATAGGGTAGAAAGGTATAAAGTCCCAGCTAAGAAAGAGGGGATGGAGGGGAGGGTAACCTGGACTGCAGCAGTGAATGCACTCTAACATCTACTTTTATGGTAGGTACAAAACTGTACTATGTTCAGTGTTTCACTGCTGCAGTCATTACACTTGGGTTGAATCCCAAAGCTGAGGTAGGGTGTGGCTGGTGCTATAGAGGATTTGGGGTAGCTATGAGGCTCTGCAGCACTGCAGTGGCAAAGCCAGCTCTGGAGTTAGAATATAGAGGCAAGTGATAATGTTTGGTAAAGATGTGCACTGAACTCCAAGTTGCAGCTTCCAAGATATCTTTGGTAGGTAATCCTCTAAAGCAGGCAGTTGAAGTGGCTGTTGCCCTGGTGGAATGTGGCCTAATGTTGCTAGGTACAGTTTTCCCATGCTGTGTGTAGCAGAAACGGATACAGTGTCCTATCCACTTTAAAATGGTCTGCTTTGAAATAGCCTTTCCCTGTGATCCTGCAGCATATGCTACAAACAATTTTTCAGTGTTCCTGAAAGCTTTTGTTTTGTCCAAGTAGAAACTTAACTGTCTGTGTAAGTCCAATGAATGCAGAAGTCTCTCCCCTTTATTCTGGGGATTAGGATAAAAAGTTGGCAAGTGTATAGTTTGGTTAAGAGCCACGCTGGATACCACCTTTGGCATAAATGAAGGGTTTGTTCTTAAAGAAACCCTGTCATGGTGAAAAATGATGAAAGGCTCCACTGCCATTAGTGCCTGTAACTCTAAGACTCTTCATGCTGAGGTTATTGCCAGAAGCAGAGCAGTTTTCCATGACACATTTTAATTCTGCTAAATTGGCTGGCTCAAAAGGAGGTAAAGTTAGTTTTTCCAAGACAAAATTGAGGTCCCAAGTTGGTGTTGGTGCTCTCCGGGGCGGTCTTATGTTTTTAGCCCCTCTGAGGTACTGTTTTAGCAATGGATGAGAGAAAATAGGAGGATCTGTGTTATAATGAGCAGAGATGGCAGAAGCGTGGATCTTGATGGATGAAAAGGATAGGCTTTTGTCCACCATCTCAGTTAAGTATTGTAATATCTGAGGAATATTTGGGACAAGAGGGTCAAAACTTTGGAAGAGATTCTGTGCCTGGAACCAGGCTCACTTTTCTGAATAGGATTTCCTGGTGCTAGGCCTCATGGCCTCCAAAATGACATCCATAACAGCTTTAGAGAGAGGTGTTGTCTGCTTGACTAAGGAATTTGCCATGCAGCCAGGTTTAAGGTTTTGAGCTGGCTGTGCAGGATCCGATTGTTTTGTTCAGTCAGAAGATGCGGAATTTGAGGTAAAATCCATGGTGGGCCTTGAGCCAAGTTCTTTAAGATTGGGTACCAGCGCTGGCATGGCCAGTCTGGGGCAATCAGGATCATTTTTGGCTTTTCTTGCCTGGCTTTCAGGAGTACCCTTGAAAGGAGAGGCAGTGGTGGGAAGGCATAAACTTTTAGGCTTTTCCAGGTGAACAAGAGAGCATCCACTTTCCATGCTTGTGTGTCAACTCCTTCTGCAGAATTTCTGTAGTTGGCAATTCATTGGGAAGGCAAAAAGATCTATGACTGGGCTCCCCCATTTTTGTATTATCATGCTGAATACTTGTGGATTTAATTTCCACTCGTGAGGATCCATGATGTTCCTGCTTAAGTCGTCTGCCAGCGTATTTCTCTTTCCTGGCAGGAATTGTGCTTGCAGATGAACTTGATAGGTTAGAGCTGTGTTACACAAGGTCATGGCTTGTCTGCAGAGGGGATAAGAATGAGTGTCCCCTTGCTTGTTTATGTACCACATAACTGTGGTGTTGTCTGTCTTTAGTAATAGTTGTCCTGGATGTAGACTGTCCTTGAAAGCTGTTAGGGCACTTTGTACAGCATCTCTTTTTGATTGATGTGAAGACTCATTTGGTCTGTGGCCCACTTGCCCTGAATACATTTTCCTGCCATGTGCGCTCCCCAGGTGTAATCCGCAGCATCTGTTAGTGTCTGCCTGGCTGTGGGTAGAGTGAAAGGCTGTCCTTTGTTGTGGTGACATGCCCGTGCCCACCATCGAAACTCTTGTTGTAGGCAGGGAATAAGTGGTATTACTGCTTCCAAACTGACAGTGTTGAGTCCAAACACTTCTTGGGTACCATTGTAATTTCCTCATATGCAGTCTGGCATATGGTATTAGTAGTATGCAGGATGCCATGAAACCCAAGGCCTGCAGAATTTTTCTTGCAGGGAGTTGGGTTTTTGTTGCCATCAACTGAAAGTACTGAGTCAATTGTCCTTGCTTGTCTGGCGTGAGATAAGCCATCTGGGCCATTGTACTTAAGCTGGCACCCAAGAACATTATCTTTTGTGAGGGCACTAGTTTTGACTTCTTTTCGTTTACTGTGTACCCTAGGCAAATTAGCAATCTTTTTACAAACACCAGATGCTTTAGAAGAATGTCCTTGCTTTCTGCTTGAATAAGGCAGTCGTCCAAGTATGGATATATTTGGATTCCTTTTTGTCTGCAAAATGCAATTACTGGTGCCAGGCATTTTGTGAAGACCCTGGGCGCAGTAGATAAGCCAAAGGGCAGTGCAGAGAATTGGTAATGCATTGAACCAGCTATGAATCTGAGGTACCTTCTGCAATTTTGTCTGATAGGGACATGCAGGTATGTCTCTGAGGTCCAAAGTAACAAGCCAAGCCTTCTTGCCCAGCATGGGAAGAAGTTGCTGTAGTGTCAACATTTTGAATTTCGGAACATCCAGGTAAGTATTTAGAGTAGAAAGGTCCAGTATGGGTCTCCAGGCTTTGTCCTTCCTGGGGACCAGGAAAAGTCTCGAGTAAAATCCTGTTGTGGTACTTTTTGAATAGCTCTCATGTCCATGAGGGCTGTAATTTGTTTTTGCGCCTCTGCCCATTGATTTTGTGGCAAGTCTGGCATTCCTTTTAGCCTTGGTAGAGTGTGAAAGTGGAACCTGTAACCTTGAGACAATATTCAGAACCCATTTGTCTTGGGTGATATGCCAATTTTGTGAAAAAAGTGCTAGTTTTCCCCCTAAGGGAGCTGCCAAAAGGTAAGTGCTTGGCATTTGAAGGGGGAAGTCATTGGGACCGTTTCCTATAAGGTTGTGACTTGTCTTCCCCTCCTTTTGGGGTTGAAGCACCCCACTGTCGTGGTCTGTAAGAGCCTTGGGGCTGAGATCTGCCTCTTGGGCGTCTGTATCTGCCTCTGTGGTCTGTCTGACACTGGAAAGGACCAATTTTTTGAAGGCCAATTTCTGCTAAATCGAGGTGGCTGTACCTGTAAGAAATCCTTCACTGTTTGCATAAATTTTGCCTTATCCTCCATTTTCTTTAATACCTCTTCTGCCTTAACACCAAATAAAATATCCTGCTGTAAAGGAGCATCCAATAATTTTGCCTTAACATGATCAGGTAAACCTTGTTCTTTTAACCAAGCATGCCTTCGAATCACAGATCCTGTAACTGCTGCTCTACAAGAAGCCTCTAATGAATCAAAACCACATTGCAGAGTATGTTTTCCCACTTGTTCGGCTGCATGCAATAAATCCTGCATTTCCTTATAGTCAGGATGTTCTGAACTTGTAGGCATTTTCTGTTTTAACAGAGACATTTGTTGGTATTTAAGCATGTGAAACTGGCAATTTAAAGCCCTCACTGCTAAAGTTGCAGAAGTGTAAACTTTCTTCCCCCATCTGTCTAATGCTCTAGAATCCCTGTCAGAGGGAACTGGATTTTTAGCCGTGGAAGCCTTTACCCTTTTGGGACCATGGGAAACAGTTCGAGTCAGCAAAAGGGTTTTTATAAAGAATTTTGTGAGAGTAAGGGACTCTGTAGTATCTGTCTGGCTTGACTGGAGCAGGGGGCAAAGAATCAGGATTTAAACTGGATTCAGAGAACACATTATCCACAATATCTAACACTGACAGAATAGCAAGGGGCCTGTGCTGAGGCAATAAAAGAAAGTCTCTTATCCTTTTCTTGGATTGAGTAATCCTGGCCCTCCCAATGGAAATGCTCCCTCGTGGTATGTAAAGTTTCCCCAAAAGAGTAATCCTCAGGGGGAGAGGCTGAAGGAATTGATTCTTCAGCATCAGAGTCCTCATAGGGGGGTAAAGAGTATCCCTGGTCTGAAGAGGAATCTGAAGAAATGGAAACCTGGTCAGAGGAATCATAGTCTGTATCCTGCCTAGGCATTTTATCAGGCGGGGAATGGGAACCCCTGATCAGAGTAATTAAGTCTTCGGCCATTTTGAGCATCTGTTTTTTTAGGCATGGAGGCCTGTCCAGGTGAATGCTGTACTTGCTTTTTTGTCTTTAATGGAGTTTTAGACTTGGCTGTAGTTTTGATGGTAAGCTGTGAAGGTCTGAAAACACCCTCAGAAGCCGATGCCTGCTCAGCGGCTCCGGACCCATCTGAGGGATTTAGTCTCTGTAGGCCCAATACCTTGAGTTTCCAGAGGCCTAGACATCTCCACGTGGGAGTCTGAAGCGGCCTGGGGCTCTGAGGTAGCGGGCGTCAGGGGCTGCAAAAGCGCCTCACTGAGAACCGGCGACTGGCCTAGATGAGGCTTCATCGTCAGTTTTGGGTCTCGGATGCCTGTCCTTGTCTCTGCGTTTTTTGTGTATTCCGATAGTCAGTTGTTCTGACGGCATGGTATAACTGAACCTCCGGCCAAAGTAATGGCGAGCAAATTCAAACAAACGTTTAATAGTGCGCTTGTTAAATCTAGCACAAAACCGACTAGTGACGTCGTGGTCTGGGCCTAGGCATGGAATACAGTAAGAATGAAAATCCTTAGGAGGTATTTGCTTCCCACAAGAAATACAATTATTAACTTTTACTAACATCGGTCTAAGGCAAGAAAAAGTTTTCCCAACGGGGTACTTAGCTTTATTGAAGACTTTGGTTCTGAAGTTTGAACTGAAAATCTCAAGAGTCGGCCGACCGGCACTTGCAAACTGCTTTTGTTTCGGGCACCGCGTGGCAAGACAGACTGGAGAAAATGGCGTCGGCTGCATCTTGAATACCCCTGGCGCACTGACGTCAGGGAAGAAGCGACAGCAACCTACGCCGGAGCAAGACTTTGGAACTCTGGCCGACTGCGGGACCGCCTGACTGCAGGATAACCCAAGTGTAATGACTGCAGCAGTGAAACACTAACATTCTTGCCATGCTGCAAGTAACAAAAGTGAACACAATGAGCAATCCACTTAGAAATAGCTTTGCCCTGGGCTCCAGGAGCAAAACTGACCAACAACTGGCCTGACTTAAGGAAAGACTTGGTCCTATCCAGGTAAAATCCAAGTTGCCTATGAACATCCAGAGAAAGAAGCAACCTATCTCCTCTATTCTGAGGATTAGGAAAGAAAGTAGGCAGGTGGACTGGTTCAGAGTCAGGTTAGAAACCACCTTAGGCAACCTATCTCCTCTATTCTGAGGATTAGGAAAGAAAGTAGGCAGGTGGATAGACTGGTTCAGAGTCAGGTTAGAAACCACCTTAGGCATAAAAAGGATTAGTCTGAAGAGAAACCCGATCCACATGGAAAGTGATAAAAGGCTCCATTGCTATTAAGGCCTGAAGCTCACGCACTCTTCTAGCTGAAGTAATGGCAAAAAGAAAAGCAGTTTTCCAGGAGAGAAACTTCAAATCTGCTGAGGCAGCAGGCTCAAAAAGAGGCAGAGTAAGTTTCTCAAGCACAAAATTAAGATCCCAAGCCAGAGTAGGTGCCCTTCTGGGAGGCTTTAAATTGCCAACTCACCTGAGGAACCGTTTCATCAGGGGATGAGAGAAAAGGGGTTGTTCAAAGGAGCAGTGAGCAGAAATAGCTGAAGCATGAATCTTGATAGAAAAAAGGAAAGGGCACCATTAAGTAAACCTGCCAGGTAATCAAGAATTAGAGTAAGAGTAGGTTGAGATGCGTCTTCTCCTCTAGTCTGCATCCAAATGGAAAAACATTTCCACTTATCTGCATAAGATTTCCTAGTACTAGGCCTTCTGGCCTCACGAAGGACCTCAACTACCTGTTGAGAAAGGTCTAAATTATGAGCCAGGCAGTCAAATGCAGAGTCTGAAGGTGAGTATGCAGAATCTTTCCTCCGTCCTGAGCCAAGAGATTTGGTATCAGAGGAAGATGCCAAGCCCGAGACTGGGAGAGACTGCAAAGAAGTGGATACCAATGCTGCCTGGGCCAGTCTGGAGCTATAACGACGGCCCTTGGTTTTTCGTCCCCTATCTAACAGCACTCTGGGAAGAGGCAGAGGAGGGAATGCATAGATAGCTGTGTCCAAGAGATGGACAGAGAATCCACTTTCCAAGCTTTGTTGTGATGATCCCTGGTGCAAAATGTTGGAAGAAGGTGGTTGGTAAGAAGCAAAGAGATCCACCTGAGGAGTGCCCCAACGCTGAATGATGCAATGGAAGATGGTCTTGTTTAGTTGCCACTCGTGAGGATCTAGGACCTGCCTGCTCAATTGGTCTGCCAATGCGTTGAGCCTTCCTGGAATAAACTAGGCCATCAGATGAATGCCCAAAGAAGTTGCCATGGACCATAGTCTCATGCTTTGTCTGCACAGGGGGTTAAGAGCGAGTCCCTCCCTGCCTGTTGATGTACCACATGATTGTAGTGTTGTCTGTCCTGACTACAAGAGTTCCAAGAGACAGAATATGCTTGAAAGTCATCAAAGCCTGCTGGACTGCCATTTCCTTCAGATTTATGTGCAGTTGAGCTTGTTGATAGGTCCAAGTTCTCTGAATGCACGTGACCTCTAGATATGCTCCCCAAGCAGTCTGAGGCATCTGTGGTAAGAGTCTGTCTGGCATGAGGTGGACAGAAAGGTAGACCTTTGTTCTGTGCACAGGCTGTTGCCCACCAAAGGAACTTTGTTTGCAGGCAGGGAACCAAGGGAAGAATCAAGTCTAAATCCAGAGTGTGTTAACACCAAAGGTTTTTGAGGTACCACTGTATTTTCCTCATATGCAGTCTTGCATATGGAATTATCAGAATACATGAAGCCATGAACCCCAGGGCTTGCAGGAATTGCCTTGCAGAGAGCTGGGTCATGCTTGCCAAATCCTTGAAGTAATTTGAAAGATCCATCTGTTTCTCTTGAGGGAGGGAAACCATCTGAGCGGCTGTGTTCAGACTCGCGCCCAGGAATACAATCTCCCGGGTGGGTACCAATTTTGACTTCTTTTCGTTGATTGTGTAGCCCAAAGAGGGGAGGTTCTTTACAAAGTCCAAATCCTTTAGAAGTTGCTCTGGAGAGTTTGCTTGAATAAGGCAATCGTCCAAGTAAGGGCAAATTTGAATGTTCCTTTGTCTGCAAAAGGCAATGACTGGAGCTAGACATTTTGTAACACCTCTGGGAGCAGTAGACAAGCCAAAGGGCAGTGCAGAGAACTGGAAGTGCCTGTTCCCTGCTCTGAAATGAAGGAACTGACTGCAGCTTTCTGTTATAGGAATGTGCAAGTAAGCTTCTTTTAGGTCCAAGGTCACCAGCATTGGCAGCAACTGCTGAAGAGTAAGCATCTTGAATTTGGGAATCACCAGAAAAGTGTTTAGAATGGACAAATACAGAATAGGGCACCAGGTGCCCCCTTTTTTGGGAACCAGGAAAAGTCTCTAGTAAAAATCCTGGCCTATCTGTAGTGCAGGAACTGGCTCTATTGCTCCCAGGTTTAGCAAGGAAGAAACTTGTTTTTCTGCTTCTGCCCTTTGAAGTGGGGGAAATATCTGGGTATCCTTGGAGGACTGGGAAGGTGTGAAAGGAGAATTTGTAGCCTTGGGATACTATTTTTAGCACCCATTTGTCATCCGTGATAGTGTGCCAGGCATCTGCAAAAATGGCTAACCTTCTCCCCAAAGGAAACCCTGGGCCAACAAAGGGAAGCAGGGGAAAGCCGGAGTCATTGAGAGTATTTGCTTTGGGAAGTCTGCTTAGCACTCCCAGGTTTAGAAGATGCAGCCTGTCGGTGTTTAGCCTTGTGAGGGGTGGAAGTCTGTCCCCTGGAAGACCAGCAAGCCCTGGATCTAGTACGATCCTGTTTACTAGGGTCAGAAAAAGTCCAACTTTTAGAAGGGTAATGCCTGCTAAAACGAAGAGGCTGAACTTGCAGAAAATCCTTAACAGTTTGCATATATTTAGCTTTATCCTCCGGTTTCTTCAACACCTTTTCTGCTTTGCTTCCAAAAAGATTGTCCTTATGCAAAGGCACGTCCAGTAAGTTAGACTTTACAGGTTCAGAAAGAAGCTTTTCCCTGAGCCAAGCATGTCTTCTGATAACAGAACCAGTGGCTGCTGCTCTGCAAGAAGCCTTCAAAGTGTCAAAACCGCAATGTAGTGAATGTTTAATAACCAGAGTGGCACAATTCAGCAAGTCCTGCATGTCCTTATGCATGTCCTTATTCTCCATCAGGGAAGGAACACCAGCAATTTTAGTCGTGATAGCCTCCAAAGTATGCTGCTGATACTTCAGCATATGAAAGAGACAATTAACAGACCTAACAGCCAGGGTGGAAGTATAAACCTTTTTACCCCACCTAAAGCCCTAAATTCCCTGTCAGAAGGAACAGGATATTTAGCAACCGTGGCTTTAACACCTGTAGGGACATGAGCAATAATCTGTGGATCAGCAGTAGGATTCTTGAAAAGGAACTGATGAGACTCAGGAACTCTAATACCCATCAGGCTTTCTGGGAGCAGGAGGAACAGAATTAGGTGTCAAAGAATTTTCCATGAACACATCAACTTCCAAAACCAGAGAAATAGCCAATGGCTTATGCTGAGGCAAATTCAAGGGCTCTCTAACCCACTTCTTAGACTGAGGGAAATCCTGACTTTCACATCTAAAATGCTCCCCGGGTATCCCCAAAAGAGGAATCTTCTGGGGGAGAGGCAGAAGGGATGGAGTCTTCAGCATCAGAGTAATCAAAACCAGAAAAAAGCTGAGAATGTCCTTCATCAGCAGAGTTGCTAGAAACTTCCGAGTCTGAGGCAGACAAAACATCTGGGGATGATTCTCTAGCCCTCTGAGGAGGAGGTTGAGAGCTCTTGATAAGAGTTAAGAGATCACTAGCCATCTTAACCATCTGAGCCGGAGGTAGAGGGGAGGCCGATGCCGGTTTAGTAGTAGACTTTCGGTAGATAGGCTTACTAGAAAGCCGGAGGGACTCGGGAGGCATAGCCACCGCAGAAATGTGGGCCGAGGAAGTTGGCCTGGATCTGGTCTCCGGGAGGAGAAAAGAGGCTTTAGAAGCCAGCAATTGCCTAGTGGCTCCAGATCCAGAGGAGACGGCTGGCGGAGGGTCTGAAGGCAAGGAAGAAGACTGAGAAATGGTGGACTCAGGAAAGGCCTCCGAAGACGCCTGCTGCTGAACATCTGCGGACTGCAGGAGCAAGGAAAGTGCCTCACTGGCTGCCACAGGACCGACAACCAACTTAAGGATGCCGTCAGTTAATTTAACCCAAGGCCTGTCGTGGTCCTAATGCTTGCATTTCTTGGGCACATCCGAAGTCGGGAGACCAGAAGACACCATACCAACAAACTCAGGCCAAACTACGAAGTACTTATACAAAATCCTAGCTCTACAGCGTATGGTACGCAGGTTGAAAGAAACAGAGATCACAATTCGGGAAGTCATGCTCAAGGCCCAAACAAGCAATACAGTAAGAATGAAAATCACGATGCGGAATCTGTTTTCCACAGGCAAGACCGTTATTAATTTTCTCTGACATTTGTTAAAGCAACAAAAAAGGGTCCCCAACCTGGTACTTATCTGAGGATGTCTTCAATTTAGAAGTCAGAATACAAAAAGAAGGTAATCGGCCAACCGGCACTCGTCCGAATTGCTTCTGCTTCGGGCTCCGCAGCAAGAAAGACTGAGAAAATGACATTGGCTGCCTGCCTTTATACCGGACGTCCTGGTGTCAAGCTTGTTCAGGAGGCAGCCGACGTCGTATACCAAGGACTTCACTATTCTGGCAGACTGCGGGCTACCGGGTGCCTGATAACCCATTTGTAAGGACTGTAACAGTGAAACACTATGAGCATCTACTAATCCCAAAATGGCTGATGGGCAGAATGTGGGCACTCCAATAACTGGCAGGCTCTGACTAAATGTTGCAGATTTTAAAGGTAAGATAGAAAATGGGTTAATATCCTAAGAATCGCAGTGTGCACTAAGCAGTTAGATTTTGGGGGTGAGGGGATTCAAGCTTTAGCAACTTAAGTTTAAAAGAGTAAGACAGACTGGAAAGAGGTGGGCACTTAGTATTCTGGCTCTAGGGAATACAGAGGATGGCCAATACATTTAAATACCCGGGCAACGATGTCACAAAATGAGAAGTTATGTACCTACCATAACGTTCCATGTTAGTTGTCTTCTCTCGCCTTCTTTCTTGCTTGATGGGTTCAGAGCCGATCCTCGGCTCCGACTCGGTACTTGCTAAGCTCGAGAGTCACTTTTACCAGCTCGAGGCAGCCCCATATCCCATGATGCAAGGCGGTAAGTACCCAGATCTCGTTTGATGACAAAGGGCAATTGCACCTAGCATAATAACTTCCAAGGGAAGAAAGAAGGAGAGAAAAAAATCTGCAGGATGGTAGAAGGACCAGCTCTGTATGGTCATCAGAAGTATAACTCCTTGTAGAGAAAGGTCTGTCCAGGCCTGGGGGAAGGAGGGAGGGTCGCAAGAAAGAAGGCGAGAGAAGACAACTAACATGGAACGTTATGGTAGGTACATAACTTCTCAATGTTAAGTTGTCAATCTCGCCTTCATTCTTGCTTGATGGGACCGCGTCCCTAGCACCTCTATCCTGGGTGGCTCAATGGAACAGACTCTTGAGAACTGTAGAGCCAAAACTGGCTCTGTCCCTGGAGGCCAAATCCAATTTGTAATGGGAAACAAATGTATGAGGAGTGGCCCAAGTGGCTGCTGCACAAATAGTGTCTAATGGAAGTCTATCTTGAAAGGCTGTGGAAGTAGCTAAGCTTCTGGTTGAATGTGCTTTAGGTTTCGAGCACAGCTGTTTTCCCCTGAGCTGATAAATTTCAGATATGACAGAAGAAAGCCATCTAGACAAGGTCACTTTATGACAGGAAGGCCTTTCTTGTTATCAGCATAGGAAACAAAGAGTTGATCGGATTTCCTGAATTGTTTTGTTCTGTCCAAATAATATCTCAGTTGGCGATGGACATCAAGATAATGTAATTTTGTTCGATCTGTTTGAATAGTTTGGAAAAAATACAGGGAGATCAATAGATTGATTCAAATTAGTCTTTGAGGCGACCTTAAGCAAAAAGGTCGGATTAGTTCTCAATGATACTCTGTCTTTGTGGAAGACCAAATAGGCGAACAGATAGAGCATGAAGTTCAGACACCCTCCTAGCCGATGTAATAGCAACTAAAATAAAGTTTTCCATGAAAGAAATTTCAGGGAACAAGAAACAGCTGGCTCGAAGGGAGGAAGAATCAAGGATGTCAGCACTAAATTTAGGTCCCATTGAGGAGGAGGACTCCTGACTGGAGGCTTCAGGAGAAAAATTCCTTTCAAGAAGGCTCTACAAAGCCTGTGGGACATAATGTTGTGATCTGAACCCGACATGAAAGTTCGAGATAGCAGCCAACTGAACTTTGACTGTGGAAGAAGAGGAGCCCGCGTGAAAAATCTCCGCTAAGAAATCCAAAACTGCTTGAACTGGAGCAGTGAAGGGATCAATATTCTTGGCTTTAGCCCAACAAGAAAAACGTTTCCATTTGCTAGTATAAATCCTCCTGGTAGAGGACTTTAAGGAAGCTACTATGATGTCTCTAACAGGGTTAGAGATCATAGGAAGCCTGGCTAAGGAAGGAAGTGGAGCAACCATGCTGTGAGGTTGAGAGAAGGGATAGACCGGTGCAGCTGACCGGATTGGTGAATCAGAAGATCTGGCACTGGGTCCAGATGCCATGGCTGCACCAAAAGGTGACGATGAAGGAACGGAAACCAAATTTGTCGAGGCCAATAAGGAGCAATGAGAATCAATTTGGCTCTCAAAACCGTTGCTTTCTGGATAACTTGAGGGATCAGAGGAAAGAGAGGAAAGGCATAAAGAAGTCCCTGGGGCCAATCCTGGGTCAGAGCGTCTCTGGGGGGATGGCCTGGCAGTGGGAAGAGAGAGAAGAAGTCTGGGCATTTGCTGTTTTGGGGAGTAGCAAAAAGATCGCAACATGGGCGACCCCATTCTAGAAAAATCTCTTCCACTATAGATTGTTTGAGAGACCACTCGTGAGGAATGAGAATAGCTCTGCTCAATCTGTCTGCCAAAATGTTGGTTTTCCCAGGGATGTGCGTTGCTACCAGAAACTGATGAGAGGAGATCGCCCATTGCCAAAGTCTGAGCGCTTCTCGACACAAGGGGTAGGACTTGGTTCCGCCCTGTTTGTTGATATACCAAACTACAGACATGTTGTCTGTGTGGACTGCAATTGTCCCTACAGGAAGAAAGTCGTTGAGGGCTTGCAACGTTAAAAGCACTGCTCTCATCTCTAGGACATTTATATGCAGGTGGTATTCGAAAGGTTGCCATGTCCCATGAACCATCCTGCCCTGATGACCCCCCCACCCGATCAGGGAGGCATCCGTAGTGACAGTGGCTACCGGAGATGGGGGTACAAAGAGTCTGCCTTGGTGAATCTGGGGAGAAGCGATCCACCAAGCAAGATGATTCTTGCAAATCTGTGTCACCAGTATTTGGTGACGCATTGGAAGTTGTTGGTAAGACCACTGAGTGAACAACATCCATTGAAGAAGGCGCATATAGAAGCGAGCCAGGGAAGAAGGGTAATGGCCGCAGCCATGAGGCCTAACACCTTTAGAACCATTCTGGCCTGTACCTTCTTGTTGGCTAGAATGATCCTGACATGACTTTGAATGTCTGAGATTCTTTGATCTGTAAGGGTAGCTGACATCCGAACAGTGTTTAAGTTTGCGCCTATGAAAGTAATAGACTGGCAGGGCAATAAGGATGATTTTTCGGAGTTGATAGAGATGCCCAATTGAGAACAAAGATTTATTGTGTAATCCCTGGCTTGAACAAGCTGATGCCTGGTGGTGGCTGACAGGAGCCAGTCGTCGAGATACGGAAACACCTGGAATCCTTGACGTCTCAGGTGAGCCGTGACCACTGCCATACATTTGGTGAACACTCTGGGGGCTGTAGTGAGACCAAAGGGCAGGGCTCTGAACTGGAAATGACTGGACCCCAGCTGAAAGCGGAGGAATCTCCTGGAGCATCTGTGGATTTTTATGTGATAGTACGCATCCTGAAGATCTATTGAGCACATCCAGTTGTCCTTCTGTAAGAAGGGCAGAATTGACTGAAGAGTGACCATTCGGAATCTTGTCTTCCTCACAGTCTTGTTGAGTCTGCTGAGATCCAATATTGGTCTCCAGTCTCCCGTCTTTTTGGGGACCAAAAAGAACCTTGAGTAGATTCCGGGATCTGAATGATCTGTTGTAACTGGCTGAATGGCTCTTTTTTTGCAGTAGTTTTAAGACTTCTAACTCTGCAATTTCCCTTAGACCGGGTGGTACATCTGGAAGGGAATTTGAGTGATAGAAAGGACTTTCCTCGAAAGGAATTCTGTAACCCTCGGATATGATCGACTGTACCCATCTGTCTTGAGTGAGGGAACGCCAGGCTTCTGGGTACAGCGATAGTCTTCCCCCGACTACCTCCAAGGATGAACAGCCGGGCAACACCTCAGGGATGCTGAAAGGGCTTGTCAGAGAGAGGCTCTCCGCTTCCCTGGTTTTGTGGACCCCCTCTGCCTCTAGAGCGGCGTCTGTTATTGTTACCCCCTCTGCCTCTAGGGGTAAACTGACCACGTGAATCCGGCGTGACTCCTTGGGATTTGCAGAACCACATTTTGCCACCCTTCTGTCCTTTGGGGTAAGGTCTAGAAGGGGTGGAAAAATGGACCCCCTGACAGAAAGAGTCTTGCCGTCCTGCTCACACCTGGTCAATGTTTCCTTCGCTTGAGGGCCAAACAAAGCTGACCCATCAAAGGGAGAGTTTGTGAAGGATGCCTTAAAGGGATCTGCAAAATTACAGAGCCACATCCAGGCTTGGCGTCTAAGAGCCACACCTGTACCTGCGGCCCTACTCGCTCCATCAGCAGCATATGATATCAGTCGCATGGAGGAGTTAGCAATAGAATTAAGGGTTCCTAGCTGCGAAGCAATTTTTTCTTGAGCCCCTGCAGCTGTAGGATCCTGTACTACTTCACCTAGCTCCTTAAGGATATCCCTCTGGAGTCTGGTGAAGTGACATAGGTAGTTCAGCGACGATAGCAAAGGTCGCTGAAGAGAACATCCGCTTACCATATCTATCCATGGTCCTAGAGTCCTTATTAGGAGGATGGACAGGTACGGAAGGATCTGCAAGTTCCTTCTTAGTGGCAGCCGCCACCACCATGGCATCAGCAGGGACACCTTTGTGAGGAATTGCTTGTCCGACGGAGCAGTGATAAATTTAGAAGGCCTCCTAGGGACTGGCTCTACAGAGTCAGGAGCAGTCCACGCCTTTCGAGCAATAACCTGCATAAGGGGGTCGAAAGGCAGAGACACCCAGGAGGTGGAGGGCCGAGATCCAAACGCCTCCAGGTATACTGACTCATCCTCAGAGGGATTATTGGTGGGCCAGTTTCCCCTCTGTCTAAGGAGTTCTAGGATGTCTGAAAAGGAGACATCCTCAGAGGGGGATCTTGGGGATCCCTCTGACTCATCTAAGTCAGTAGCTGAAGTGATAAGACTTGGGGGAGTCTACGTGTTTCCTCTTACAGGTCCTCTTTCGCGGAGGATCCTCTGAGAGATCAGGAGAATCCTCGGAAGAGGGGGCTCTTCCCAGTGGGGAAACCTGAGGCGGAGGATCTCTGGGTCCGGGAGCAAGAGAAGTGGCAGAGATGTCAACATGCACCATGGAGGGAGGAGCTAAGGGAACAGACTGCTGGCTGAGTCCAGTGGCCAGCACACTCTTCATCACCTCGAAGGCTCCCCTCCCAGGGAGGTCCGAGAGAACCCGTTCCGAAGAACCAGGAACTCCAGGACCCACCGAAAGGGAAGGCTCCGAGGCAGATGTCGGAGCCGAGCTCACCAAGGCCGAGGCTCCAAGGGGAAGAGTGGGGTCGGACAAGGGTCCGATGCCACTCACCCCCTCGGAGGAGACCAGGGCAGCCCGACCACCGAATCCCTCTAAGGAAGGTCTCGAAGAGGAGATAAGAGTAGAGGCTGAAGGAGCAGAAGGGGGTATCTGTCCCTCAGCCGTAGCAGAAACCATTCCCGAAGACTCCAACTCCAAACTCTGTGGTAGAGTCGAAGGAGGAACTGCAATGGGGTGTGGACTAATAGTCTGTTGAGACGGACTATGTAGCATTTGGGCCAGTGCCTGTGATTTTAATAGTCTACTGACCACTCTCTCTAAATCATGGTCAGAAAGCCTGGATGACCTGGATGATCGGCTCCGATGGCTACGTTCCGAGAGGAGAGGAGAAGCCTCCAAGGAAGGGGACCTAGACCTCTTCCTCGAAGGAACCATCAGAGCCGAAGAAACCTTGGAAGCTGTTGGAGCCGACAATTTCTCGGCACCGACAGAAGGTTTCGATGCATCGGCTCCGGCCGGAGCAGATACAGCCATAAACGCAAGGGTGTCGGAGCCGATCGGCGCCGACACCGAAGCCTGAGCCACATGGTGATCGGAACCGATCGGAGCAGACACCGAAGTGGTCGAACCAGAATCGGCACCGATAGCCATCGGTGCCGAAGGTTTGTACAAACCAGAATCGGCTCCAGCTGGAGCCGGTCTCGACTCTGAAAGAGTCGGGCGAGGCCGCAGGCTTGGACACAGAAGCCTGGGCCTTGGAAGACTTAGAAGTCTTAGATGGAGCCGACTTAGCCGGAGAGCCCTCCGGCTTAAGAAGGCCCCTCAAAATAAGTTTATTTCTCCTTTCCTGCAGGACTCTCTGGCTAAAAGAATGACAAAATCACACAGGAGTCCTGCAGGTGGAGAGGTCCCAGGCAGTAAAGGCAAGAAGTGTGACTGTCTGTCAGAGACATTTTCTGACAGCACGAGTCACACTTCTTAAAGCCTGAGACCCTTTCCTTAGACATGTTGTAAAACACACACACAACACTTGTCCAAGAAAATTGTACAATCCCAAAGGGAAAAAGTATAATCTCACAAACACACACACACACCCTAACAAGGGGGGGGGGGATGGGATGGGAGAAGGCCTGACTAAAAAGTTTTAGCAGAGAGGGAAATTTAGTCAGGAAAGGACTAAAACTAGTCTAAAACTACTAATTTTAACTCTAAAAAAGATTTTAAAGTGAAAAAAGGGGCAAAGAAGTAATGTGTAAATCACTTACCAGGAGCTGGTAAAAGGAGGACCTCATAAGCGAAGCGGCAAACGAGATCTGGGTACTTACCGCCTTGCATCATGGGATATGAGGCTGCCTCGAGCTGGTAAAAGTGACTCTCGAGCTTAGCAAGTGCCGAGTCGGAGCAGAGGATCGGCTCCGAACCCATCAAGCAAGAATGAAGGCGAGATTGACAACTTAACATTCATAATTTTGTGTGTTCTGGCAATTGCCAATGAAAAAAGGAGACGGGAAGAAAAGTTGCTAAATTAACATAAGGGGCAAGCAAGGTACAGTTGTGTACACTTACCATAAATGTAGATGTTAAGAGCGTCTTCACTCTTGCAGTCATCACTGTAGGGTTCTTCCTGCCAGCAGGCAGTCCTCAGTCGGCCAGAATCCCAGAGTCTGGATCCGGCGTCGGCTGTTCAGTCATGCTCCCTGACGTCAGAGCAACTGGAGTACAAAGCTGCCAGCCGACGCCATGTTCTCCAGTTTTTCTTGCCCCAGATGTCAGGTGCCTAAAAATGAAGGCCAATAGTAAAAACCAAAAAATAACATACCAGAAACCCCATAGCCTGTAGCAAATACACCTCAGAAGAAAGGTCAAGTAGGTTAGCACACTAGTGTAAGTATAATAGGGGACAGGAGGGAGGGTAATCCAGACTGCAACAGTGAAGACACTCGAACATCTACATTTATGTTAAGTGCACACAACTGTACTATGTTCATCGTGTTTCACTGTTGCAGTCATCACTGTAGGGTTGAATCCCAAAGCTGAGATGAGGGGTGGTGGTTATAGAGAAGAAGGGGCAGCTAGAAGGCCCTGCAAGACTGCAGAAGCAAAGCCTGCCCTAGACTTAGAGTAAAGAGGGAGATTATAGTGCTTTGAGAAAGTAAGCACTGAACTCCAAGTTGCAGCTTCCAAAATATCTTTGGTAGGTACTCCCCTGAGAAAGGCAGCTGAAGTAGCAGCAGCTCTGGTAGAGAGAGTCCTAATTTTTCCTGGGATTTGCTTTCCATGATGAGTAACAAAATCTAATTCCATGCACAATCCATTTAGAAATGGTCGGTTTTGAAATGGCTTTACCTTGGGAGTTTGTTGCATAAGAAAAACAGTTGCTCTGTTTCCCTGATATCCTTGGTTCTGTCCAGGTAGAAACAAAGCTGTCTGTGTACATCCAAGGAATGCAAGATCCTTTCCCCCTTATTTTGTGGATTATTGAAAAAAGTTGGCAGGTGAATAGTTTGATTTAAAGCCACTTTGGAAACCACTTTAGGCATGAAAGTAGGATTAGTCCTTAAAGACACCCTATCTTGGTGAAAAGTAATGTAAGGTTCCACAGCCATGAGTGCTTGTAACTCAGACTCTCCTGGCTGAAGTCAAAGCCAGAAGGATGGCTGTATTCCATAATAAATACTTAATATCAGTTGTGGCAGCAGGCTCAAAAGGAGGCAAGAGTTTTTCCAGAACATAGTTGAGGTCCCAGGCAGGTATGGGTGGTGTCCTAGGGGGCCTTAAATTCTTTGTTCCTCGGAGATATTGTTTCAGAAGTGGATGTGAAATGATTGGTGGGTCTGTACTGTAATGTGCAGAGATAGCTGAAGCATGAATTTTTATGGAGAAGGATAAACCCTTATGTAGCATGTCTGTTGGGTAAAGTAATATCAGAGGGATATTAGGAATGAGAGGATCCGAATCCTGAGCATGCATCCAGGTGCAAAATTTCTTCCATTTGTCTGCATAAGATTTTCTAGTGCTAGGCCGTCTAGCGTCTAAGATAACATCCATGACCTTTTTGGGAAGGGAAGGATTATTCATAGACCCTGAATTCGCCAGGCTGAGAGTTTTGATATGAGAGTGCAGAAACTGGCCCTGGTGTTGGGACAAAAGATTGGGAATCTGAGGCAAAATCCAAGGTGGTTCCTGAGATAGATTCTTCAGTGTTGAGTACCAGAATTGATGAGGCCAATTTGGGGCCAGTAGAATCATCACTTTTGGCTTGTCCTGCTTGATCTTTAATAACACCCGTGGTAGAAGAGGTAGTGGTAGAAAGCCATACCCCTTGAGGTTTTTCCGACTGAATGATAGTGCATCCACTTTCCATGCTAGCTTGTGAGAAGTCCTTGAGCAAAAAATCTGTAACTGGTGGTTGAGGGGGGATGCAAATAGATCTACATCCGGGCAGCCCCAGGCTTCTGTAATCATCTTGAATATGTGGGTGTCTAGCATCCACTCGTGTGGGTCTAACAGGTTCCTGCTCAGGCAATCTGCCAAAGAATTTTGTTTCCCTGGCAGGATCTGAGCTTGTAGATCCACTTTACAAGCTAGTGCTGTGTTCCAGAGAGTCATGGCCAGTCTGCAAAGGGGGTAGGAATGTGAGCCCCCCCTGTTTATGTACCACAACTGCGGTGTTGTCTGTTCGTATCAGTAGTCGTCCTGGTTGTAGAAGTTCCCTGAAAGCCAAGAGGGCATTCTGTACAGCTAACATCTCAAGTTGATATGTAGGTGCTTCTGATCCTCTGTCCAAAAACCTTGCAGACCCTTTCCCTGCAAGTGGGCTCCCCATGCGTAATCCGAGGTGTCCGTGGCTAACACTTGGCTGGCTGGAGGTAGACTGAAGGCTTTGCCTTTGTTGTGAAGACATGCCATGGTCCACCAATGGAATTCCTTTTGTAGGCAAGACAGCAATCTGTGTATCTAGACTGTGGTAATGCTGTGACCATACACTTTTTAGGTACCACTGTATTTTTCTCATGTGTAGTCTTGCATTTGGAATGAGAAGGATGCAGGAGGCCATGTAACCCAAAGCCTGCAGGAATTTCCTTGCAGTAAGCTGAGTTATAGAAGCCAAGGCTTTGAAAGTCGAAGCCAGCTGTATTTGTTTTTCGGATGTCAGGAATGTCGTCTGGGTTGTTGTGTTTAAAAGAGCACCCAGAAAAGTTATCTGTTGTGTGGGGGTCATATTAGACTTATGTTCACAGTGAATCCCAGAAACTTCAGAAGAATTTGAACAAATTGCAGGTGCTGGAGTAAAACATCCTTGCTGTCTGCTTGAATAAGGCAGTCGTCCAGATAAGGGTAAATTTGAATACCCTTGAGTCTGCAATAAGCTACTACAGGTGCCAGGCACTTGGTGAAGACCCTGGGCGCAGCAGACAAGCCAAAGGGCAGCGCAGAGAATTGGTAATGTTTCGAGCCGGCCTTGATCCGGAGGTATTTTCTGCACTTCTGTATGATAGGGATGTGTAGGTAAGCCTCCTTAAATCCAATGTCACCATCCATGCATTTTTTCTCAACATTGGCAAGAGCTGTAGCAGAGTAAGCATTTTGAACTTTAGTATCTCCAGGAAAGTATTTAAGACTGACAAATCCAGGATGGGTCTCCATGAGTTTTGCTTTCTGGGAACTAGAAAGAGTCTTGAGTAAAAGCCTTGCCCCGTCACTAATTGTGGAACCAGTTCTATGGCCCTCATAGCCATGAGGGATCCAACCTGGTTTAATGCCTCAAACCATTGGTGTTTTGGTAGGTCTGGCCATCTGTGTGGTCTTGGCAAGGTGTGAAAGTGGAATCTGTAACCTCTTGAAACTACATCCAGAACCCACTTGTCTTGGGTTATATGCAAGTCCAATTTTGTTGAAAAAGGGAGAGTTTTTCTCCTAGAGGGGCATCCAGGATAGAAGTTCCTGGAGCCATGCAGGGGGAGTCATTGAGCCTGTTTTCTGTAAGATTGAGGTCTGTCCTCTCAACCTCTGGAGGTGGAAGCACTCCATTGTCTAGGTCTGTAAGAGTTGTTTGAGGCCTCCCTCTGGTGCGCCTATATCTACCCATCTGAGACCTGTCCAAGCTGGAAAAAGACCAATTTTTTGTTGGCCAATTTCTGCTAAATCTAGGGGGCTGAACTTGTAAGAAATCCTTAACCGTTTGCATGGATTTTGCCTTATCCTCCATTTTTTTATCACCTCTTCAGCCTTAGGCCCAAACAAAACATTATGCTGAACAGCAGCATCCAGTAACTTGGCTTTCACTTGATCAGGTAAATTTTGTTCCTTTAACCAAGCATGTCTTCTAATGACTGTGCCAGAGGCAGCCGCCCTGCAAGAAGCCTCCAAGGCATCAAAACCACAGTGTAAACCATGCTTCCCCACTTGTTCAGTAGCATGCATCAAATCATGTAATTCCTTATCTGCACATGCAGAAATGGTGCCTCACTTTTGTTTCATAACAGACAGTAAAAATTGCTGATATTTTAGCATATGAAATTGGCAATTTAAAGCCCCAATTGATAAAGTAGCAGAAGTATACACTTTTTTGCCCCATCTCTCCAAAGCTCTGGAATCCTTATCTGTCGGAAAAGGATTTTTAGCAGAAGCCTTTACCCCCTCAGGACCCTGAGAAATGGCTTCTGGATCAGCAGTAGGATTTTTGTAAAGGAACTGGTGGGAGTCAGGAACCCTGTAATATCTGTCGGGCTTAGCAGGGGCTGGAGGAAAGGAGTCAGGAGTTAAATTGGCCTCAGAAAAGGCATCATCCACAATATCCAAACGAGTACTCCTGCCCCTACCAGTGAAAATGGTGATGTCATGTAAAGTCTCCCCAAAAGAAAAATCCTCAGGGGGAGAAGCAGAAGGAATAGATTCCTCAGCAATAGAGTCTTCATAAGGAGGGAAAGAATATCCCTGTTCAGAGGAAGACACTGAAGAAATAGAAGCCTGATCAGAAGATTCATAATCCAACTCTTGTCTTGGCCTTTTGTCTGGAGGGGGATGTGAACCCCTAATCATGGTTAGCAAGTCCTACACCATTTTAAGTAACTGTTTCTGGGATTTGGGTCCCAGATCAGAAGAGGCCTGGGCTGGTGTCAGATTTAGGAGTCTTTGTCCTTGCGTTGTTTGTGAACTCCGGAAGTCGGAAGTGACATTTTATAATTAAATCGCCTACCAAAGTAGTGAAAAGTGAAATCGTACCTCCACTTAATCGTACGTTGGTTAAATCTAGCACAAAACTGACAACTAGCTACGTCGTGGTCAGGGCCTAAACAAGGAATACAGTAACAATGGAAATCCTTATGAGGTATTTGCTTCCCACTTTCCTGACATCGTACTGTAGCAAGAAAAAAGATTCCACAACGGGGTACTTAGCTTTGAGAAGAAGAAGTCAGTCTTCGGACTGAAGCACGAAAAAATATCAGGAGTAAGCCGACCGGCACTTGCGAACTGCTTTCACCGCACAGCAAGAAAGACTGGAGAACATGGCGTCAGCTGGCAGCTTTGTACTCCAAGCACTCTGATGTCAGGGAGGATGACTGAACAGCCGACGCCGGACCCAGACTTTGGGATTCTGGCCGACCAAGGACTGCCTGCTAGCAGGAAGAACCCTACAGTGATGACTGCAACAGTGAAACACAATAAACATCCAGAGACAGTTTAACAGCACAACAACAACATGGTGGTAGGGTAGGGAAAACTAATTTATCTGACTCAAAAAATACAGCTCTGGTCTCCTTCCAAGTTTAAATATGTAGTTGAAAGCAGAACATAAACACATTGTAAAGAAAATACACCATTAATATACAAAACAGAAAGAAATGAAGCACTACAAACTGTAAGAAAGCAAAAACAAACCTTTTTCCTCACAGCAGTCTGTTAAAGAGTGAGTGAGCTTCTCCAGTAAAGCTAAACCATTGCTATAAAGCTGGATTTTCTTGAATATGCTAATACTTGCAGCATTTTAATCAAAAATACAAAGCTGCAAATTTTTAAAAAAATTGTGAATTGTTAAAGCACAATAAAACCTGTGGAAAAAAAAATCACAGGTGCAATTTTTCCAGAGGCCCATGAACTAACATTTCTCCCTATGTTATGCACCCGTCCAGATTTGATCCAAGTTTTAAGAATCTAAATATTTCTTCAAAGAAAATTAAGGTACAAGTTTACATTTCCTAAAGAGAACCTTAAGTTCTCTTATCAGTCATGTGCAGACTCCTAAGGGATGACCTCTGCCTGCCCTCCAAGGAACTTGCCCTAGATAAAGCCTTCATACTTTCAAAACTGGCATCAGGACGCACAAGACCTCAGCCTTCACAATAACAAACTAAAGACAATAATATAATGCATACCTCACAAATGGAAGACTAAGTAATCCCCTTCCCCTTTCCAAATGCAGCCTGGATGAAGAGCTAACAGTATGTTTTGAAATGTGAATATAAACATTCCTGGAAGAGTGAATGGTTAACAGCCAATACACTCCCCCTATATCCACTCCTCAACATACACCAACACAAAAGGAAATATTTAGTAGGAATTGCAGTATCTGGGCCATGAATTAATTTCCAAATCAACTGCCAATTAACACACTATGAACCTATAATCAAAAAAGCTGTCAAGGCGGTATGAAATGTCTTCAGTATAAAAAAAACAGCTAAAGAATGGCTCACTGCTCCACTGAATACATTACTGCATTTACACCTCACCACAACAAAACAGAGCAACATACCTCTGTTTTCAAGTACCTGGGACTTCTTCATCTTTCAGCTTTTCCCGCTTAAGGGGTCGCCACAGCGGATCACCTGTCCACTCATGACTGGCAGTGGATTTTTACTGTGTCGAGTTGACAGCCCAGCACCAAACCTTCCAAGGAAGGCGCACACACACGCCTAGGGCCAATTTAGAGTATCCAATCCACCTACAGCATGTCTTTGGGATGTGGGAGGAAACCGGAGTACCCAGAGGAAAACCACGCGACAATGGGGAGGACATGCAGACTCCGCACAGAAGGCACCCCAGCCAAGGATCGAACCGGAGAACCTCTTGCTGTGAGACAGCAACGCTAACCGCTGCACCACTGTGGCATCCCAAACTACCTGATTTGAGTAAGAGGCACAAACAAGCTCTTCACTTAAAGGGCTGAAAGGCATGACAACCTGTTACTCCAACAAAAAGATATCTCCCCTCTTGGATACACGGTTTTCTAAGGGGGATTTATGCTCTATTTCCATTTTGACAGAGTGTGTGGAACAAATGGTAGGGATAACCAGCAAAGACCAAGTTAATCTTAACACCTCCATAAAAATGTAACCCTTTTTTTGCATAAGCTCTTTATCTTAAAATACTGCAAGCTTTTACTCACACATTTAAAAAGATCCCCATAACATACATGGCTTTATGCTTATTTCATAGGACCAGCTGCATAGCTATGGTGAGGGAAGAGGGGCAACTGCCCTGGGTGCAAACTATTGGGGACATGATCAGCTGATCTGGAGCTGTTATACATCCAATGTTTTTGAAAGCCGGTATTGCATTTGCAATTAAATCTGAACACTCACTCTGTGGTTAAAACTGTAGAGCGCACAGTTTAAAAAGTAACAAAAAAAGGAAAAAAACACTCAAACCTGTCTGCTGCAGTGCTCCAACACAGGCAGGGTATAAACTGCAGCAACAGTTTGCTGCAACTTAAAGGGCATGGATCTAACTATAAACAGCCAATCACTAGAATGTAACAATTTGCTTACAGTAGAGTGTTTTTTTTTTGCTCTTCAATGGAAAGGCTTGGGGGAAGGGGCATTGGTTCACGGTACTGGCAAAGGGCACCTGTTGAGCCAGCTACACTTCTGCACAGCATTTAATGCTCTTGAAGGCAACCAAGTTGGATTTCTCACCAATTTATGAACTGCTTATTACTAGTGTGGGAAATCAATAGCGAGATGTTTCTGTGGCAGCTGAAGAGTCCATTACCACTGCAGACAAAACTCAAAAGAATACAGATGAAAAATCTGTTACAAGAGGGTTATCAAATAAATCTGATGTGTCCATATTAATACCTTACACAAACATACTTAGGCTCAGTATTTTTCCATAGACAACAGCAGTAATAAGTGTTCATTAGTCTAAAGACTTGCGCATGGAAAAGCTGCATATCTGGGGTTCAACTTGATTATAAAGCAACTTTGGGAGAGATTGTTATAGCTCTGAGCAATTTTTATAGTTCCACTTTGAAAAATACACTGTCTAAAACGGATATACTACACTTCCGATATAACCAAAAACTGTCTGAAGTAAATGGGACACAATCATTGCAAAATTGTCAGACAAGAAAAAAAAACACTAAAGAACTTCACTAATTAATGTTACCAAAGGATTTGCAAGGACAGCATCACTTCCCAAACAGAAAAAATGCCTTACTTTCTTGGACACCTGTCAAAAAAAAGTAGCCACACTTGCTGCATATGTACATAGACCATTCTGCAATAACGTCTTATAAAGTATGCTTTCTGCATTTCTGTTGACAGCTTTAGCAAAACCTGTAATGCAGCCACAAATTAACAGCTGCAAACTTTGCACCAAAAATTT
>NC_056733.1:1628937778-1628971348 GCF_019279795.1 Protopterus annectens
GGGTGGATCTAGTCTATGCTACATCAAACAAGGTGTACCAATTTCAGTAAGAAGCAGTTCAAATATGCAGGCACTATAAGCCTTTAACCAGAAATTCCCAGCTCAGAAGGGCAGAGTCCAGCCTCTCCTCCCACAAGAGTGCAGACCACAAACCCTTTTAATGTAAAATAACTGGCCTGAAGCCCAAGTGCTTAAACCACAATTAATACACTTTTAGAATAACAGATACTGAGCCCTCAGTCAGCAGTTCCCAACTTAGAAGGATGTAAGCCACCTGTTCTGCCACTACAGTGCAGACCACAAACCTTAACTGGCCTGAAGCCCAAGTGCTTAAACCAGAATTAATACACTTTTAGAATAACAGACACTGAGCCCTCAATCAGCAGTTCCCAACTTAGAAGGATGTAAGCTACCTGTCCTGCCACCACAGTGCAGGCCACAAACCTTCCTAATGTAAAACAACTGGTCTGAAGCCCAAGTGCTTAATCCAAAAGACCTAGAATGATAGCTACACTTTAATCAAGTTACTACCAAGCAGTAATAAATACAATTGAATACTTTAAAGAATGCCTGGATTAGTGCTCAAGTTATACAAACAAAGCTAGATTCAGCAGGCCTGGATCTAGTCTATGCTGCAGCAAACAAGGTGCACAAATTTCAGTAAGAAGCAGTTTAAATATGCAGGCACTATAAGCCTTTAACCAGAAATTCCCAGCTAGAAGGGCAGAGTCCAGCCTCTCCTCCCACAAGAGTGCAGTCCATGAACCCTTTTAATGTAAAATAACTGGCCTGAAGCCCAAGTGCTTAAAACAGAATTAATACACTTTTAGAATAACAGACACTGAACCCTCAATCAGCAGTTCCCAACTTAGAAGGATGTAAGCTACCTGTCCTGCCACTACAGTGCAGACCACAAACCTTCCTAATGTAAAACAACTGGTCTGAAGCCCAAGTGCTTAAACTAAAAGGCTTAGAATGAGTTACACCAAGCAGTAATAAATACAATTGAGTACTTTTAAGATGATGCAAAAGCAAAATAAAGTAGGAAGAAACACAAATACAGTAAAAGCAGATAATCTTTTTTTTTTTGAGTGAGCAAATGAGATAGGCCCTGGAGTTACAGGACAGAAACAAGTGCAAATGCAGGCCTTCAAATCAGAAAGTTGAGAGAGATGGAAGACCGCCCAAATGGCCAATAACTACAAATTCTGGGCCAGAACCACTCCTTATGTGGTAGACAGGTTACCTAGTGCTTACCACTCCCACTGATAAGCTAGAAGGCTTCCCTCCAACACAGAAAGGCTTGGGGGCTCAGAAGCTTACAAATAGTCCTGGATACAGCAAATTTGTATCTGGAACACTAATTACAGGAAAGGTAGGAAACAGGCTTACAATTTTTTTTCAGAAAAGTAGCAAAAACAGTAGTAAAAACAATTCACATGCAGTGCAAGCTGGCTCACGAGTATGTAGCAATATTAGTCCACACACAGTTTGAAAAAATGTAAAGGACTAAAAGCAAGTGCAGAAAGGGTTTATTAGGTAGGATGCGGTAAACAGATGGGACTGGGGGAGTGTCCTAGATCAAATCTACAGTGGGGTGGGCACTGCAAAAGCCACCAAATTTAAACTACAACCAAGAACAGGGGGGGGGGGGTTGGGGACAAGTTTCAACAGAGATGTGAGGAATCAGAGTGCAAATTATAAAACCAAAAAATATATACTGATCTCTGTATATTTGCAGAACACTAAGACAACAGATAGCTAAGCAACAATTTAGCTCTATAATACAGAATAATACAGAAAATATACTCAGCTCTATATATTTGCAGATAGTCTTGTAAGGCTGTCTCTCAACACACAGGTCCACTTTAAATGCAGACTGCTGCTACTAACAGTTCAAATTAAGGGAACCTTAAGTTAACAACACACAAGCAATAGAAACCAAAATGAGTGTGGGGTGGGGAAAAGTTTCAACAGAGATGTGAAGAATCAGAGTGCAAATTATAAAATCAAAAAAATATATACTGATCTCTATATATTTGCAGAACACTAAGACAACAGATATCTAAGCAACAATTTAGCTCTATAATACAGAATAATACAGAAAAATATACTCAGCTCTATATATTTGCAGGTAGTCTTGTAAGGCTGTCTCTCAACACACAGGTCCACTTTAAATGCAGACTGCTGCTATTAACAGTTCAAATTAAGGGAACCTTGAGTTAACAACATGCAAGCAATAGAAACCAAAATGAGGTGGGGGGGGAGGGAGTTTCAACAGAGATGTGAGGAATCAGAGTGCAAATTATAAAACCAAAACAATATATACTGATCTCTGTATATTTGCAGAACACTAAGACAACAGATATCTAAGCAACAATTTAGCTCTATAATACAGAATAATACAGAAAATATACTCAGCTCTATATATTTACAGATAGTCTTGTAAGGCTGTCTCTCAACACACAGGTCCACTTTAAATGCAGACTGCTGCTATACTCTTCATATGTTATGTTCATATTGTTTGGGGGTGGCAGAATGTGCGATTGCTATGGTCCATGTTATACTCAGATTTGAACACTTCAGATGCTGTAAACATGTAAACATTTTAGTAAACATGTCTCTTGTGGAGTCGAACGGCACTGAGAGTCCATTTCTAAAACAGACTCAAACTGAAGTTGGGAACCTGACCTTACTAACTGAAGTTATGAACCAAAGGCTGGACGTTCTGGCTACACGCATGGATACTTTATCGCAAAACACCCGAATGGAGGGAAGTTCAAACATGAACAACATGACTGTTTCTAGTGCAGGTACCAATGTGACGAGCACTTTGAGGAACACTCATCTGAATACTGGTACTGGTAGTGTTACTGAAGTGAGGGGCTGTGAAACTCAACCCACAATACCTGCCGACACGGCAGGGCACACTACACCAGGGCTTATTGGAGTCCCGGACTTAAATTCATGGCTCAGGGATGAGCCTAAACTACTTGCTGACAACATTACCGACAATTTAATGGGACAGCTGGTGACGGGGAGTGTGAGTATTGTGGAGAAACTAAAACTGTTTGATTTTAAACTTGTTAAAATAAGAAAACTACAACTAGAAGTGAACTACTTTAGTGAATGTCTTAAAGAGAAGATTGTGCCAAAAGGCTTGCATTTTTGGCAGTATCCTACTGGACTAGTTAAAGATTCTGCCTTTCACATGGAACTAGTGACATTTTTCAACACTCAGGGGTTAGAATTATTGAAGATTATGTCCAAGCATTATCAGGTGCACATTAATGAATTATCTAGTGAAGTTACTACCCTCGACGAAGAAATTAAAAGGGACCTTGACTTCCAAAGATGCCATTTTGAATATAACAGGACTTTTACCAGTATTAATAACTTACTGTCAAAAACTAGGGACACTAAAATCAGGAAAATCAACAGAGACCAGAGGGACTATGCAAACGGAACAGCTTACCCAGACCTGCCCCCATCACAAATATGGAATGCCCCTAGTGGTTTTAATACCACAAGAGGTACATTTGATAATAGTAAAGGTAACCAAAATGAGGGTTTATCAGGGTCTAGAAACCGAGGGGCACTAAATGAGAATAAAGCCCACCAAAACAACTACTTCACAGACCAGGATGATCAGCACAGCAATTCTCAGATGGCAGGTGTGAGTTCAAGTAATGTTCCAAAAAACTCCATGGACCATCGGGGGAAGGGGGTGAATAAATCTACCCCCAAGCAAAATAGGAAATACAACACAAGGAGGAACAACAACAACAGGAACAAGAGGTGACCTTTCACCAAAGGGTCAGTTCACACAACCCCTCTTGTAAAGTTGTAATAAATAAAAGCAGAGATTTTAAAATTTACAACTTTACCGAATACACTATCAACCCCCTATTAGTTGAAATTTTTGCAAAAGGACGTACATTCATTCCAACTCATGTCACTGATTTAGGGTCCTTATTACTGGACTTTAAACTTTACACTAGAAAAATCAATTTACAATTAATGTTGGGTAACGGGAACTACAATGGGAACCCAAACTTGCGTATTTCTAGTACATTTAATCCCCCTTTACACCCAGCCATTTTACTATTTGAAAGAATGTGCGAAATGGACTTTAAGGCTTTTATTAACAGTCAACACAAGTCTGAATTAAGGACCAACTTGAACAAGAACGAAAGAGAAGCTCTAAGCAACTTTAGACTTTTACCAGTCTGCCTATTGAAACCTGACAAAGGGGGTGGACTGGTCATTATGCACAAAATGGACTACAAGGAAAGAATGGGGAAGATACTTGAAAGTAACGCATATATTAAAGTGAGCCTGAACTAAACTGAACATAGCATAATACTGTATTAGAATGTTCCTGAATGATATGTTCATTGACTCACTCATCGACCTTGACATGTTTAACTATGTGCCCCTTAGTGGACGCTCGACAATCAATCACCTATTCTTGTGCTAAGGTGATAGATGACTTTCTGAAGAGATTTGTGGGCCTGGAACCTCAGATTTGCAAAGACTCTTGGACAGTTTTGATGAGTATAAACTCTTTAGCTTATAATGAGCACTTTTGTTTTTTAACAGTGGATGTTTGCAATCTATACACGGTGATCCCACAAACCTTGGGAACAGAATGGGTTATCGACCATATGAGATTTAAAGGGGCAGAACATTCAGAACTTAGATTGGTGGAGGAATTGCTAGGTATAACACTGTCCAATAACTATATTACCTTTGAAAAATAATTTTTCAGACAGCAGATTGGTGTAGCTATGAGCTCCCCTTGTGGAGCTAGTTTCACCAATTTAGTCATGGCCAAGTGGTAAAAGGACACCATTTTTGATAACCCTGGACTGAATGAGTGTATTTATTATTACACCTGCTTTTTAGATGACATTTTTATGATTATTAAAGGGGGTGTTGAACTAGCTGCTGAAATTCTGGAGCAGTTTAATAGGTCCACCACCTTTCTCAGGTTTACTAGTAACTTCCACATAGATTCTATGAGCTTCTTGGATGTTGAACTATCTAAAGATAGAACCCAGAAAAAATATCTAGCAAGAATTTTCCAAAAGAGTATTTACTCTAACTCATTCTTACATTACACTAGTTTACATCTGCTGCAACAGAAGAGGAGTGTAGTGAAGGGCCAACTGGTACGAGCGTCCAGGATGACTACGGAGGATGATCACTTCTTTGAGGAATGTGAACTCTTGAAGTCCATGTTCCTCAAGAGGGGGTACCCCATTGAGTTGATTGCTGACCTTATAAGGGAGGTGAATAGTAAAAGGGACTCTGGTCACTTCAGACCCATCCTCTCCCAAGGATGGACAGCAGCTCACACTTTGGAAACCAACGTCTCAGTAGAGATAGAACTGAGTAATCCAGTAGTTAGGAATAGTATTTGACCACAAAGGGAGCAAAACTGTTTGAGATTCATGACTACATTCTCTTTAGATTATGAAGCTCTGATCACAATACTGGGCAAAAACTGGCAGTTGTTACTTCCAATAGGGATATACAAGGAATGTTGGGAGACTAACCGCTGGTCACCTGGAAAAAAGGAAGAAACCTAAAAAAACTTACTGAAAGTAGTAACAGCACTTTTAGAGGCACCCCAGGGACATTTTAAATGTGAGGCATGTAACCAGTGTTGCCACATTACTACAGGGTCAAAATTCATTATTAGGGGGTGAGACTATTTCCTGAAGAACAAGTTTAATTGTAACTCCAAAGCCTTAGTCTATGCAGCATTATGTCAGTGCTGCCCTAGTTTTTATGTAGGCAAGACTGATCAAAAATTTAAGGAGAAGATTTACGAACATGTTTATTACATTAACAAAAGGAAACTGGAGAGCCCACTAGCTAGACAATGCATTGAAAACCCTAACCACAGTTTCAAATTTAAGGCCATCGACTCAGTTGAGATAAATAGTAGAGGAGAGGCGTCTACACTTATGTTGGAGAAATTGGAACTTTTGTGGCAGCTTAGACTCAATGCATGCTATCCACTGGGCTTGAATGAAATAACTTCTATTTTATGTGTGCTAGAATTAAAGAGCCTTAAGAGATAGTAGCTGCACATACATTATTTTTGTTGGATGGTGAAATAATAGATGTTCAATAGCCCTAGGGAGGTTACAATTGCTAAGGTGCACCCACCTTTTAAAGGTTAAAAGAAACATCACACAACACAGTTTTTTATGAAAAGATTACTACTTCCATGTGTCCCTGAACATTAGTTATAAGTAAAGTGAACTAACTACAATTTTAATTAATACTATTTAAATTTACTACATGTTCTAAGACAACAGAACTTTGTTTTTTATAAAACTAAGGCACTCATTTTACCTAATGACTTAACAAAAAACAAACTGTTTGACTTCGGTATTTTAGGATTATACCTTTAAAATATGTGACTGTGCTTAATTGGCTTAATTGTTTTAACAAGTATGAGTCACTAGGATAGTACTTAAACTTGTTTTTTCTTTCTGAACACTATTGTCTGAAGAAGTTAGGAGAAGTGTTTCCTAACGAAAAGTGCTTTACACTTTGTGACTTGGATTCTGTGCAGCCAGATCATTTTTAACTTTTTATTGCTTGGCAGTTACCGGAGTGTGCACCGAACTACTGACTGCTGTAAGCTTGTTTTACTCGGCTATTAAACCTTGTTAGACTTTGCAGTGTACGCTCGTCTTGTGCCACTTTAGATGCTGTATACACAGATGTACGTATGTATGTGTGTGTATATATATATATATATATATATATATATATATATATATATATATATATATATATGTATATATATATGTATATAGATATAGATATATAATATACATTATTGCATACATTTATATGTACCCCCATAGATGTGTAGATGTTTTTAACCTATCTATATATCTACATATATGTATATCTCTATATATCGACATGTATCTATCTCTCTTTCTCTATAAATATATATATATATATATATATATATATGTGTGTGTGTGTGTGTGTGTGTGTGTACATCTGTATATATATATATATATATATATATATATATATATATATAATATGTAGGCAGCCACGGTGGTGTTGTTGCCTCAGAGCAAGAGGTTCTCCGGTTCGATCCTCGGCTGGGGTGCCTTCTGTGCGGTGTCTACATGTCCTCCCTGTGGTCGCATGGGTTTCCTCTGGGTGCTCCAGTTTCCTCCCACATCCCAAAAAGACATGCAGTAGGTGGATTGGACACTCTAAATTGGCCCTAGGTGTGAGTGCTTGTGTGTGTGTGCACTTCTGTGGAAGGTTGGGTGCCGGGCTGGCAACTCGACACTGTAAAACTCCACTGTCAATCATGCAATCATGAGCGGACAGGTGATCTGCTGTGGCAACCCCTAACCGGGAAAAGTCAGAAGATATATATATATATATATATTTTTTTTTTATATCTATGTGCAGACATCACTGACATGCATTTATATATATATATATATATATATATATATATATATATATATATATATATATATATATATTTAGTATCATTTTTAACAGTTATACATATGTAGACTTGTATATGTTGATTCACAAACTACAGTACATTATAATGTACTGTACATATGTACACAAAGTGACTATCTCATCTGTGGTCAGTACTGTGGAATGGCTACAGTAAAAGGTGTAGTCTAAAGACCATAAAACATGTATACAGCTCAGATGGCTTAGTGGTAAGTCCCATGACTATGGTGTCCAGGGTTCAAGACCTGTGATGCTTTATAAATGTTTTTTTAATCCAGAATAAGGCTCATTTAAGCAGTTGTAAGCATGTTTAAAAGTGTTTGTGTGACATTAAAACAGCAGTTAAACACGGTTAAACAAAATTTAAAAACATATAACCTGTGCTCACAAACACTGCCACATCTGCTAACTACTCAGGATATATACATTTCAGTGAAGTAACATCTCACTATGTGCTTATGTAACATTTCAATCTCTGTTGACTTTACTCTGCGGCACCCATGGGTTTATATGGGTGTTTCACATGTTTATTATATTGATGAATACTACCTAAATATGCAAGCTGTGGTTAAGGTATAATTTTTAACATGAAAAACATCTCTGACTTTATTGGGATTTGAACCACGAATGCACAGATACTATGCAAATGCTGTAACCATTACACTATTGACATTAACATTGTTTCTGCTTATTTCCTGTTTAGATGATTTCTATGTGTAAGATAGGCTAAGCAAAGGGCGGAGATGCCCAAACCCACTGAGCTTCACTTACTGTTGAAATCAAAACATAACAAATGAAATGAGAGACTATAAATTCAATTCCTAACTACATTAGGCATAGCCCCTCACTGACACACTTCAAGGGAAACCTTGATGTGTGAATGGGTAACAGAATATACACCCCTGGGATCATGTGTCCCAGAACCATACAGCCAGGGGGAGGGGGAGCCCCTCCAGTTTTATAGCTGCAAGACCTGTTGGGGAAATTGAATGGTGTTGATTTTTCACATTAACATGCCCTTTTTAGATCACTAAGTGCCCCTATCACCCTCCATCACCCCAGTCTTCAACAGCTTTTGGCAACTCTGCCTGGAATCACTTCATTGGCTATGCTTGACAGAGGCTCAGTTACTTCATCAATGGTGCAGAGAAAGCCAACACACTGTAGCTATGCTTCTAAATGCCCTTGGGCAGATAGCCTACTACCTATCTGTGAACCTCTAAAGTGCAGGCCATCACAGAAATAATATGTGAATAAACAGAGCTTTCAGATCACAATATACAGTGAAAAATCACCATGTAGTCATAAAACAGTTAAGTACAGCAAGAACATACAGAACACTGATACTTAATCACTCCAAAAGCCTATCTTGGAAGTTGTGGACTTGTATCAGTTTAAGGCTTTCTATTGCTTACCAGTAGGTTACCTACAGGAAAGATGAGAAACAAACACAGATGTGAAACACGCATGCAACAATACAATACCAGCTTGCATGTGTCAGCCTTAGGCTTTCGAATACTGGCCAAGGCTATTGGCGCCCCCATGGTGCCTTTTTCTAGGCAAGTCTCACAGGTAAATCCCACCTACATGAACAGCACAATAGCAAAATCAGTGAGGGTTATGCTACTCAACGCCAGGAGTTGTAATCACAAACTGCACGCACTCACAGCACTCCTCAGTATGGACAACGTTAACATCTCTGCAGTAACTGAAACCTGTTTTAAGGCTCCTTTGAGTACACCAGCACTACCAGACTAGAAATCATGCCACACATTTCGGCCACAGAACATGGACTGACACAGACATGGAGGGGGTCTATCCATAGTCATCAGGCATACCTACACCTCCATGTTAATGGGGCAGTTGCATAGTAAAATACTGAGAACTGCTGCTGTATTACAATTTTGTTAGCAGGTAATATTCATTTATGTAGGGTTGAATTTTGTGTGTAATTCTTATGGGAGATTGTCTATAATATATCTGGTTCAGGTTTAAATGTTCAATTATTACTTTGATATTATTATCACAGTCAGACTTCAACTCATTACTGAGAAGTTTGTTTTATGTGTGTCTGGGTAATTATTACAATATCACCAAAATGAAACATGATGTATTTTACTGTATGATTATTTGCTTGAATTTAATTTATCTTGTTCTGCTATATATATGGTTATCTTTTACATAACCAAAACATCATTTTATGTTTGATACAGTCAATATTAGTTTTACAGAAAGTATTATATATATGGGGTAATGTCAAATTTATCTTCCTTATACTCTTCATATACGGTAATCTTTATAAACTTGATTCATTTTAATATCTTGAATGCAATGTTGAGGAAATTCTTTAATTTGCTATATATTTTACTTAAAATTGGAGCTTGTATTCTAAATAAGTGAGTAGGGATTGAGCATGTTGGACATCTTGAATTTAGTTAGATATGTAAATATGTTTGATATTATAATAATGTTTTTTTTGTTTAGTTAGGCTTGTATATAAAGTTTATTATGCTTATTCAATGCAATTGATATTGATAGTGTTAACCAAAATCACTTACTTGACTCATTTTTATTTTTCTTCTCTAGCAGGGGATGGGTGGTTAGGCACCGGGGTACTTGGGAAGAAATATAACAGGATCTTTAAAACAATTTTTTTAGGAGACACAAAGATACATTATAATAAGTATAAGGAACTGAGGTTTATAGTTAATATTACATTTTGTCAAATCTTAGATATATGTTATATATCTATTTTTATTTAATAGTATGAACTTAAATATTGACTCATGGAATGTGAGAGGAATACAAAATAAAAACAAGAGATCCCTACTATTTCATCTTCTATTTAAATCCCAGGCTAATATTTGCTTTTTACAAGAGACACACCTAACTAGAGAAGACTTTGATAAAGAAAAAAACAAGAAATGGATTAAAATGATAGTAGCAGCTGGTAACAGTACAAAATCAAGTGGGGTAGCCATTATAATTAAAAGCAATTTTCAGGGAACTATTTCTGATGTGAAATATGATGTGAATGGAAGATGGTGTTACATTATCTCCTGTTTCCATAACATTGATAAGCCAATTATATTTTTTAATCTTTATGGCCCTTGTGAACAACAACATATCTTCTTTATACAAATTTATAATATTCTCTCTTCTTTTAAAGATCATTATTTTATTTTAGGGGGGGATTGGAATGCTATCATTAATCCTGACACTGACCGTACTAGTAGGTCCTCCTCGTATAATTTCCAAGCATCCATTGCTTTGGAAGAAATAATAATAGACCTCAACCTTACAGACCCTATCTCTCTCATAACACAGTATGACAGAAAAGACTTTTTCACATATTACTCAAAATGTTATAAGTCATGGTCAAGATTAGATTTTTTCCTTATTTCTAATTGTCTTACCCATAGGAAAATTAATTACTCTCTTGAACCTAGATTTTTTTCTGACCACTCTAGAATATCTCTTGGAATTAGCTTGGCCTCAAATACACCAGATTCATCTTCATACAATAGTTGGACACTGAATAACAATTTACTTTCAAATGAAAATACACATAAATTAATAACTGAAACAATAAAGGAAACATATCTTAATCTAGTCATATCAGATATTCCTCTAGATATACAATGGGCCACATGTAAGGCAACCCTTAGAGGTATATTAATTAACAAAGCATCATATTTAAAAAAACAATATAGAAATAAAGAATTACAGCTAAAATCAAAAATTCAAAGTTTGGAAAATCAATACAGAATATGTCCTGATTCGTCTGCATATGAACTATTATTAAGTTCCCAAAAAGAATTATTGCTTCTACATCAACATAATCTTACCATATCAGAGCAAAGGCTCTTAGCTACATACTCTGAATGGGCACAGGTTCCTTCTAAAATGCTAGCCAGAATAATTAAAGGTAATCAATCTCTTCCTAGAATTTCGTCAATAAAATATAACAACAAGAGTTATAATACTGATCTGGAAATTATGCAGCTTTTTACATCATTGTTTTCAGAGATATACTCAAAGGAAAATAAATCTAGGGGTAAACAACATATAGTGAACTTTGCGGCCTCTATTAAATTTCCTAGGTTAAATGATCAACAAAAGAATACACTCTCTGCCCCATTGACTATTAAAGAAATATCGGAAGCTATTAGTGGACTGAAGACTAGTAAATCTCCGGGACCAGATGGCTTCACATCTGAATTTTTTAAAACTAACTCATCTGAGCTTTCACCCCTTCTGTTTGAAGTTTTTAATTACATAATGATTTATGGTATATCTGACTTGTATTGGAACACCTCAAAAACCATTTTAATTTTGAAAAGAGACAAAGAAAAAACTGATCCTAATAATTATAGACCTATATCTCTGATTAACATTGATATTAAAATCTTAGCTTCTTTACTTGCTCTTAGACTAAAAAATGTTTTACCATTCTTGATTTCTTCGGACCAGGCGGGCTTTATGTCACATAGACATTCATGGGATAATACCCTGACAATTGATTCTCTTATTCACTTTGCTAAAAATGACTCAAATCCAATGTATGCACTGGTCATTGACGCCGCTAAGTCTTTTGATAGGGTTAATTGGGATTTTCTTTTTCACATTATGTCTTGCTTCAATATACCATCTACCTACATAGATTTTATTAAAATTTTATATAAAAATTCTTATACCTTTCTTTATATTAATAGGAAAGTATCCAAAAGTATAAAGATCATTAATGGCACAAAGCAAGGATGCCCGTTATCTCCTTTTCTATTTAATCTATATATAGAGCCCTTATTACTATATATAACACAAAATACCTTCCATAAGATACCTAGAATTCTTAACACTAAAATTTGTTTGTCGGCTTTTGCAGATGATCTTGTAATATATTTTCAAACACCCTGCTCAGACCTTTCAAAACTAATTGATTCTATTGAAAAATTCTCAGAGGCCTCAGGATATCAGATTAACACCCAAAAAACACATATTCTTCCCATAAATCCACTTGCTCACAAATCATATTTGTTTCCTGACTCCGCTTTCCAGATAGTTCAGAATTTTAAATATTTAGGGATTCATATAAATCATAATGGTCTCTCCACATTTCAAAATAATCTAGCTAAAGTATGGTCATCTATTATACTTGACTTGAATAGATGGAAATTGCTAAATTTATCACTTCTATCAAAAGCAGCTATAATAAAAATGAATATTCTCCCCAGACTGCTATTTCAATTCAATGCTGTGGATCAGTTGATTCCAAAATCTTTTTTTTCAAAAATTAATAAAATTCTGGCCAGTTTCTTATGGTTTCCTAAATCAGTTAGAATTTCTTACATTAAGTTAATCTCTCCTAAAAATAGGGGAGGGCTTGGTCTTCCTAATTTTCATCTTTACTATTTGATTATCTCGGCCAATAAACTATTATCTATCTTAAATATAAATACTGAGAAGTATAATCAATATCCTATTTGGACAAAATTATGGTATCAGCATATTTTAACTAAAAATATTAATCCATTAGCTCTTCCTTTCCTTTCATTAGGTGTCATGAATAAGTTAAAAATTCCTAACTCACTAAAACAAAAAATTATTGCTTTTCAAGAACTGTTAAAACTTGTCAATTTAGAAAATATATTTCAATTAATGCAACCTCTCCATTTAAATCCTAATATTAACTTAGATAATATTTCTATTAATCTTTCAAATTTTCCCTTGATCAAAGATCTCACTGTTTGGGATCTGATACAGTACAAAAATGAATCTCTCACTAATATACGCAAAATTCTCAAGGTTAATGCTAATTATTTAACCATTTTACGTCAAATGAGAGATATTGTCAATGCTAAGTTTTTACACATCAACGTAGACAACACAGATATCACTAACTATAAAGTAGTTATACAAGTCCTTACGCTTCCAGAGAAAATGTTATCTAAATCTTATAATCTTATAAATCAGATGATTCATAATACAGTGTGCCTCTTTTCTAATTATTGGGACAAACACAATTCTCACATTTCTATAAATCAGAAACTTTCAGCTATTAAAAATACATTAGAATACTCGCCCTTCAAAAACCTCTTTTACACTCAACTAATGATTAACAATAACGCATATTTCACTCCTTCTAAACTTAACAAATTTGATGCTAATAAATTGCCCTCATGTTCTTGTTGTTCTCACCCTAATGCAGATCTTCTACATATTTTTTGGTCTTGTTATCATTCACACAAACTTTGGACCTCCCTAAAAGTCCGTTTACAGAAAATGGGTTATCATAAATCCACCCTATCCTGGGAGACTGCATTACTACACTTACCAAATATTTATCTCTCCAAATTGGACACGCAAGTGCTAATATACATATGTTCACTTATAAAATTATATATCACCCAAAATTGGCTAGATCGTACTAAACTGAATTGGAATAATTTTAAAATTCTAGCCTATACATATATTAGTGCGCAGAAAATGATAGTGAAAAGTCCCAAGAAGTCGGCACATATCAACAAAGCTATAGAAAAGGTGTTACATATTATTAATAGTGTATAGTGGGCTACTCTCCTTTTGGGATTCATAGACCTCAGTCTCCTTTATATCCTCATACTTGTTTTATTTTAGATCTATATCTACTTTGGTATATTCTTTGGTTAACATTTGTATATGATGTAGATAGTTATTGTATGTTCTCAGACAGCATTGAGATCAAACATTCATCATACAAAATTGTGTTATCATAAATATCTCCTAACTTTTCATTTTTTTTAATATGTATTTTAATTTTGTTGTTGTTGTATTTTTATTTCAGTATTTTAAAAATTCAATAAAAAGTTTTTTGAAAAAAAAATGTTAATGGGGCAGCATGATACCTCTGAGATCATCCATGTGCAGCTAACATCAGCCACAACTGCAATGCAAACTGTGGCTTTCTACAGATCACCCCCCATGACCTAGAACCACCACTCCACCTACCTGGAGACAGTGGAAAACATAACAGTCCTACCAAACACCCTGGCATTGGTCGATTTCAACTACCCTACCATTAACTGCGAAACCTACTTGAGTACTCACTTCCAGGCCCAGCGCTTCCTGGAATTTATCACCTCAAATGCCCTGTATCAGATGGTAAACTCCCTAACCAGAAGTGGACACATACTAGAAGTGGTAATCACCAACATAGGCGACAGGTGCACCACAGCAGAGGTAAACTGGTCACTGGTTAGATCTGACCATGAACTATTCACTGATGATTTCCACACCCAACCATCTCCCCCACCCAAGGTAACCACAGTAAAAACCTTTCCTACAGCTAACTTCACACCACTAAAGACAGAGGTGGGAGGTTTCACAGCCCCCATGGTAAGGGAAAACACTGCTCAAGATACAAAAAGATTTACAAATGCACTCTATAAGCACCTACAAGGATGTATGGATCGTGCCATCACTGGTAAACCAAGACTCACTCCTCCAAGACAAGGACACCATTCTGGTGGACCCCTGCAATAAACAGGCTATACAAAAGAAGTAGGACAGTAGTCCAGAAAAACAGCAAATCCCAAGAAGGGCAGACATCCATGACCAGTATTAGTAAGAAACTTAGGTCCCTCATGAAATCATCCAAGGCTAACTTCAACAGGAAAATAGGCAAGGACTCAAAAGATAACCACAAAGCCTTCTTTGGCTATGCCAAGGATCAAAGTGGTAACACACACATTTGCACTGTGCCATTGCAATATAGCACAAAATATACTGAACCTACTAATATCGCCAACATCCTTGTGATACATTCAGTGCAGACTTCACCCCCCTAAAGAGGCCAGAACAATACCCAAAAGTACAGTATCCCAGACATGAGAGACACACAGGTGGAAATAGCCCTCTCAAATGGCAAAACACAGCATCATTGGAGGCAAATGGTGTTCCAGATTGCATCTTCCAAACACTACAAGATGAACTAACCCCCCACCTAATTCAGCTTTTCAACCTCAGCCTCTACACAGGCTACATGTCCATACAATGGTGCATAGCAATGGTTACTCCACTCCACCAAGGTGGAAATAAAACTGACCATGGTAACTACCACCCCATAAGCCTGACTAGCCTACTCTGCAAAGCTATGGAGCGCATCCTCATGGCTCTCATTAACAAAGACATTGGTAACCTCCAAACACTTGACCCAACCCAGGTCAGCTTGACTGAGTGCAGATCATGCCTACTGAACCTGTTTGATGTCTTACAGACAGTCAACAAGGCATTAGATGAGGGGAGAGGTGGTTCACACATACTACATGGACCTCGCCAAGGCTTTTGACACCATTCCACACTCAGGTATTATTGATAAACTCACCAGCCTGTACATGAACCTATACATCACAGGATAGGTTGCCAACAGGTTTACACACAGAACCCACATGGTAAGACTAGCAGCCTCCAGGTCTAACTTTTAAGCAGTCACAACTGGTGTCCCACAGGACTCAGTCCTGGGACCCCTACTGTTTGACATATACTGCTCAGAGGTACAGACAAACACAGGTGGACTACGGCAGACCATGTTTGGCAATGACTGCAAACTGGGAGCCATAATTGACAGTCCAGCTGACACAGACATCCTTCAAAGGGCCTCACAGAGACCGACACATGGTTTCAAAGTCATGGCCTCAAGCTAATTTCCACAAACTGTATGATCATTACATCTGGGAAAAACTAAACACCCACATATTAACACATAAGTGGCAGCCACCTTAATACAGATGAGGTAATAGGTGATCTGGGGACTAAGGTAGATAGTGATCTCTCCTTTGACAATCATATCTCCAAAGTAGTTAGAACATCCTTCTATGTAGGCCATCTGATTACTAAAGGGTTCACATTTAGACATACTGAGGTTATAGTGCCCCTTTACTCATCACTCATCAGTCCCATCATAGAGTATGATAACCCATTTGGGATGTACCTCAGAAGACACTTCTGACAGCTGGAACGTCCACGAATGTACCTCGCCAAGAAGATTACTGGCCTCAAGCATATGTCCTATGCAGCCAGACTGCATAAAATCCTGCTTTACTCAGTGGCATCTCATTTACTCAGAGATGATCTCTGCTGGCCAACAAAGTCATGTACAACCCAGGCTTAATGGATATGCTCCACCTATGGGAATCCATGTCACAGTGAGCCACACAGTGTAGTGAGGTAAACCTTGCCACAACAATAACTAGAACATGCTGGAGGGACAGATTCCTGTCACAGACACTCCCCATGCTTTGGAACAACATCCCTAATTACATTATACAGAGCCCCTCACTAACACTCTTCAAGAGAAACCATGAAGAGTGAATGGGGAACAGTAGATACACCCCAGGGATCCCACCATTGGCTCTGCTCCACAGAGGGACAGTTAATTAATCAATGGGGTGGCAAAAGCTGACACATTTTGGCTAGGCTTATGAATGCCCTTGGGCAGTTAGCCAAGTACCTACCTATGAACCTATGAACCTATACATACAGTATCAGAACATGCTGATAGCTTAATGTACTGTTCAGGTGTTGACTTACCTTGTGCCAATAGCAGTTGTGTGTGCAATAGTTGAGGGCTGCCTATGTTGGATGCACACAGTAGACTGCCTATACATGACAATTTACAGGTAGTCTTGTGTGTGCCATCCAGTTTTACTGTGTGTGTAGATGGACAAAGGTGTCAGTCCCTAGGTCCCTACACTGTCAGTATGTGTGCTATATGTTCCCTCCTAGCCAAGGCATGTGCCTACTGGCACACCTCCATCTGCCTACTGGGGCTGGCTCAGGGTGTTTGTGGTCTGAGTACCTCTGTGCCTGTGGGGCCCTTGGCAATGGCGGTGAGCTGTGAGGGCCTTCACCATTCTGTCCCTGCTGCAGCTGTTTCCGCAGGATCACATTGTGTAGCATGGCACATACTATGAAGATGTGGGCACACATGCCTGAAGACTACTGCAAGGCTCCACCAGATAAGTTCACGCAATGGAACCATGATTTCAGCATCCTAAACACACGCTCTATGATGATTCTGGTTTGTGCATGTGCCTCATTATGGCATTCTTGCATGGGTGTGTGTGCATTTCTGATGGGAGTCATCATCCACGGTTCCAGTGCATAGCCAGCATCCCTCACCATATGGCCATTTGGGATGCCCCCCCGGCAAATACCTGATACAGCTGTGAGGCATGCCAGAAGTGTGAGTTGTGATAGCTTCCAGGGCTGCCAGCACACACATCCATGATAATGCCCTGGGCATTGCACACGACCTGGCAGTTGATGGAGGGGTACCCCTTGCAGTTTATGTAGCACCTACCCTGCTCACCTGGTGGTGACTTGATGTGTATGTGCATGCAGTCTATTGCACCCAGTACCTCTAGGTATTCTGCCACATGGTGTAAGAGACGCATACTGCTGGCTATCTCCTCCTGCATTCGGGGGAAGTATATGTGCTCATTGGCATGTGGTAACATGGCATCCAGAAACTGGTGAAGTACCCTGGATGCTGATGCCTGTGAGATCCCCATGATATCTCCAGTTGGCCTTTGAAAGGTACCTGTGGCTAGTATTCTCAGGCTTACACATACCTTCGTATCCACTGTGATGGGTTCCCCTCTGTTTGTTCTGGCTCTGAGGCATGGCCAGCACAGCTCCATAAGTTGCTGTAAGGTGTCCCTGTTCCACCCTGTAATGCTCTACTATCTCCAGATCATGTAGCCCTTGGTAGGTTACCTTGAGTCTGAACACTCTTCTCCTCCTCTGATGCCTGAGGTGGTTGTCAGCATCACCCTCCACACCACCTTCAGTCTCCAACACATGCTGGTGGATCAAAGCTATGGCAGCCCCTAACATGTACATATTAAAAGTTCCCTGTATGTATACACCAATGGTGCAGAGTGTATGAGAATACACAAGTGTGTGTGAGATGCTTTCACACTTTATACTATTGTGCTATGGATGCTGCTGATGTCATTGGCTGTGTATGAGCAATTCCAGCTGCAGGGTATCTTAATTGTGGGTTTTACAGTGAGTACTGCAAGTGTGGGGCTTGTAGTGTGGAGTTATGCTTGCCTGCCTTGATTATTCTGTTGCCCTTTAATTCACTTTTAAACCTGGATGCCCTCCCATTATCAGGCATGCATCCACCTGCCAAATTTCTTGTTTTGTACTTTCCCTACCCAATCACGTGTTGCAAAATGTGTTTTGTAGCTGATATAATGCAATTCTTCTTTGTTCTGCTGTGACATTTTACTGTTTTCTTTGCAGTATAGTCCCTCCCCTTTCTTGTTCTGCAGGTAGCTGCTTGCAGCCTTGTTAGCTGTTGTTAATGGCCCACTGTAGGTTCCTAGGTGTTAATTAGTCATTTGTACTCCAATTTCCCTGCTGCAGCATTTCCTTATTTTTTTTCCTATATCCTTCCTGTTTCAGCTCCAGTGCGCACCGCACAAACCCATTTACCGAGTTTAAGAGCATTTTAATCTCCGTTCACATGCATACTCGGTTACCTTGTGTGCTCTCAGCTAAGCAAAGCTATAGCCAGTTCAACACACCCCTTTCCTGCAGCTTTGCTTTGCTATGGGAAAACCGGATTAGCAATGCTCCAATCTGCTTACAGCAAAGCTGACAAACCCCTCTCTTGATGTCATTTTTATCTCAAGGGCACACCTCGGTGTTATAATGCTACGCTGTGAGGTGCATCCTTACACCAGCAGGGAATCTGTGATCCACTATTACTTCTCTCATTTGCATGGCATTGCCTACTAATTCCTAGCTACCATGCAAAACACTGTCACAACCCCTTAGCAACCCTTGCACCATGGTGTGGTGTAACATGACTGCCATTGACTATTATGGGGAAATCATGATGTGTGTTACATTGCAGTTTTATTCTATATTTTTCTATTTTCCTTGTGATCTGGTTTGCACGCCGCTGCCCTGTGCTTAAACTTCGAGATAGTGTGTAAAATAAAATTAAATGTTCTTTTTATATTTTGTACATTTTTTATGCCAATGGCTATATATTTAGCCATTGGTATATACTGACAATATAATACATGTGTTTGGTAAGCTGTCATGGCTCTGATTTTATGTTTGCAAAAATTGAAACCGTTTTTTTACGGTTTACATTTCTGCATGCTTACACTATGCCTGCACCACTTCCTGGATAGGGTAATTAGCATACAGGGGCTGGGAGCTGTGCGGGTGTAGCGTATGCAGGTAGTGCACATGGAAACAGCTCATACCTGGATCACTCACCTTCCATATGTGGTGTTGGAACGCCAACGCTATGCCTGCACCTGGCACAAGCTTCATGAATCCCGGGGAAATACTGTATTACCTGTAATAAAATAAATAATTTCTACTCCAAAACACAAAGCACTACAGTATGACACAAGAATCCAGTTCAAAGAAATTTTCTTCAGTAAAGAAAATATATAAATACAATGACACCCACTGAAACAATACCTGTCATAAGCAGATATGATTTTTCCTATGAAACCAAGAAACCACAGACAAAAAAAAAAATCATACATTTCAAAACCATTAATTTACCTCAAAAACCACAAATGCAAAATAAATGGATGCATAATACTGCATTAGCTGATATAAGCAGATGTAATTTTCCCTCCAAAACCCAACAAGCTCTAGCATGAAAAAAATGAAAAATGTTCTGCAAAGTTGCCTCTTTCTATAAACACAATAACAACAAAAGAAAATGAAATCAATAATTATATTTCTTGACATAAACAGTTATGCTTTTCCAAACTGAAATACACCCCTCTAAAAGCAGTACTGCAAAAAAAAAATAAATAAATAATAAATATAACCTGTATAATACTATATTAGCTGACATAAGCAGATGTCATTTTCACTGCCAAATCCAACAACCCCACCAAACATTGCCTGACATAAGCAAATGCCATTTTCCCCAAATCTTACAGCAAACATTACCTGACAGAAGCACATATCATATTCTCTCCAAAAACCCAACACCCCCCCCATTTGATTTTCCCTCTGAAACACCCACCCACCAAACATTTCCTGACATACGTAAATATCATTTCCCTCCAAAACCTGACAACCTCCACCAAATATTGCTTGACAAAAGCAGATGGCATTTTCCCTGCAACACCCCCACTCCACCCAATATCAACTGACATCAATAAATATAATTTTCTCTCCAAAACTCAACAACCCTCAACCCCCCAAAAAGTTAACTGCTCAAATAAGTCACTTTCCCTCTGAAAACAAAACCAGCACAAAAGGAAAAAAGTATCCAGTAGTATATTACCAGAAATAAGTAGACACCATTTTGCCTACAATGATTGGTGATTGGGGTATTATGATTGGTGAATTACGGTTGTCAATCAAACTAACAGGGTTGCGTGCATTCCCTTCGGTGAATACCTACTGCCAGTAGAGCACGCTGTGAGAACTGGTGTACCTGAGGTATTTTTGGCAGGGACAGTGTGGCTCTGGTTTGTTCTCAGTTTCAGTTGACCAAAGACATGGTGATGGAGAAGCCAAGTCCCCTGCTGGTCGGGCGGGAATTTGTGAGGCAGTACTACACTCTACTTAACCAGGCACCAGACTATTTACACAGGTTTTATGGTAAACATTCTTCTTATGTCCATGGGGGATTGGATTCTAGTGGAAAACCAGCTGATGCAGTTTATGGACAAGCAGAGATCCATACAAAACCTACCACCCAAAAACAGCATAGGAGAAACATTTCAAAGAAATTACTTTACTTCTAACACACAACCAGCACAAAAGATACAGACATCCCTCAAATACTAGTTTCCCTCCTAAAAACTATCCTTATAAATGTGACAGATTCAAATCATATATTTTATCTTTAAAAATCTCTTCCAACAAAATTACATCCATTACTATATCACATAACATAATCAGACAGTATTTTCCAACAAAGGCAAAACCCACTAGCAAAAAAATAGGACAAATACATTGCTTAATATGTGGGTTCTGTCCAAAACTACAACCAGCAGAAAGGAAGAGGACATTCACTGCTATATCACATGAAGTGCTTCATATACCATGAATTTATATAATTCATAAAAATATAATAAAAGTATGTCAATGAGCACACAATACAAACTGTGCTTTGCCTACATTTTCATCCTAGCAACATGGGAAGAACTGCTGACCAGCATAAAAAACTCTTACAGCTCCTAATTATCCAGTAAAAATTGTAAAAATGAGTAACTTCATCCTTTCCCTCCAATCCCCTAACAACAACAATATCATGTAACATTTGAAGAAATAATTGTCACTTTGATTAACGTCAATTTTCTTAACACAAAACACATGGTAATGTTTTCTCTACAGATCCATCTTGCAAAAGGTGTATATGTCAAAACATTACTGCATTTACTGTTCACTGCAAACTTGTCAGCAATAACACATTTCAAAAATGAGCTAAAAATGACTGTTGTGTTACTTTCCCTCCTAAAATACAGGCACGGTACAAAAGAGAAAAATCCAAGATAATACATATGAAAATTAGCATCACTTTCAAAACTTATATTTAGTAAAGCTGTAGGCTGAACTGTTAACAGTCACTTCTAATATAAATAATTCTTGTCCAACCAAAGAATTAAAAAATAAAACAATATTTTCTCTGTAAACCAATGTTAGACACACATAAGTAGAAAGACTAAAAGCTTTTCTAACTTAGATTTCATAATCAGTGGAAGAAAGTTATAAAGAAACAATTACAGATAGACCACACGATCACTTGGAAATAATTACCTTATGAAACTCCATCAAAAAATACTCGCAAGGAAAGTAATGCACAAGCTGAAAAAAACTGCTTAGAAAACTATAATTAGTTAATGCAATATTCATTACAATAACAACAATCATGTCTATAAAAAGTAAGGCATGTTGCAGGCACAATCCATTCTCAGCCACACTTTCATTCTAAAATTACACTTATCATGACAATAAGAAAATAGGGAACAAAAAACAACATATTTCATGTACACAGGACATAAACTTTCAAAAAAATAACTGTCAGCACAGCAAGTCAAAAGCCTTCTCATCAAAATATAGCAGAAAACTGCTTTCACTGCAATATCATATTAGTTGCATAATATACATTTTATATATATATATATATATATATATATATATATATATATATATATATATATAGTACATTAGATATATTAATAGCTACATTACTTTACTGCTGTCAAAATCTCACTTATAAACCATATTGGCAAGTATAAAAAAGGAACATACTAACAAATGCAAACTATAGTACAATTCTTTACAACACACAACACTTACAATGAAAAGTAAAGCAGTAATTTACTTTTATTTCCCCTTTAGTAAATATGCCAAAAGTACATCACTATAATACACAATGAACACTTGGAAAGCAGCAGCATCTGGCATGCAGCAGCATGCAAATGGAGCACCTTCAGACTTATGCTCTCAACTTTAACTATTATCAAACTGATGAAAGCTTTACCCAGATCAAGGTGGGACCCATACTGATGTGATCAGCATGCCAATCACCATGACATCACACTAGGAAGTAAATGAGTAGCCCCCACACACAAAAAAATAAACTACAAATAAACTACAGACCATATTCCTTCATTAGAGTGTCTCATGCAGTGAAACATTGAAAAATAATTGGTAAAGGAAAGTAAGTAAAACCTTTAGACATGATCTTTAAGGGCACCTTTTATGAGAGGCAATGTACAGTCATGATATAATGATATAATGATCACTCACATTATCCAAAATTGTACGATAGACTCTAAATTATAAAATGCTTGCAACTGAAAACAAAGACATTCTTCTTCTATTGATGTGACCGGAAGCCCTTCCAATATTACTACATTGAGCTTCAACCCATTCCCACACCAAAACAATACAAACACGTTTCATGAACTTGTATGGTATCATTGGAAAATCTGTCCCAAATCCCACACATATTGCCATTGGCACAAAACCCAGATCTCTGCTTAGCCTTGGCGTCTAATCTCATCATTATCATCAACCTCCTTTTCCCATTTTCTACATGGATTTGGGGTATCGTGTCCACTGTTGCCATCTTTCGTGATTCAATGCCACTCACCTATCTCCTTCAACACTCATGCCTGACTGTCACAGATTTTCTCTCACATAATCCATATTCCTCTTTGCTGGACACCCTAGTTTTCTCTTGCCTTCTTCTGGTCTGTCCCAAATCTTCTTCACCAGATTGTCTTCTGCTTTTCGGTATGTGTCCAAACCACCATAATCTGTTCTCTTTGACCTTCTCTGCAATTGGAGCTACTTTGGCTTCTGCTCTTTTGTCCTTATTTCTCCTTACAATCAACCCCTCTCAGCCACCCCAGATCTCTAATGCCGAAATATTAGCACTAAAACTACAACTAAACAAAGAGAAAAGAATTAATCTAATTGTGATCTACATCCCCCCCGGGAAAAACTCTGAGACACTGGAGAACATTCTTAGCTGGCTATCAAACAATTACCCACAAGAAACCATTATTTTAGGTGATGTTAACCTGGACTGGAACCAATGTTCCTCCGAGCTTAACCCCACGCACATTAATCTACATGGATTCCAACAGACCATATCTTCCACCACCAGAGTAGGTAACAATAAACAAAAAGAAAGTATCCTAGATTGGATCCTAATAAACAGTCAGCTACATAACTACATGTCGGGGACCCTTCCAAATGACCTTAGTGACCACCTTATCACCTGCGTAAGGAAAAACAAGGAAATATCCTCTAAACCACCCATGTATAGATTGGTTAGAAATAGGAAACACTTTGACCATACAAAGTTTCTGATAGAGCTCAAAGCCTACAAATGGGCATCCCTTAAGTATCTCCCCTTAGAGGAGGCAGTTTCAGAATTTAATAGTACATTTCTAGCCATACTTGAGTCTCATGCCCAAAAGATTAATCAGAACCAAAACACAAATAGCACCCTGGCTGACAAAAGACACAAAATGCCTAATCAAAGCTAGAGACAAAACCTGGGATAAATGGCGAGCAACCAAGTCACCCCTTGACCGCATTAAATTCCAACAGCAACGCAATGAGACCAAAAAGGCCATAACACTTGACAAAAAAAGTTATTGCCAACTACAAAAAAAACACCAAAATAACCCTCAAAAATTCTGGGCCGGTTTAAATAATCTACTCCATCCAGGCAAATCGTCAACTCCCACTCCAGAAACGCTATGTGATAAAATACCAGAAGAAGTAGCCAATTCCTTTAACACCTTTTTTACTAACACTATACAATCCCTAGCTAACCAGTTACCAGCTGCCAACATCCCTAAGATAGATAACATCCTAATGTCCAAACCCACCTTTAAATTTCAAACTGTCTCAACTGACTACATTCGATCCTTACTGAAGAAACTAAAACCAACTACTCTCTCTGCTGACCTTCTCCCAGCAGAATACTTACAAAAGGCTGCTGACGTCATAGCCTACCCCATCTCGATACTCATCAATCGCACCATAGTTGAATCTACAATCCCCTCAATCTGGAAAATATCCCATGTGATACCACTCCATAAAGGTAGCTCATCTACGGAACTATCAAATTATAGGCCCATAGCTATAATGTCTCCATTAGCCAAAATTATGGAAAAGTGCATACACAAACAACTAATCTACTATCTTACCCAGAACAACCTGTTAACCAGCTCACAACATGGCTTCAGACCCCATCATAGCACTACCACTGCCCTTCTTTCTTTTACTGATTCTATTCACCATAACAGGAATGAGAAAAGAATATCATCAGCTCTCTTTCTGGACCTATCAAAGGCCTTTGATATGGTGAACCACCAACTACTTCATAACACCCTAAAAAACCTCTACTTAGATAACCAATCTTTGGCCTGGTTTCATGCCTATCTCTCTGATAGGCAACAAGCGGTACTCTGGCAGAATAAGCTTTCAAGCCTCCTACCCAACACCATATGAGTTCCCCAAGGTTCCATACTGGGACCTCTTCTCTTTTCAATCTTTATAAATGACCTCTACAAAGCAATCCCAGATGCCATCTGTATTCAATATGCAGACGACTCGACATTAGTCTGTTCGGATCCATCTCTTGCCAACCTATTAACTAAAACACAATCCTGTTTTACTGCAGTTGAGACTTGGCTATTGGGACAACTGATTCTAAATCCAAGAAAACCAAATTGGTCCTCTTCCACCCCGCACAAAAGTCCATACCCACAACATTTACTATATATTCCAAAAATGGAACTACTATCTCCCCAGATCCCTATACTAAACTATTAGGGGTTTCCATTGATAATAAACTTAGATTTGATATACATATCAATCAGACTATTAAAACTGTTAACAAGAAAATCGGGTCACTTTATCGCTAAAATCCTTCCTCACTCCATGTGCAAAATGGCCATTGCCGCTCTCATCTTCTTTCTACCCTCCTGTATGCCTCCCCCATTCTTACGAATCTTAATATAACTGACCTTAATAAACTATCATCCTGTTATAATCATATTGCCAGATTTGTAACCGGGATGCCTTATAGAACTCATCACTGTAACAACCTAAAAACTTGGGGTGGATCAATTCCTAACCTTCTCCAGCAAAGCCAACTAATTCTGGCTTTTAAAATTCTGAAACAACCTGATAAAACTCCTGCACTGATAAAATTAATTAAACCGCACAATAATCTCAATAGTTTACGCTCCTCAAATAAGCTACTTGCTCAAACTATCAAGTCCAATAGCAGGGGTGATGCACTGTTTGCCAATGCCATTGGAAAAAATGGAACTCCTCCCCCAGTCTCACCATCATTTCCTCCCTAAACCTATTCAAAAAAAGACTAATTCACCATCTCAAATCACATTGGCTCTGCCAATGTGCAAGTCCAGATTAACTCTCCCTTAGTTAGTGAGCTCTTCCTTCTCAGGTCTAACCTTTTAAAATCCCAGATGACCACTCTCTCTTTCTTCTCCTTTCTTCTTCCTCTTTCTTCCCTTTCTTTCTTTCTTCCCCTTCTATCCCCCCCTCCCCTTGCACTCTAGTCATAAGTTTTTTTTTTTCTTCTTCATGGTCAGACTAGAAAGAGAAAAAAGCATGTTGTATCCTGTGTCTGTCTTTTTTTCCGCCTCAATAACTAGGGTAGTCTTTTTTATATACTTTATTGTATTTTTATCTTTTTGTTTAAACTACCAAAGAAAATAAATTGTTTTTCTTTAATTAGTATTTTTCCTACTGTTAATGTGGAGCTTTTCTCCCCGGGCCTCCGCTGAAAATGGACATGTATCCAGTCGGACCATCCCGGTCAACAAATGTAAAATAAAATAAATAAATAAAATAAATAAATTTTACAGTGCGCATCCTCCATGGATTGTTTTCAAATGATGTTCATACAATGAGGGCTGGTGCTGAGTAGACTTGAATCTGAATAAACTTAACATTTGAATTTGAGATAACATAGCTGAAGGGCGGTATTGCCCTGCCAACCCTTTAATCACTTGCTCTGAATGGTGCCGCATTGATCAGAATCTATCTGATTTAACTTCTGAGATGCTTAAACACCACTACGTCTTTATTCTTCTTGCCCCCTTCAAATATTTCTCCAGTAGTAGAGTATCTGCTTTAATAAATGTTTTAAATGATGAGAAGATGACTACATTTCATAACTGGATATATCTCAAAGTGTCCCTAATCTCTACTTCATAAGTGGCCAAAGAAGTAAATGATACAAAAGTTGACTCCAGTCCATGCCTACCTCTGCATCAAATGATACATCTCCTTCATACATAACATTGTCCAGTCATACCACCATCTTACTTCTTCCACTATTTTTAATGCAGGATGGCCCCATATGGGAGTGTCCAGGGCTCCTAGATAAGGAAAGCCACTGGAAACACTTAGATGCTTACACATGTGATGCGCAGCTTGCAAAAAATGTCAGCCTTTTAGATACAATGGTAGTCTATTTCCAAAGCACAATGTATAGTCTTATATAGAAACCATTGAGAATCTGGGTTGCAAGCCTAGCCCATAGGGACATGCTATACAGTCAAAGGTCAAGTCTTTATGTAGAACGTACACTATAGCATATTCGTAATATTATTGAAGCCTATACCTCAGTTCATTTTTTTTATAGCAAATAGCACAAATTCCTGAACCTTCCTACATTTTCCATCCCAAATATAAACTAATACCAGCTTGACAATTTTTTCAGCCATTTATTAGGAAATATAATTGGTGACTCTCTAAATGTATCATATAGGTCGGGATAGAACATCATCTCCATTGCATCTGCCAGTTTAGCTGATGGAAGTTTTTCCATATATGCACAGCTGTATAAAATGTATCCCAGAATTTTATTAATACAAATTCAATGATCCTACTGTCTAGGAGGCACAGACAAATGTCAGGATATTTGATAGACTACATGCAATTACATACAGTCATACATAAAAAAACACATCTTACAATGAGTTAAAATTCTTACAATACAAATCAGCCAGTAAATTTCAAAAGCACTTTTCAATATTTGGGGGGTTACAAAGTTGCGGCAATGTAATGGATTCTAAAGTAGTAGTGCTTTGATCATTAGGAAGGTAAATGGTGGTCAAGGCATTTGTGGAGGTAGTGAACGTGAAAGTTAAGGAGAAGAGATGTTTTACAGTACATCAGTGATGAAGGATGGTAAGAAGCAGAGATGAACATGCAAGAAGAAAGTGTAGATAGTATAATAGTCAGTCAGCCAGTAGGAACTGAACGTCAACATAATATGGCATTTAGGAGATGACTACGGCGGTTTCCCCTTAAAGCTAAGTTTGTTCTCTACTTCTGTAAGTGAGCTGAGTTTGGCATTCCATATCTTGGAGATATAATTGGAGTAGACAGCATCTCTCAATGAGTTTTGGAATTTAGATAGTTGAGTTAGGAGTTTATCTTAAGAGATGGGAGGTCTGCTAGAGTTATGTCACTGCAGGAGTATATTCAGGAAGGGTGCTCATCTGAGAGGTGAGTATTGAATGAACAGTTCTATCCAGTTTATTTTTGAGAATACAAGGCCGTGAGGGGATCTGTTAGGCAAATTAACAGTGAATTAGACAATTTTATTGTACCATTGTTCAAGATTCCAAAGAAGCTGTTGTGCAGGTTAGTGAGGGCAGGAGTAGCATATTGGAGTGCTGCTAAGAGAGAAAGTAAGAACTAATGAGAGTCCCATCCAGGTCATTACTTCTCATAGAAAATCCTCACACACTGAGTCAAATGCCATCTCAGTCTACTAGAATAGTCTGTGATGGGTTAGAATAATTATCTTGTCCCTACACCAGTGTTACCAGTGCCTTAAGTGGTCTGAACATATTATGTTTCTGACAAATCCAGCTTAGGCACTGTGAGTTAAAGAGGGCATTACATTCTTAATATGCTATTTATACAACCTAGCTTCCATGTTTAAGGGAAATTGGCCTATACTTTTAATCTAGTGTAGGATTTTGTTATACATAGGAATATCATCTATTCTAGAATCCTGCATGTAAATTGAGAGATCATTTGAGTAAAGGATTTAATTGAAAACTAATGTTACGAATTCCAACAAACATCCTTGGAGTGATTTATACACTGTAGATGTCAGTGCATCTTTACCTAAAGCTTTGCTTGACTAGGGAATCCTAATTATCTGTAATACGTTCCTATTAACTATTGGTTTTGCTAATCTTTTCCTTATGTCAGACACCACCTAATTTAATGGAAGTGAGCAGAGCTACTTTTCAATCTCCTATGATCTATCTTTCCTTTGTTGTAGTTGTTGATGGCCACAGTTCTTCCTCAAACTTTGCTAACTCCCAGTCAATCTGCTCTAGTTCAGTTGACAGTCAGTCCTTAACAGTGATTGCATGGATATGTGTTTTAATTGTTTTGTCTTTTTCAGAAGGCTAGAGATTTGTTTGGCCTAATGCCTAGAGCTCATACATGTAGCAAAGTCCTTTTTAGCTATAGATCAGCTTTAACCCTCTCATCAGTACCCTTAATCCATTCTAGCTAGTCTAGAACTAGAAGGCAGTCCTTATTCTATAAATTATTAATTTGGTATTTTTCACATTTTTGCAGCAAGTGTACAATCACCATCATCATCTTCATCATCAACACCCTTTCCCCTATTTTCTACATGGTGTCATTGTGTTGTGTCAACTGTCACCATCTCTGTCATTCAATGCCACTTTCCTACCTACTTCGACACGTCTTCCCTGACTGTTACAGGTCTTCTCTAACACAATCCATTCATCTCTTTGCTGGATGCCCTTGTTTCCTCTTGCCTTTTTCCTCTCTCCCAAATTCTTTTCACCGGATTGTCTTCTGCTTTCCTGCACATGTACCTGAACCACCATAATGTGTTCTCTTTAACATTCTCTGCAACTGGAGTTACTTGGGCTTATGCTCTGATGTCATCGTTTCTTTGTTTGTCCCACAGTGTGCATCCTACCACCTGTCTCAGGCACTTCATTTCCTTCACCTCTAGCTGGCTGATCTACTCTGCCTTCACTGCCCAGGTTTCTGACAACTGACTGTTTTCTTATTGTTTAGCCTGGTGAGTGGGATATCAGTATGTCATACAATGGAGTCCTCTGTTACTAGAGTCCTGGGTAGTGTATTGGTTTGTCTTATAGGCTTGGAATTTGAGGCTTCACTGGGTGTGGCTGTTTGTGCAATGTTAGATGTTATTATTGAGTGCTTTTGAGTTTGTCGAGAAGTTTTTTCCTGTCCCATTTCCTTTTCATTTATATAATGAATAGGGGATGTACTTTGCTGTACACACACACACACACACACACACACACACACACACACACACACACACACACACACACACACACACACAGTCTAGCTGTCCTGCTGTCCTTCTTGTGCCAGATGAACAGGAGATGCAGATCTTTGTAAGCAATAATGCCTAACATGGTGGCATTATTTAGGAAATAACATCTCCTACAGAAAGACTTTTGAAACCCAACATTGCAGACAGAGGGCCTTGTTGCCACTGTAAGGTTTATTATTTCCTCATATAATGCCCTTTTGGTAGGGCATTATTATACTTAGATAAATGGTTATCTGTTGAAATGTTTAATAATGTTTAATAGTAGAATATACTTTTTTTATTTTTGATATCAAATATATCATCAGCCTAATGTTTCACACTCATTGTTGCATATGTAACTATTGTTGGAAGAAGTATTTTATATCCACAAGCACAGACAGACTCACACATATATTCATAGGAACGAACACACACACACACACACACACACACACACACACACACACACACACACATAAATCTGCCCAGCAATCACAGCCTCTTTCTCAAGTGAATACTCCTCAGATGTATCTTTGTGATTGAGTGAATGAAAAAAAAAATCATATAGTCTAAGGCACTGCAGCCTCCATGACTCTCAGGTCTCTCTGATTTTGCTAAAGGTCCTGCTATTGCTCATAGTTAAGGTTCCCTAAATATGGGAAAACATCCTTTCTTCTTTCTCAACAGATATCTTTCCTTAAATAGTAGTGATTTCGCTTTCCTTTGATTTTCTTTATACAACTCCTATTCTTTTTCAAAATAATCCCTAGTATTTTCTTCTAAATTTACCATAATTTGTTCTCAAAATTGGATTTCATTTCTGTGTATCATAGAACTGCAGTTCTAATAACAGTTCTGTACACTTCTTTTTAAAGCTCGATTTCCATTCAGCCTATGTGCATCTACCATCATAATATAATGTTTTTTTAATGATGTCCTGTTGCATCTTACTTCTTTCAAAACAATTCCTATAAACTTTCTTATTGCTTTATCATCTGAAATCGTATAATTATTTTTCTCACTTTCAATCCATATAGCTAAATGATTTGGAAAAACAACTGGAATTGCTCTTTCACTTTTTTAAGTTTTCTGTAATGAAAAAGTAATCAAGTTTTGTTTTCATCTGCCCACTCTTACATGCCCAATGCTTATTATCACATAGCTTTAATTTTCCACATCTTAGAGCCTCCCTCATAAATTTAGCATCTTGTCTTATTTTTTATCACTTCTTAAGTTCACATTCAAGTTTCCTATTACAATAATTCACATATTAACAACTACCCCCAGGATTCAGCAAGCTCTGCATGGTGTGCAAGAATAGTGCAGGAGCTGCTGGAGGCAATATGGCCACTGTGCGATCCAGGAATAAGCTTCCAGGATGTGCACAAGCACTCCTGCACTATTCCTGCATGCACATAGCTCCTGTATGCAAATTACCTCATTTACAGGTGAAAACCATGCAAATGAGGTGAATTTGTGATCCAGGAAGCCGGCAGTCGGCCATGCAGGACTAGTGGAGTCTGCAGTGTAGTCTGCAGAAATGTAATCGGTTAGTAACCGAGTACATTTCTGCAAACTACAAAACGGAACCATGACAGCTCCAAATAAAGGGTGTATATAATGTGGAACGCATGCCAATGTCCAAATATATGGCAATTGGCATGGAAACAGTTGCAAAAATAAAAAAAAATAACTTTTATTTTTTTTAGCCGATTTCGGCTGTTTAAGCATAGGGCAGTGGAGCACAAATGGGATTCGTATGAAAATAAAAAAAAAAAAAAAAACTTGAAATAAGCATTCTATCCAAAATCACAATTTTGCCATTATACTCAATGGCAGGCAGGAAACAACATGGCCAGTGAATAGTGGTTGTTAAGGGGGAAAGCTCAGTTTCAGACTTGTAACTAGGCATTAGCAGGCAATCCTATGCAAATGAGGGGAATGATACTGAATCCCAGATCCCCCCTCATGCCTAGCCTGCACCCAACCATGTCAGTACAGGAAGACCATGGTGCAAGCCTAAGAGCTAGCTAACATCATAGAGGGGTGTGTCAGGCATACTGTAAGCTTATTGGAGCCCTGTGGCTCGGGTTTGTCCTTAGCTTAGCAGAGCTAAGCAAGGGGGGTGTGTCTGAAGATGCCAAGCACACTTTACTTTGCCTAAGCAGGTGTGAGTGCCGTGCACAGTGTTTTAAAGGGAAAAAAAAGTAAACCAGGAAATAGCAGCTCCGTGCACATCTGAGCACTGTGTTTGTGCGGCGCACCCCTGGGCTTAAACAGGAAGGTAATGGGAAGGGAAAACAGCAGTAGGAAGTTAATCAAGGAGAGCTAGCATAGCTGACAGGTGAAATGTATCATAATCAGCCAATTACACAGGCAGCAGCCCAGCACACCGCTTAGAGGGATTTACAACTAGCCTTCATAGAAAATTTGAACATAGAAATGTCTTCTTATATGGGAATAGTTGTCACCCCAAACATTTGGTCAAGGTATTGCCTCATAATGAATTTTTAAGAATGAATAGGCTATGTAGCCTTAACAAGAGCTTTGACAGAGAAATAGCAGAAGCAGAGGAGATGTTTATTAAAAGAGGCTATGATGCTCAGTTGGTCAGGGAAGCTAAACAAAAAATTATGGATATGAGGTATCCAGTCAACCCTCAGGGAGATCTTTGTAGTGCCCATGTTAGTGGGAAATATAATGTTTGTACAAGTGGAAATAAACACACCAATACAGTTGTGAATGATGGAGGCCAGAAGGACTTTTTTTAGTGACTACTTATAATGTTATAACTGAGGAAGTAGTTTAAAAAAGCACATAGTCTATGGCCTATGCTTTTAAGGGATACAATTTTGAACTCTATACTACCTGATTTTGTGAGTATTGCATATAAAAGAGCTAGGAATGTGTCTGACATACTAGTTCATAATCAGTTTTATTTACCAGATGTTAATCTTGGTCAGAGTTTAAGTACAAATAAAGGCACTGTTCCATGTGATGGTTGTTCCATCTGCAAACATATAGTGAGTTATTTTTCCCATATTAATGGCATTAAATTTACAGCTAGGTATAGATATACAGCAGGATTCACGATGGCTTGCACGGAGTCTAAGAGTAGTGTAAGACTCTAAGCAGCCATCGCGATCCTGGAGCAC
>NC_056733.1:1628971848-1629068256 GCF_019279795.1 Protopterus annectens
TTTCTTCTGAGGGTGTTTACAGACCTTCACAACTTGCCATTAAAACAACAGCCAAGATACAAGTACCATTAAAGACAAAGAAACAAGTACAGCATTCTCCTGGACAGTCCTCCATGCCTAAGAAACAGATGCTTAAAATGGCCGAAGACCTCATTACTCTAATCAGGGGTTCCTATCCCCCTCCTGAGAAAAGGCCTATGCAGGATACAGACTGATTCTTCTGATCAGGTTTCCATTTCCTCTGATTCCTCTTCAGACCAGGGATACTCTCTACCCCGCTACGAGGACTCTGATGCTGAAGAATCTATCCCTTCAGCCTCTCCTCCTGAGGATTATTCGTTTGGGGAAACTTTACATACCATGAGGGAACATTTCCATTGGGAAAGTAAGAATCACTCAGAATCCAAGAAAAGGCTTGGGGATTTCCTTTTATTGCCTCAGCACAGGCCCTCGGCTATTCCGCCTGTGCTAGATATTGTGGATGATGTGTTCTCTGAATCCATCTTATTTCCTGATTCTTTGCCCCTTGCACCAGCCAAGGCAGATAGATATAGAGTCCCAGACTCTCACAAGTTTCTTTATAAAAACCCTTCAGCTGATCCAGAAACTATTTTCCAGGGTCCAAAAGGGGTTAAGGCTTCCATTGCAAAAAATCCAGTACCCTCTGACAGAGATTCCAGAGCTTTGGATAGATGGGGGAAGAAAGTATACACTTCTGCAACTTTAACAGTAAGAGTTTTAAATTTCCAGTTTCACATGCTTAAGTACCAACAATATTTAATGGCTCAGTTAAAACAGAAAATGCTTGCAAGCTCGGAAGCTCCTGATTGTAAAGAAATGCAGGATTTATTCCATGCAGTTGAACAGGTGGGAAAACATACTCTACAATGTGGTTTTGATTCTTTAGAGGCCTCTTGTAGAGCCGCAGTTACAGGTTCTGTGATTCGAAGACATGCTTGGTTAAAAGAACAGAGTTTACCTGATCATGTTAAGGCAAAATTATTGGATGCTCCTTTACAGCATGATACCTTGTTTCGTGTTAAGGCAGAAGAGGTGTTAAAGAAAATGGAGGATAAAGCTAAATCTATGCAAACAGTCAAGGATTTCTTACAGGTACAGCCACCTCGATTTAGCAGAAATTGGCCAACAAAGAATTGGTCCTTTCTAGTGTCAGGCCACAGAGAGGTATTAGACTCCCAAGAGGGAGATCTCAACCCCAAGGCTCAAACAGACGATGACAGTGGGGCACCTCAACCCCAAAAGGAGGTGAGGACAAGTCTCAACCTTACAGGAAACCGTCACAGTGACTTTCCCCTTCGTACGCCAAGCACTTCCCTTTTGGAAGCCCCCTTAGGGGGAAAACTAGCACTTTTTTCTCAAAACTGGCAATCACCCAAGACAAATGGGTTCTGAATATTGTGTCTCAAGGTTACAGGTTCCACTTTCATACTTTACCAAGGCTAAAAGGAATGCCGGACCTGCCACAAAATCAATGGGCAGAGGCACAGAAACAAATTTCAGCCCTCATGGACATGAGAGCTATTCAAAAAGTACCAGAACAGGAAGAAGGGCAAGGATTTTACTCAACTCTTCCTGGTCCCCAGAAAGGTCAAGGCCTGGAGGCCCATACTAGACCTTTCAATTCTAAATACTTACCTGGATATTCCGAAATTCAATATGTTGACATTACACCAGCTTCTACCCATGCTGGGCAAGAAGGCTTGGCTTGTTACTCTGGATCTCAAAGAGGTATACCTGCATGTCCCTATCAGACAAAATTACAGAAGATACCTCAGATTCAAAGCTGATACAATGCACTACCAATTCTCTGCACTGCCCTTTGGCTTATTTACTGCGCCCAGGGTCTTCGCAAAGTGCCTGGCACCAGTAATTGCATCTTGCAGACAGAAAGGAATTCAAATATATCCATACCTGGATGACTGCCTCATTCAAGCAGAGACGAAGTACATTCTTTTACAGCATCTGGCGTTTGTAAAAATGTTGCTCATTTCTCCAGGGTACACAGTTAACGAAAAGAAGTCAAAACTAGTGCCCTCACAACAGATTATATTCCTGGGTGCCAGCTTAAATACAGTGGCCCAGATGGCTTACCTCACACCAGACAAACAAGTTCAACTAACTCAATATTTTCAACTAATGGCAAAAAAGTCCCATCTCCCTGCAAGAAAAATTCTGCAGGCCCTGGGATTCATGGCATCCTGCATACTGCTAATACCATATGCCAGACTGCATATCAGGAAATTACAATGGTACCTAAAAAGTGTTTGGACTCAACACTCTCACAGTTTAGAAGCAGTAATACCAAATGATTCCCTGCCTACAACAGGAGTTTCAATGGTGGGCACAGGCATGTCACCTAAACAAGGGTCAGCCTTTTACCCTACCCACAGCCAGGCAGACTCTAACAAGAGATGCTTCGGATTACGCTTGGGGAGCACACATAGCAGGAAACTGCATTCAGGGCAAGTGGACCACAGACCAGATGCATCTTCACATCAATCAAAAAGAGATGTTGGCTGTTCAAAATGCCCTAACAGCTTTCAAGGACCTTCTGCATCCAGGACAATTATTAAAGACAGAACACCACAGTAATGTGGTACATAAACAAGCAAGGGGGCACTCATTCTTATTCCCTATGCAGGCAAGCCATGACCTTGTGGAACACAGCTCTAACGTATCAAGTTCACCTGCAAGCACAATTCCTGCCAGGAAAGAAAAATACTCTGGCAGACGATCTAAGCAGAAATATCATGGACCCTCACGAATGGAAATGAATCCACAAATCTGCATGGTAACGAAAAAATGGGGATGCCCCGACATAGATCTTTTCCCCTCCCCACTGAATTGCCAACTACAAAAATTCTGCACAAGGACTTATCACAAACAAGCATGGAAAGTGGATGCTCTTTTGTTCAGCTGGAAAAACCTAAAAGTTTATGCCTTCCCACCACTGCCTCTCCTTTCAAAGGTACTCCTTAAAGCCAGACAAGAAAAAACACAGATGATCCTGATTGCTCCAGACTGGCTACGCCAGCACTGGTACCCTACCTTAAGGAACTTAGCTCAAGGCCCACCATGGATTTTGCCTCAAATTCCACACCTTCTGACTCGACAAAACAATCAGTTCCTGCACGGTCAGCTCACAACCCTAAACCTGGCTGCATGGCAGATTCATTAGTCAAACAGGCATCACCTCTCTCTAAAGTTGTTATGGATGTCATTTTGGAGGCTAGGAGGCCTAGCACCAGGAATGCTTACTCAGAAAAATGGAAGAGATTCTGCGCCTGGAACCAGGCTCAAAACCTTGACTCTAGTTCCAAACATTCCTCAGATTTTACAATACTTAACTGAGATGCTGGACAGAGGCCTATCCTTCTCATCAATTAAGATCCACGCCTCTGCCATTTCAGCACGTTACAACACGAATCCTCCTTTATTCTCTGATCCCTTGCAAAACAGTACCTCAGAGGGGCTAAAAACATAAGACCGCCCCGGAGAGCACCAAAACCAACTTGGGACCTCAATTTTGTTTTGGAAAAACAAACCCTGCCACCTTTTGAGCCAGCCAATCTAAAATTTTTATCATGGAAAACAGCTCTGCTCCTGGCAGTAACTTCAGCACGAAGAGTCTCAGAGCTACAGGCATTAATGGCAGTGGAACCTTTTATAATTTTTCATCAGGACAGGGTTTCTTTAATGGCAAACCCTACCTTTATGCCAAAGGTGGTATCTAGTGTGGCTCTTAACCAAACCATCCATTTGCCAACTTTTTATCCAAACCCCCAAAATAAAGAGGAGAAACTTCTGCATTCTTTGGACATACAGAGGCAGCTACGCTTCTACTTGGACAAAACAAAAGCTTTCAGGAAAACTGAGCAACTGTTTGTAGCATATGCTGCAGGATCACAGGGCAAGGCCATCTCAAAGCAGACTATATTCAAATGGATAGGACAAATGTATACGTTACTGCTACATGCAGCATGGAAAATCAGTCCCAAATAACATTAGGCCACATTCCACCAGGGCAACAGCCACTTCAACAGCCTTTCTCAGAGGAGTACCTACCAAGGAAATTTTGAAGGCTGCAACTTGGAGCTCAGTGCACACCTTTACCAAGCATTACCACTTGCCTCTTTACTCTGAATCCAGAGCAGGATTTGCCACTGCAGTTCTGCAGGGCCTCATAGCCAATCCTAACTCTTTATAGACCAGCCACCCAACCTTATCTTTGGGATTCTACCCAAGTGTAATGACTGCAGCAGTGTAACACGATGAATAAAGTACAGTTTCGTACCTACCATAAATGTAGATGTTAGTGTTCACACTGCTGCAGTCCAGGTTACCCTCCCTCCATCCCCTCAACTAGCTGGAGTTATCTATACCTTTCTATCCTATACAACCTTTGTGGTGTATTTGCTTGTAACTGAAGGTTTTGTTTTTATTTTTATATGTATATGTTTTATTAGCAGTATGTATTGCCTACCTACTTGGGGGCACCTGACATCTGGGGCAAGAAAGACTGAAAATGGCGTCGGATGCATCTTTTATGCCCCTGGCACACTGACGTCAGGGAAGAAGCGACAGCAACCGACGCCGGACCAAGACTTTGGAACTCTGGCCGACTACGGGACCGCCTGACGGCATGATAACCAAGTGTAATGACTGCAGCAGTGTGAACACTCGAACATCTACATTTATGGTAGGTAGAAAACTGTACTTTTTCCAGCAGCAGTCCTGCAAGGCATACTAGCCAGCCCCATTTCTTGAGTGCTTCCACCCATCCGCTTTGGGAATCCACCCAAGTGTTATTGCTGCAACAGTGAAACATGAAGAACATAGTACAGTTGTGTACACTTACTATAAAGGTAGATGTTAGTGTAATCACTGTTGCAGTCCTGGTTTCCCTCCCTCCATCTCCCTGTTTTTTCTCTCTATCCTCTCTATGGCTATTACTCGCACCTTTCACAGGGTGTTTTTATTGGTATTTACTTTTTACTTGTGGTGTTTTCCCCACCATAACTTAACTCCTGACATTTGAGGCAAGAAGGTGTCTGCTGCCTGTTTTATACCCCCTGGTGACCTGACATCAATCTTGGAGCAACAGCATCCGAAACAGAAATACTGTGTCTGGTTTTTGGGCCGATTGAGGACTACCTGCAGGCAGATAACCCTAATGTGATAACTGCAACAGTGAATAACACTCTAACATTTACATTTATAAGTGTGCACAACTGTAGTTTTTTTTCCGAGTCTGATATCCACTGAGGTTTCACGTGCCACAGTTTGTCCGACTCCCTCCGAGATGCCATTTGAGGTTGGTGTGGCATTCAGAGGCTGTTCCGACCTGAGGAATCCACAGATGAAGCTGAACCACATATTGTCTTGTCGAGTGCAGAGGGCACTCCCTATGTACTCATTTTTGAGGAGATCCCAGGTAAACTTATGCCACGGATATGAACCACCATGCTTGTATCAGGCTGCCGTCACTTTTTAAGAAATGTCAAAAAAAGAGAGTAACTTTTTCCATTCCTTCTCCCTGGGAAGAGGACAGATTTGTATCAAGGCCTGTGCAAGGCCATTATAGCCCTGAAGCAACCTTCCTCTTCTTAGCACCCCATCTCTAAAAGCATTGATTTGGATTGATCTCCTGAAGTTGAGGAAGCTTCTGATTCAGACCATTCCCTGGCATATTGAACTGTGTATCCATTACCCTGACCCAAGTCCCTTCAGGTGATCCCTTTCACCTGATTCCTGTGGATGAAGCCCCTTCTGGCGAGTGGGGATTAAACATGACAGAACATTTTGAGTGGGAGTTTAGTCTGACTAGAGTACAGCGAAGGTGCTATATCCTCTTGGAAATTAGCACTCCAACCCCTGTGTTTGAGGCTGCCTTGGATGCCTTTCAGTCCAACTCTGCTGCCCTGGTTTTACATCCTCCTGCCTCTGAAAGGCCAGGCAGAAGTCCATGGTGATCTTAAATTTTTAAGAATCTTCTGCAAGAACCCCTCTGCAGTATCTTTCTTCTGGTAAATGTTTTAAGCTTTTTCTAGTACCAGTGCCCTCTCTTCAGATAAGGTTAGTAAGGCTTATGTGTAGGTGAGGTGAAAAGATTTATACTTCCTTCTAGTTAGACTATAGATTACCAAACCAAATGACTAAAGGTTTGATATCCATCCTCATTTCCTTAAGGATAATGGTGGATTCACAGGAGAATGATAAACAACAAATGCTGTCCTTAATCAGGCTACACAAGTAGCCAGACATAGCATTAAATGTAGATGACCTTCTCCAATTGCTGCAGTATTCTCCACTTGCGGGATATCCTCCACTAGTAGGCGACCAGACATCGGCCAGTATAAGTCTTTACTACTGTAGGGTACCTCATACATCGCACGTAGGCTGCAGTCAGTCATAGCCCATAAAAGGGACGTACGCATTTGCCATCCTCTGAACTTTTCTGCCGCAAGTCAGAACGCCATTCTGACTGTATGATAGATGTCCTTCAAGGATGCATCTGCAGTCCTAACAAATGGGTTGTCCTGTCGTCAGGCAGCCCTTCGGTCGGCCGGATTCCAAAGTCTGGGTCTGGCCTCTGCTGGTATCGCACTTCACCCGACGTCATCTCTGCTGGTCTTCGGGTATAAAGGCATCAGCCGACGCCATTTTCCTCAGTCTTTCTTGCCGTGGCGCCAAGCAGAAGCTGTTCGCAAGTGCCGGTCGGTCAGATCCAGAGATTACTACTACCGAATACTACTTCAAGACTTCTAAAAGCTAAGTACCCGCTGGGGACTCTTTCTTGCCTCAGCCGATGTCAGAAAAAGTGAATAACTGTTTAACTTGTGGGAAACAAATACCTCATAAAGATTTCCACTCTTACTGCTTACCTTGTTTAGGCCCAGACCACGGCGTAGCAGCCTGTTTAGCCTGTGCTTCTTTCAACCGACGAACGCTTAGGCGCGGTCGGAGTTTGCTGAACAGTTTTTCGCTCAGATTTTGCGTACATTATGCTGTCGGATCCTCCGACTTCTCAAATTAAACGAAAGAAAAAGACGGACACTCGCGGTCCGCGGTTTCGCGAAACCACGGTTAAGCAAACCGAGTGTCTCGGTTTCGCGAAACCGAGCAAACGGGTCAATCTTCAGCCGAATCCATGACTACTACCGAGGCTCCTGCTACCCTAGTTGAATCGGCCTCTGAAGTTTTGCCTATTAATGTGGTTCCTCTAGAATTATCGGACACCATCCCTTTGGATGTCTCTACCCCAGCACGTGGTGCTGCTAGGCCTCCTGCAGCCATGTCTATAAAGGCCTTTGCCAGGGCTAAAGCAGCCAAATCTGCTAAATCTGTGCCTGTTAAGCCCCCCTCACACAGGCCCAGTTCCAGTTCTCAAATGCTTACTCTGGCAGAGGATCTCATCTCTTTAATAAGAGGATCCCAATCTCACCCAGACAGGGCCTCTCAGCTTCCAGAAAAGAGACCTAGAGCAGAGCCCCCTGAGCCAGTGTCCTCAGATGATTCTTCTGATGATTCAGACAATACAGACCCATCCAGAGGCTCCTTTTTTTACTTATGAAGATTCCGATGCTGAAGAATCTATTCCTTCTGCCTCTCCACCAGAGGAATTTTCCTTTGGGGAAACCTTACATGCCATGAGAGCAATTCCAATGGCAGGGACAAGATTTCTCTGATTCAAGAAAAAGGCTTAGGACCTTTCTACATTTACCGCAACATAGGCCCTTAGCTATACCTCCAGTTCTTCCTGTTGTGGATGATGCATTTAATGATGTTTGCACTGCTCCTGATACTTTACCTCCAGCCCCTGCCAAGCCCGATAGGTTTTAAAGGGTACCGGACACTCATCACCACCTATACAAGGCTCCTTGCAGATCCTGAGACTATCTCCCAGGGGCCTAAGGCAGTAGCTTGACCTCAGCAAAACCCTCCCTTCTGAAAGGGAATCCAGGTCCTTAGAGATGGGGTAAAAAAGTTTACACCTCTGCTACTCTCTCAGCTAGAGCTTTGAACGGTCAGTTTCATATGATCCAATACCAAGAGTTTATGCTTGATCACTTAACTAAAAAACTGTCCTCTGATGATTCCTTAGATAAGAAATATGTTTTAGAAATGGTGAATAACATTCAGCAGGTTAGTAACCATTCTTTAAAACGTGGCTATGATGCACTGGAGGCTTCATTTAGATCAGCTATGACTGGCACAGTTATAAGAAGGCATGCATGGTTGAAAGAACAGGTCTTGCCGGATCATGTTAAAGCAAAGCTATTAGATGCTCCTATGGATAAGGTCAGTCTATTTGGTTCTCCTGCCCAGCAAGTAATGAAGAAAATGGAAGAGAAGGCAAAATCTGTACAAACAGTTAAAGATTTCTTACAGGTTCAGCCCCCAAGGTTTAGCAGGAACTGGCCTTCCAAAAATTGGTCCTTTCCAGACTCCTCTAAATCTCAGAGAGGCAGGAATAGACGTTCCAGAGGCAGAAATCAATCCAGAGGAGGTGCCTACAGAGGACGCCAGTGGCAAGGCCATAACCAATGAGGCACACACACAACCACTGCCACTGCAACAGGACAATCACAGTGACTTGGCTCTGACACCGCCTACCAGGGAACAAATAGCAGCACCCTTAGGCGGAAAGTTAGCCTTATTTTCAAAAAATTGGCACTATATCACAAGAGAAGTGGATTTTGCAAACTATAGACCAAGGCTACAGGTTTCATTTCCACACCTTACCAGAAAAAAGAGGAATGCCAAACCTACCTCCAAATCAAAAAACAGAAGCTCTAAAACAGATAGCTCAATTAACAAAGATGAGAGCTGTAGAAAGGGTACCACCTACAGAACAGGGCAAAGGATTCTACTCCAGACTCTTCCTAGTACCAAGAAAAGAGAAAAGTTGGAGACCTATTCTCGACCTGTCCGCCTTAAACACATTCATCATTGTTCCAAAATTCAAAATGCTGACCCTACAGCAACTTCTTCCCATGCTGGGCAAGGAGTGTTGGCTGGTAACTCTAGATCTCAAGGAGGCATACCTGCACGTCCCCATACGACCAAATTGCAGAAGATACCTCAGATTTCTTGCAGGATCAGAGCATTATCAATTCTCAGCATTGCCCTTTGGCTTATCTACTGCCCAGAGTATTCACAAAATGCCTGGCATCAGTAATCGCTCATTGCAGGCTACAGGAATCCAAATTTATCCATACCTGGACGACTGCCTGATACAAGCGGACAACAAAAGCAAGCTGACAAAAGACTTACAAAGAGTCATTTGCTTACTACAAGCCCTGGGATACATAGTCAATTTAAAAAGTCAAGACTGATACCATCCCAAACAAGAACATTCTTGGGTGCGAATTGGACACAGTAAAACAGATGGCATTCCTAACTGCAGAAAACAAGAACTCCTCTTTACTTCTTGGCATTAACAAAGCAGAACAAACTAACAGCAAGGAAAGTACTGCAGGCCTTGGGCTTCATGGCATCATGCATAATCCTGGTCCCCCATGCCAGACTGCATATGAGAAAGCTACAGTGGTACCTAAAGAATTTATGGTCTCAACACAGGCACAGCTTAGAAACCGAAATACCACTAATCCCATGCCTGAAACAAAAGTTCCTATGGTGGGCTCAAGCATGCCAGTCAAACCCAGTCTTGCCCTTCCACAACTTTCAAGCAAGCCAAACCATCACAACGGACGCCTCAGACCTAGGTTGGGGGGCAAACATGCTGGACAAATGCATACAAGGATTATGGACTCCAGACCAGCTGCACCTGTACATAAATCAAAAAGAAATGCTGGCAGTAAAACTAGCAATCCAGAATTTCAGACCATTCCTCAAAGAAGGCCATTTAATGATAAGGACAGACAACACCACAGTCATGTGGTACATCAACAAACAGGGAGGCACTCATTCATACCCCCTATGCCGAATGACTCTGGACCTATGGAATATGGCTCTGAGCTACAACATCCAGTTACAGGCAATATTTGTACCGGGAAAAGAAAACATCCTAGCAGACATGTTAAGCAGAACTACCTCGGATGCTCACGAATGGATGCTACACCCGGACATCTTCAAGGCCATCACAAAGAAATGGGGAATGCCACAAATAGACCTATTTGCATCCCCACTCAATCACCAGCTGAAGAAATTCTGCACAAGGACATACCACCCACTTGCATGGAAGGTGGACTCTCTATCCTTCAGTTGGAAAGGCCTGACAGCATATGCATTTCCACCTCTTCCTTTGATGCACAAGGTACTACTGAAAATCAAAGAGGAACATCCAAGGATAATTCTGATAGCTCCAAATTGGCCAAGACAACACTGGTATCCATTGCTAAGGAGCATGTCTCGGGGGAGAACGTGGACACTACCCCTGATGCCTTTGATGTTAACTCAGAACGACTACAACATCATGCATCCAAACCTAAAAACTCTGCAACTGACTGCCTGGAACATTACATAACAGCAACTAACCCAGATTTATCCCAAAGGGTTAAAGACATTATCCTTGAGGCCCGCAGACCTTCAACAAGAAGGAACTATGCAGGAAAATGGAAAAGGTTTGTCATTTGGAGTACTGAAAGAGGAAAAGATGTGTCAAACATAGATATTGCTAACATCCTGGAGTACTTGGCAGAGCTTCTCCATACAGGCCTGTCCTATTCCTCCATCAAGATACATGCATCAGCTATTTCTGCAGAATACAGCTTCGATCCCCCTGTCTTCTCACATCCTCTACTCAGGCAGTTCCTCAAAGGAATCAAGAATGTAAAACCTCCTAGGAAACCACCATTACCAGCATGGGACTTGAACTTTGTGCTAGAAAAATTGACACTCCCTCTATTTGAACCAGCAGCAACAGCAGATCTTCAACACCTATCCTGGAAAACTGCTTTCCTACTGGCAATTACTTCAGCAAGAAGGGTTTCGGAACTACAGGCCTTAATGGCAGTACAACCCTTCCTAATCTTCCATCAAGATAGAGTGTCCATGAGAACTAATCCTACATTTATGCCTAAGGTGGTATCCAGAGTGTCTCTAAACCAGGCAATCCACCTACCTACCTTCTTTCCCAATCCACAGAACAGGGGGGAGAGACTGCTGCATACCTTGGATGTACATAGACAGTTGCGCTACTACCTGGACAGAACCAAGGGCAATAGAAAAACTGACCAGCTCCTAGTAGCTTATGCAACAGGAAGGGAAGGAAAAGCAATTTCCAAACAGACAATCTCCAAGTGGATAGGAAATTGCATAAGATTCTGTTACTCCTACCATGGAAAGCAAATTCCACAGAACATAAGACCTCACTCTACAAGGGCTACAGCCACTACCACAGCTTTCTTACGAGGAGTGGCTACCAAGGACATTATTGAGGCGGCTACTTGGACCTCCGTGCATACATTTGCCAAGCATTACAACTTACCTCTATATTCTAGATCCCGAGCAGGGTTTGCCACTGCTGTATTGCAAGGGATCCTAACTACACCATAATTCTTCTTCCTCCTCCCCTAGTTTGGCTATGGTATTCTACCCATTTGTTAGGACTGCAGATGCATCCTTGAGGGACATAGTACAGTTTTGTACCTACCATAAATGTAGATGTCCGAAGAGGATAGCATCTGCAGTCAGGATTACCCACCCTCCTTCCCCTCTGTGGTACTCCTAGGGTATTTACCCTCCTAATAGCTAGCTAGGGGGGGATCTCTTATGGTGTATTTGTTTGTATATATGTACATACATGCTTATTTTTGTGTTTGCCTACTATTTTTTTGGAAACATTGGCATTTACCCAAAATTTAGTTTTCCAAGAGGGCAACTGGCATCTGGGGCAAGAAACACTGAGGAAAATGGTGTCGGCTGATGCCTTTATACCCGAAGACCAGCAGAGATGACGTTGGGTGAAGTGCGACACCATCCGAGGCCAGACCCAGACTTTGGAATCCGGCCGACCGAAGGGCTGCCTGACGACAGGACAACCCATTTGTTAGGACTGCAGATGCTATCCTGTTCGGACATCTACATTTATGGTAGGTACAAAACTGTACTTTTCCTATGTTTGCGACTTCAACATTTTCAGAAAAGTGCCTGGTTGGGAAATATATTTTCTCTTATGCTGTTTTGGTATGTTATCCAGAAAGGGCAAGTGCCAGTGTGGAAGGCAGATTCTGCAGAGAGAACCATAGCCAGTGTCTGTTTTGGCTTGGCCCTAACCATGACCACAAGTCATGCAGTGTTTTAGTCCTTCATTCCCAAGACCCTTAGAAGTAGGCTTTCATCTCTCTATCTTGAAATCCAATGGCTTAAACTATTAACTAAGCGCACAGAAGGTACCTCGGGGTCCGATGTACAGCTGTTGAAACACAAGGCCAAGAAACCTTGGCCTATGCCTTCCGCTGCAGGTTCTGCATCCACCGTGAGGTGCTTTTTAACCAAGAGGCACATGTGATTTCTGGCACAGTTTCAGGCTTAGCACAAATGTTCTTCGTGTTCACTGTTGCAGTCATCACATTTGTGTTATCCCTGCCAGGGTAGCCCTCGGCCGGGCCGAATACCAGAGGCTTATTATTTCTGCGTCTGTTGCTGTCGCTTCAGGACTGACTTTAGGTTGTCAGTATAAAATAAGACAGCCGACACCATTACCCTAGTCTTTTCTGCTGTGGAGCTCGAAGCAGAAGCAGTTCGCACGATTGCTGGTCGGCTGCTACCCGAGTTTCGTTTACCAAATTGAAGTCTTCTAAAGCTACATACCCCATTGGGGATCCTTTTTTCTTGCACTAATTGATGTCAGAAAAAGTTAATAGTTGTCTCGCCTGTGGAAACTAAATACCACACAGAGACTTTTATTTTTACTGCGTGACTTTAGGCCCAGAGCACGACTTCCCGTGTTGTCACTTCTGTGCTTTGTTCAACACCAGAACTATCCTTCATTGGGCCCTTATTTTAGCTAGATTTTTTTCATACAGTCCTCGAATTCTGATATGACTTCAGTATGCTATCAGACAGCAGATCTTTGGAAAAAACATAGATACAGACCGCACAGGTCCTAACCTACCAACGACGCTTCCGTTAAGCTAGTAGTCAGTTCTCTTGTCCTCAGGCACTTTCACAGCCCCGATTCCCTCTTTAAGGATTTGCTGGCTGCTGCTGAGACACTGTCGGAGTCCGGTATGCCGCAAAACTCTTTGATTAAGGATCCTGCGTCTTCTCTACCTTGGATGGGTCCAGAGTCGCTGAGCAGGCACCGTCTTCAGAGGAAGTCCTTCGCACTACCAATTCTTGACACAAACCAACGTCGTCTTTCACAACTACCATTCTTTCAAAAACGACAGATCTGAAGTAGTTGATTTGTTCTGCAACCTGTGGGTCTCTGATCCGACCTCTGATCCGACCGGCAGCTTTCCAAGCTTCAAGATCCAAGCTCCTAGCTCCTCCCCTCTACTCATAATCCCCTGTCACCACCACACTACCTCGGATTGTTTTTGCCGCGGCTTGATCACAAGCATCTTGAGAAGAGCTCCTGAGCTTAGTAGCAGGGAAGTGAATTTTTTCTTAAATTTTTCTTAAATTTTTGACAAATTTAAGAGTGTGTTGAGAGAGTGTTTCTCTGCCCTTTTTTATTTTCGGGATTGCGTTTTGTTCAGTTAACCCTCCCCTAGGCGTTTGGCTGTGTGAGTGTGTGTGTTAGGAAAATGGCCGAAGGCCATAAGGCTATTTTTTCTAAGTGCACTGGGTGTTTCCATAAGCTTTCCCCAGCTGATGGCTACAGTCAGTGCGTTATATGCCTGGGGGTTGTCCATTTGTCTTCAGATTGCCAGGTTTGCGCAGCCTTCAACCCCCGGGCTGTGAGGGACAGGAGGAACAGGCTTATTCTGGCGGGATTGCTTCACCCGGCGGAGGCCTCTTCCTCCTCTCCCTCCAAAGTGCAGGCTGCCCAGGTAGCTTCTGCACCCCTGACTCCATCGACTCGGGCTGGGACTCAATCTCCCACTATTGCCTTGAGTACGAGGGGAAGTTCAGTCTTCTCCTTCTAGGGAAAAGCACAGGGAGAAGCAGTGACACGAGGCGAGCCGAAGCCTCATCCCTCGGCTCCGTCATCGAAGACTGCTAAATCGCCCCGAGGGTGTCCGGACCTTCTCCTTCTCGGCTGCAATCCCCTTCCTTCTCGCCGGAGCTCCTATCACCCTTGAGGTCGTCGAGGCGGCCTTCCAGGCCCGCCTCTACGACCTCCTGTAGATCTACTAGGTCTCTCTCCGACGCCGATATGGACAGAATGATGCGTTGGTTTCTGCAGACCCAAATGCAGATGGGGGAGTGCAGCTTCAATATTTGCCCCGATTTCTCCTTCTTCAACCCAGATCCAGGTTTGAGTCTTCGGATTCAGGACCTTTCGGAGCCGGGGTTTTGTCGGCGCCGGTGGCTCAAGCCTTCTCGACGCCGAACATATCCTCTGGTATCTCGGATCCGAGTTCTCGGGGCCGTGGGCCGGGCGTCGGATCCGTGGGAGCCTCTTCGGCACCTCCTATGTCGGAGTGCACCTCCCTTACGGATCCGATGGCTTCGGCTCCGACCCCGATCCTTATCTCGGAGCCGAGGAGACTGCTCTCTGGGCCGGAAGAGAGTAGTTCTCCCTCGGCATTCGAGGTAGTGGAGAGGGTACTGTCGAGGTCTTCCAGGTCCCCGACCCGGGCTTTGGATCCTTCCGCTCCCTCACTGCATACGGGTCTACCTTCCATCATCCTTCCATCGGGACAGCCTGCTCCAGACCCTCCAGTTGGTTCCCTCGGAGGAACAAGAGGCCGTTGACGAGCCCTCTTCTGATAGTCCCACAGAAGAGGTGCCTCGTAAACGGACGTGTAAAAGGAGGCACATGGACTCCCCCGAGTCAGTCACCACAGATACGGACTTAGAGGAAAGGGAAGGTTCCCCAAGGTCACCCCCTGAGGATGTCTCCTTTGGAGACATCATGGAAATGTTGCGTATTAGGGGGGGCTGGTCTGCCCAAAAACCTTCCTCGGATGAGTCCGTATTTCTGGAGGCATTTGAAGCAGGCCCATCTACCTCTTGGGTGTCCCCACTGGCAGATCCCCTGACTACCAGGGCTTGGCAGGAGCCCGACACTGTGTAGCCTATCCCACGCCGGCCGGATAAAATCCTTAGCCCCCCTTCAGATAGGCAGGCTTGGGCCAAAGGGTCTCCAGTTGATGCCATGTTGGTGGCTGCTGCCAGTAAGAGAGAGCTCTCCCAGGGGAGTTCCACGGTCCACCCGCCGGACAAGGAGTCCTGGGCGCTGGACCGTATAGGGAAGCGGACCTTTGCTTCAGCAACCTTCTCTGTGAGGGTGCTGAATTATATGGCGCATGTCATCAGGCTGCAAAGGGATTTGATAAAGGAATACACTGCAGCTCCACCAGAGTCCATGTCGGTCGAGGACAAAACCTTGTTCTTGACTCGTATGGCCACTCAAGTCTATCTCAAATACATCCATGCGGCTACTGTCTTATGCTACGGAGGGAGCCGCAAGGGCCAGCGGGGCAGGTGTTGTCTTGCGACGCCACGCCTGGCTCCGCTTTTGTAATTTCGCGGAACCTTTCAAGGCGTCCTTCGTGAACGCACCCTTTGATGGCTCTTCGCTTTTTGGCAAGACCGTACGCGATACACTAGTCCAAAGCGAGAAGGACGGGAAGACGCTGTCTGCCGTCTGAGTCCGCTTCTCGAGCCCCCAACGTTCCTTCTCAAGGAATCAGAGGGGGCAAAAGAAGCTGTGTTTCCGCAAGTCTCAGCAATCCTATCCAGCTTCGGACTCCGTGCCCTCCAGAGGCAGTGGGGGGGCAGGGTGGATGCTGGCCCAGAGGCAGAGGGGGACCGCGTAACTTCGGGTCTAGGGAGCCTTTCTCCCAGAGACCCGTGCAGCAGCCCTGAGGGCTTACCAGACTCTCCAGCTCTGGAGGTAGTTGGGGGGCGTTTAACGAAGCACCTGTCAATGTGGGAGTCCATCACGAACGATCAATCGGTGCTCCGAATTATATCCAGAGGCTACAAAATTCCCTTCCGATTTCGTCCTCCCTCAGGTGGTCGCCTCCCTGATGTCCCACCCAATCAGAGAGGCGGCGACCGTAGAGATTTCAAATTTGTTAGGAAAAAGAGCCATCCAGCGGGTCCCCCCAGACCAATCCGGATCGGGCTACTACTGAATGTTCTTTTTAGTGCCAAAAAAGACGGGGGACCTCAGGCCCATTCTAGACTTGTCCGCCCTGAACATGTTTGTCCCCAAAGAAAAGTTCCAGATGGTCACTCTACAATCTATTCTCCCCTTAATGCAGGAGAACGACTGGATATGCTCTATAGACCTCAAGGACGCGTACTACCACATTATAATGGACAGACGGTCCAGGAGGTTCCTCCGCTTCCGGCTAGGGGCCAGTCATTACCAGTTCAGGGTCCTTCCGTTTGGACTCACCTCAGCCCCCAGGGTGTTCACCAAAGTCATGGCAGTAGTTGCGGCCCACCTGAGTCTTCAGGGCATAAGGGTCTTTCCGTACCTAGACTGGCTCCTCACAGCAACCAACAGGCATCAACTTTGTATTGCGAGGGATTATGTTCTGTCTCTTGCCGACAGCTTGGGCATTTCAGTCAACATACCGAAGTCTTTTCTTCATCCTGTGCAAGCATTAGATTTCATAGGAGCCAGGCTAGATTCCCGATCTTCTCGGGCCTTCTTGACCTCGGGCAGGCTGTCCAGCCTCTCACTCCAAGTTTTGGCTCTTCTTCGCACTAAAGCTCCGCCGGTGGAGTTGGTCCTGAGAGCACTATGCTCGATGGCAGCGGCTATCGGCCTCTCTCTCCATGCTCGCCTAAGGATGCATATATTACAGTGGACACTAAGTTCAATGGTCACTGTTACACCATCCATTGAATACTCCTATTCCCCTGAGCAGGGTTTGCAGGGAATCCCTCCTTTGGTGGCTTCACTCCCCAGAACTCAGGCAAGGGAGACCCTTTGTGATTCCCCCTCCCCAGGCCACGTTAACCACGGATGCTTCTCGCCTAGGGTGGGGGGGGGGCATTGTTTGGCAAGAAACGTCCAAGGTACGTGGACCTTGTCGGAGACCGCCTTGCACATAAATGTTCTGGAGATGAGGGCGGTGCTTCTAGCGTTGCAGGCTCTCCAAGACCTTCTACCTCTAGGAACGATTGCAATACAGACAGACAATATGTCAGTGGTCTGGTATATAAACAAACAAGGGGGAACCAGATCCTACCCTCTTTGTCGAGAAGCCATGAGAGTTTGGGAATGGGCGATATCCACCAACTGTTTTCTGATAGCAACGCACATTCCAGGACGATCCAACATCCTGGTGGACAAATTGAGTAGAGTAATTCTCAATCCTTACAAGTGGTCTCTCAATCCGAAAGTTGCGAAGGAAATTTTCCACAAGTGGGGTTGGCCTCGCTGCGATCTCTTTGCTACTCCCCTAAACACAAAATGCAGCGAGTTCTTCGCAATTCTCCCCCCAGAAGGGGAGAGCCCCAGAGACTCTCTGATTCATGCTTGGCCTCCCGGTCTACTCTATGCTTACCCCCCACTTCCGCTCATGGCGAAGTTCATTCAGAAAGCCGCACGGTTGGGGAGCAAAATTATCCTCGTAGCCCCATTCTGGCCTCGTCAAATCTGGTTTCCATACCTGTGGTCTCACAGTCTCTCCTCCCCTTTAATCCTGGATCCCATTCCAGATCTGATCTCGCACCCAACAGGTTGCCCAACACCGAACCTGGTAAACCTTAAGCTCGCGGCTTGGTTGATCCAGTTCCACTAATGGCAAGGACTCCCGGTATCTCGTCACCAGTGAAAACTATTCTGGTAGCGGCTCATAAACCGTCCACCAGGAAAATGTATAATAACAAGTGGAAACGATTTTCTATCTGGGCTGACAGCCAGGGTCTCAACCTTTTTATTGTTCCGATTCCTACAGTCTTGGATTTTTTGTCCATGATATTTGATCAAGGGGCCAGTGCATCAACGGTGAAAGTACAGTTGGCAGCAATATCCCATTTTCATGTGGGAGACGGATTAGGATCCCTAGTGTCTACAAAATTGTGTAAGACATTCTTACGTGGCGTTTTCCTTCTCAAGCCACCGGTGAAATCCGTGACTCCCCCTTGGGACTTAACCTTTGTTCTGCAAGCCTTAACGAAACCTCCTTTTGAACCTGCAGCTTCTGTACCTCTTAATTTTCTGTCCAGGAAAACAGCATTCTTGGTAGCCATAGCTTCTGCTAAAAGGGTTTCAGAGCTCCAAGCTTTGTGCATGAAACCTCCCTGTCTTATTTTTCACAATGACAGAGTGTCTCTCAGGACTAACCCGTCTTTTTTACCAAAAGTGGCATCTGTGGCAAATATCCATCAGACTATCAATCTGCCAGTGTTTTTCAAGAAATTTCAAAATAAGGGAGAATACATGTTGCATACACTAGATGTACATAGACAGTTGCGTTTTTACCTGCACAGGACCAAAGACGTTCGTAAGGCTGATCAACTGTTTGTGTCATTTGCTCCTTCATCCATGGGAAAACCTATATCCAAAGTGACACTGGCTAATTGGATTTGTCAATGTATTTCTCAGGCTTATAAGGCATCGGGCAAAACAACCCCATTTAAAATTCGTGCACATTCCACACGGTCCATCGCAACTTCTGCAGCCTTCTGGTCCAGGATGCCGTTGGATGACATATGTTCAGCAGCCACTTGGTCTTCTGCTCATACGTTTATTTCTCATAAGCTGGACATGTTATCTAGAAGCAGGGCGTCCTTTGGCTCCGCGGTGCTTCGGAATATCCTTCCATAGGCCACCCAGGTTTCTTTGTTTAGGTAGCTGGGGACTCTGTCCCACAGGTTGCAGAACAAATGAAGTAACTACTTCAGATTTAGAAGTTATGTACTCACCATAATGTTCAATCTGAGTAGGTACTTAATTAGTCTGCAACCATCCCCCCCTGCCATTCCCCTAACCTGTTTCGGGTTTCTCGGATCATTTATGATTCTTGAGAATATCTGAACCTGTTTATTACAGGTTTATCAGGTGATACAGCAAAACCAATCTGAGGTAGTGTGGTGGTGACAGGGGATTATGGGTAGAGGGGAGGAGCTAGGAGCTCGGATCTTGAAGCTTGGAAAGCTGCCGGTCGGATCCGAGACCCACAGGTTGCAGACAAATGAAGTACCTACTCAGATGGAACGTTATGGTGAGTACATAACTTCTAATTTCTTAGGCCCAGGGTTTGAACCACACCCAAGAAACCGACCCAATCTCAAGCAACTGCTTCCTTGCCTCAGTCTGAAATGCTTAAAATAGCGGAAGACCTTATGCTGATCAGGGGAAGCCAAGCTACCCACTCTAAAAGGAAGAGAGATCTGTCCCCTGTAGTTTTGTCTGAACAAGAGTCTGATGAGACTGATGCATCTGAATACGAAGACATGCAACCCCTCTCTACTTATGAGGATTCTGATGCAGAGGATTCCATCCCTTCAGCCTCTCCCCCGGAGGATTTTTCTTTTGGGGAAACCCTTCATACCTTAAGGGTTCATTTCCAGTGGTAGAGTGAAGACTACCCTCAGTCTAAAAACAGACTCTGTGAATTTTTCCACAGCACAGACCCTTGGCCATCCCCCTAGTCCTAGATGGTTGTGGAGGATGTTCTGGAATGCAACTTGACTCATGACACCTTTCCTCCTACACCAAGAAAACCAGACAGGTTCTAGAGAGTCCCTGACTCTTAAATTTCAGCAACATTCCTTGTAACTCGTCAAACAAAAAATGTCCCTTTCCTGCTTGTGCGTAATATAAAGAGTTACAAGAGTTAATGCATTCTGCAAGTCAAGTAATAAAATACACCTTGCACTGTAGTTTTGATGCCCCAGAACTTCTTGCAGCGCAGGAGTCACTGGATCTGTCATTTGAAGGCATGCTTGGCTAAAGGAACAGCCCCTGCCAGGCCATGTCAAATCTAAATTGTTGGATGCCCCCTTGCACAGACAACTTATTTGGCACTAAGGCAGAAGAGGTCTTAAAAAATATGGAAGAAGCAAAATCTGTGCAGACAGTTAAGGATTTCTTACAGGTCCAGTCACCCAGGTTCAGCAGGCATTGTCCCACCAAGCTCTGGTCCTTTCCTGCTCCCACTAAGCCAGTCCAGCCCAGGCCCTGGGCAACCAGACCCCCTAGACAGCAGCCGCAGGGAATGCAGAGATCTAAGCAGTGGACTGTCTCCACTTCACTTAAAACCAGGGAGTTCTAAGCCACCCCTTATGGTAAGAACTCAGTGACTCGCCTCCCCCTGCCCACCTTCACTTACTCCTAACAGGAAAACTCTCCTGTCACGTAAACACCTGGGCCACCATTACCAACGACCACTGTGTTCTCAATATAGTGTCTCGAGTGCAGAATTTCCTTCCACACCCTTCCAACCCCAAAAGGGTTCCCAGATCTACCTCCAAACCAGTGGGCAGAGGCTTTAAAGAAAATCCTTTCCCTGCTTTCTATGAGGGCAGTAGAGCACGTTCCTGCAGAACAGATAGGCCAAGGATGTTCTTCATCTCACATTGCTGCAGTCCTTACACTTGGGTAGTCCGCTGTCCTCGGTCGGCCCGAATATCAAAGTATTAGACTGACGTCGGTCAAGGCGCTTAAGACTGACATCAGGATGTCAGGGTACAAATGCGCATGACCAACGTCATATCCTCAGTCTTTTTTGCCGCATGGTCCGATGCAGAAGCAGCGTTGCAAGTGCCGTTCGGCGTTATGAAATTTTTCGAATTCGGAGTTTCAGACAGAGTCAAAATTGGCTAAGTACCCCGTTGGGGAATATTTTAGTTTTTTCTTGCCTCAGTGGTTTACCGGATGTCAGAAAAAGTGAATAACTGTATTTCTTGTGGGAAACAGATACCGCATAGAGATTATCATACTTTGTGTATTCCTTGTTTGGGGCCTGAGCACGACGTTGTTGGGTGTCGCTTTTGTGCTAGGTTCAATAAGCGCACTATTAAGCGGAGGTTAGATTGTGCCAGGTTGGTCTAAGGGAAGCGGTGCAATTATAATATGCCGTCGGATGCTCCGACGCCCGCTTCTTCGAAGAAGCGCAAAGACAAAGCAGCTAAACCCAGGCAGGAAGAGTCGTCCGTACCGGACGCCGGTTCTTTAGAGGCGTCAGTGGAACCGGTGGTTCCGCCGGAGGCTTCTCTGGAGTCCCAGGGGGAGACTTTGATATTGCAGGATGTGGCCTCTCAGCAGGCAGGTCAGGCTGAAGGGGCTTCCCAGGTTACTGTTCTCCCCTCCCTTCCTAGGGTGGTTAGGCCCTCTCCTTCTGTTTCCAAGGCTTCTCCCAGAGGCAGGCCAGGTTTAGCTTCTGTTGGTGTCACTCCTAGTTCATCAGGATCTGTGCCCAAGAAGCACATGCTTAAAATGGCAGAAGATTTAATTACTTTGATTAGAGGTTCTTTGCCCCCTCCTGATAAGAGGCCTAGGGTGGAACCAGAGTTGGGGAGTTTTGAGCAGGCTTGGATGTTTCAGAGTCTTCGCTGAAGACTTGCAGGAGTATTCTCCTTATTCTGATTCTGATGTGGATGATTCTACTCCTTCTGCTTCTCCCCCAGAGGATTTTTCTTTTTCAGAGACTCTTCATTCCATGAGGGAACATTTTAAGTGGGAAGGTCAGGACTTCTCTGATTCCAGGAAAAGGCTTAGGGAATTTTGCTTTTACCCCAGCATAGGCCTTTGGCTATACCACCTGTTCTGGATGTTGTGGAAGATGTGTTTGCAGAGGCTTCACTTAATCCTGATTCTTTGCCTCCTGCTCCTGTTAAACCGGACATGTATTACAGGGTGCCTGAAGCTCATAAATATCTTTATAAGAGTCCTAGGGCGGACCCAGAAACTGTTAGTCAGGGACCTAAGGGCCAAGGCCTCTGTTGTAAAAAATCCGGTTCCTCCAGATAAAGAGGCCAGAGCTTTGGATAGATGGGGAAAGAAAGTCTATACTTCTTCCACCTTAGCTATGAGGGCTTTGAATTGCCAGTTTCACATGTTGAAATATCAAAACTATCTTCTTTCTCAATTGAAGTCTAAGGTAGATGCTCTGGCGGAAGGCATTGAGTGTAAAGAATTACAAGATTTGGTACATGTTTCTGAACAGGTGGGTAAGCACTCTTTACAATGTGGTTTTGATGCTGTACAGGCCTCGTCTAGGGTGGCTGCCACTGGGTCAGTTCTTCGCAGGCACGCCTGGCTGAGGGATCAGAATTTATCTGACCATGTTAAGACAAGGATTTTAGATGCTCCTTTACAGTCTGATGTGTTGTTTGGTTCACCTGTGGAGGCAGTCTTAAAGAAAATGGAAGACAAGGCTAAGTCTATGCAGGCTGTTAAAGATTTTTTGCAAGTTCAGCCTCCGAAGTTTAGTAGGAATTGGCCTGCTAAGGGGTGGACGTATCCTTCTTATGATTCCCAGTCTAGGGGTAGATCTAGACGTGGTAAGGGCAGAGCTCAGGGCTCTTTCAGGCCTAGAACAGGGAGTTCTCCTGCACAGGCTTCGGGTGAGGGCAGGGGTCAGTCCTTTCGTAAGCAGACCCAATGACCTACCTTTTCAGCTGCCAGAGCCTGCTCGTCTGGCAGCACCTTTGGGAGGACGGTTGGCACTTTTCAAAGAAAATTGGAGTTTAATTACCCAGGACAGATGGGTATTGGATATCATACACCACGGCTACAGGTTTTATTTCCATACCTTGCCTCCTTTCAAAGGCATGCCAGACGTTCCTCCTCAACAAAGAATAGAGGCTCACAAACAGGTTTCTCTGTTGCTCCAACTAGGGGCCATACAGCCGGTCCCTCTGCCAGAAGTGGGCCTAGGATTTTATTCTCGCCTGTTCCTAGTACCAAAGAAGGGGAACACGTGGAGACCAGTTTTGGATTTATCTATCCTCAACACTTATCTGGACATTCCCAAGTTCAAAATGTTGACGTTGCAGCAGCTCTTACCTCTGCTGGGCAAAGATCATTGGATGGTAACTTTGGATCTCAAGGAGGCTTACCTTCATGTTCCTATCAGACTAAGTTGCAGAAAGTATCTGCGTTTCGAGCTGGGACTTCTCACTATCAGTTCTCTGCATTGCCCTTTGGCTTATCTACTGCCCAGAGTGTTCACGAAAGTTCTGGCTCCAGTGATAGCTTTCTTCAGACTAAAAGGAATACAGATCTATCCTTATTTGGACGACTGCCTAATTCTGGCTCAAGGAAAGGAAGAGCTTCTTCATCATTTGGATTATGTGATAGCAGTGCTAAGATGCCTAGGGTATTCTGTGAACGAAATAAAGTCCAGTCTAGTACCCTCTCAAGACATGTGCTTTCTGGGTGTGAGACTGAATACAGCATCCCAGATGGCCTTTTAACCCCGGCAAACAAAAGAGTCTATCCCTTTACTTCCATCAACTATCTCATCAGTCCGGCTGACTGCAAGGACAGTCCTTCATGCCTTAGGGTTCATGGCATCTTGTATTCTGGTGCTTCCCAATGCCAAACTGCATATGAGGAAGCTGCAATGGTATCTCAAAAATGTATGGACACAGCACTGCCAGGATCTGGACACTGTCATTCAAATAATACCTTGCATTCAAAAGGAATTTTTGTGGTGGGCTCAGGAATGTCACCTAAACAAGGGACTCTCTGTGACCCGGCCAGAGGCGAGTCAGATTTTAACGACAGATGCCTCAGACAAAGCTTGGGGTGCTCATCTAAATGGAAAGTGGATACAAAACAAGTGGCCTGTCAGACTACAACATCTACATATCAACTTGAAGGAGATGTTAGCAGTCCAGTTTGCATTAATAGCTTTCAAGGAATTACTTCTTCCAGGGCAGGTGTTGATTCTAACAGACAACACAACTGTCATGTGGTACATCAACAAGCAAGAGGGAACGCATTCTTATCCTCTATGCAGGCAAGCAATGATTTTGTGGGAGACTGCTCTCAGTTTACAGCTCAATCTTCAGGCAAGGTTTCTGCCAGGAGCACAGAACTCCTTAGCAGATGTGTTGAGCAGACAATTATGGATCCCCACGAGTGGAAATTGGATCCTCATGTATTTCAGAAATTGACAGTGTCCTGGGAACTCCAGACATAGATCTGTTCGCTTCTCCACTAAACCATCAGCTGCCAAAGTTTGGCCCAAAAGGTTTCATCCCACAGCTTGGAGAGTGGATGCTCTTTCTTTCAATTGGAGCAATCTCCATGTGTATGCCTTTCCGCCTCTGCCTCTCCTCCCAAAGGTACTTCTAAAGGTCAGACAGGACAAGCCACGGATGATTTTGATAGCTCGATTGGCCTCGACAGCACTGGTACCCATTACTGAGAAGTCTGGTACGGAAGCCTCCATGGCCTTTGCCTTCGATTCCGCACCTGTTGTCACAGGAGGACAGCCATTTGCTAAATGTCAAGCTTCACTCTCTGCACCTAACAGCCTGGCATATTCTGTTTTGAACCATAATGGGCCTCCACTTCCTCAGCAAGTTTTGAATGTTATTTTGGAAGCTAGAAGGCCTAGTACAAGGAAAGTGTATGCAGACAAATGGAAGAGATTTTTATTTTGGAGTGCAGCAAAAGATTTTGATGTTTCTGAGCCTAATTTGTGTGTGGCTCTTCAATATCTTACTGAGTTACTAGACAAAGGTTTGTCTTTCTTCTATTAAAGTTCATGCTGCAGCAATTTCAGCTCACTATGATTGCGACCCACCATTGTTTTCTCATCCTTTGTTCAAGCGATTTCTTAGAGGGGCAAAGAATATAAGACCCCCACGAAAAGCTCCTACTCCTGCTTGGGATCTCAATTTTGTGTTGGAGAAACTCACTCTACAACCTTTTGAGCCTGCAGCTATTGCTGAGTTGAAATATTTATCATGGAAGACTGCTTTTTTGTTGGCCATTACCTCTGCAAGAAGGGTTTCTGAATTACAGGCCCTTATGGCGGTTGAGCCTTTCTTGATTTTCCATAAGGATAGGGTATCATTACGTACTAATCCTTCCTTTATGCCTAAGGTGGTTTCTAGTGTGGCTTTAAACCAAACTATTCATTTGCCTACTTTTTATGCAAATCCCCAAAATAAAGGGGAAAAGATTTTGCACACTTTAGATGTTCACAGGCAGTTGCGTTATTATTTGGACAGAACTAAAGGGTTCAGGCAGTCTCAGCAGTTGTTTGTTTCTTTTGCTTTGAGTTCTCAGGGCAAGCCTGTGTCAGAACAAACTATTTCTAAGTGGATTGGGTTTTGCATTGCTTTCTGTTATTCCCATCATGGCAAGGAGATTCCAGCTGGGATTAGGCCTCATTCCACTAGGGCCACTGCCACTTCAACAGCTTTTGAGGGGTGGCAACCAAGGATATTTTGGAGGCAGCTACTTGGAGTTCTGTGCATACTTTCTCTAGGCATTATCACCTGCCACTTTACTCTAAGTCCAGGGCTGGTTTTGCCACTGCTGTTTTACAGGGCATTTTGGCAGCTCCTGCTTCCTTGTAGTTAGCCATCCTCCCTTACCTCTGCTTTGGGATTCTACCCAAGTGTAAGGACTGCAGCAATGTGAGATGAAGAACATAGTACAGTTTTGTACCTACCATAAATGTAGATGTTCGAAGATCCACATTGCTGCAGTCCAATTTACCCTCCCTCCTTTCCCTCTGTAGTTAGAGGTGGTTGTGTAGGTTGGGTTGTACATTTTGTGTATATTGTATGTATTGTACATATAGTTAGTGCAAGGGTGGTTGGTTGGTTGTTTGCTGTCTTTTGGTTTTGACCTTTATTTTTAGGGTCTTCTGACATCTGGGGCAAGTAAAGACTGAGGATATGACGTCGGTCATGCGCATTTGTACCCTGACGTCCTGATGTCAGACAAATGCGCCCTGACCGACGTCAGCCTTATACTTTGATATTCGGGCCGACCGAGGACAGCGGACTACCCAAGTGTAAGGACTGCAGCAATGTGGATCTTCGAACATCTACATTTATGGTAGGTACAAAACTGTACTTTCCTCCTGCGTCTATCCAAGGTCCATTACCAGAAGTTACTGCACAGAGTGGACCTGCTTACACAACAGTGGATCCTTGATGCATCCACACCTGTCAACACTGCAACTGACATTGTGTGTGATAGGATTCCAATTCCTTTCTGATGTCTCTTCTCTTGGGAAGTGCACAGGATTTTGGAGGAGGCCAGAAAACCCAATACTAGGAAATGTTATGTTTCCAAATGGAAAAGATTTTCACTATGGTGTCTTTCTACTAAACAAGACTTACTGACAGTGGGATTTTCAGTGGTTCTGTCCTACTACTGTGAATTGTTCTCTGCTGCCCTGGATTACTTGTCAGATAAAGCTCACATGTCCTCTGTTTCTGGAGGTCTGCCTTTATCTCCTCCTCTACGATCCAGTTTTGAGCGGAAACAATTTCTTAAAGGCATCCTCCACATTGGACTTCCCAGGAATCTTGTCCCACCTCCTTGTTACCTTAATGTTGTTCTTGAGAAAATGAACCCCCCACTTTGAGCAGTCCTCCTTAGCTTCTCAAGCATTGCTCTTGGAAAATTGTTTTGCTAGTGGCCCTGACTTGAGCTAGAAAGGTTTTTGGGCTTCAGGCCCTCATGGCTGATGATGATGTCCTTCATGGATGCATCTGCAGTCATAACAAGTGGGTTGTCCTGTCGTCAGGCAGCCCTTCAGTCGGCCGGATTCCAAAGTCCGGGTCCGGCTTCGGCTGATGTCGCACTCCACCCGACGTCATCTCTGTTGGACTTCGGGTATAAAGGCATCAGCCGACGCCATTTTCCTCAGTCTTTCTTGCCGCGTGGCGCCCGAAGCAGAAGCTGTTCGCAAGTGCCGGTCGGTCGGATCCAGAGATTACTTCTACCGAATACTACCAAGACTTCTAAAGCTAAGTACCCGCTGGGGACTCTTTCTTGCCTCAGCCGATGTCAGAAAAAGTTAACAATTGTTTAAACTGTGGGAAACAAATACCTCATAAAGATTTCCACTCTTACTGTCTGCCTTGTTTAGGCCCAGCCCACGACGTAGCAGCCTGTTCGGCCTGTGCTTCTTTCAACCGACGAACGCTACGCCGGTCGGAGTTTGCAGAACAGTTTTTCGGTTCTGTTTTGCGTACATTATGCCGCCGGATCCTCCGACTACCCAATCTAGCAAAACGCAAAGATAAAGACCGACACTCGCGGTCCGCGGTTTCGCCGGAACCATGGTCAAGCAAATCATGAGTGTCTCGGTTTCGCCGAAACCGAGAAAACTGAACAAAGTACAGCTGAACCTATTCCTACAACTGAGGCCCCTGCTACATCTCTTGAAACGACCTCAGAAATTTTACCCACTACGGTGGTTGACTTATCAGACACCATCCCCTTGGATGTTTCTACCCCAACACGTGGTGCTGCTAGGCCTCCAGCAGCCATGTCCATTAAGGCCTTCGCCAGGGCTAAAGCAGCCAAGACTACTAAAACAGTGCCTGTTAAACCACCCACATCCAGGCCCTCTTCTAGTTCTCAAATGCTTACTTTGGCAGAAGATTTAATTTCTTTAATTAGAGGATCTCAATCTCACCCAGACAGGGCCTCTCAGCCCCCAGAGAAGAGACCTAGGGCAGAGCCCCCCAGCCAGTGACCTCTGATGATTCTGCTGATGAATCAGACATAACTGACCAGCCAGAGGCTCCTTCTCCAATTTTGAAGATTCTGATGCTGAAGAATCCATCCCAGCTGCTTCCCCACCAGAAGAATTCTCCTTTGGGGAAACCTTGCATGCCATGCGAGAACAGTTCCAATGGCAGCAACAGGATTTTTCAGGCTCCAGAAAAGACTTAGGACTTTTCTGCACCTCCCACAGCACAGGCCCTTAGCTATACCCCCTGTTCTCTCTGTGGTGGATGATGCTTTCAATGATGTTTGCTCCGCTCCAGATTCTTTACCCCAGCCCCTGCCAAACCGACAGATTTTACAGGGTGCCAGATACTCATCACCACCTTTACAAGGCTCCACTTGCAGACCCAGAAACTATATCCCAGGGCCCCAAGGCAGTAGCGACCATAGCTAAAAACCCTATTCCTTCTGAAAGGGAAGCAAGGTCATTAGACAGATGGGGTAAAAGGTCTACACTTCAGCTACTCTCTCAGCTAGAGCTTTAAACTGTCAGTTTCACATGATACAATACCAAGAGTTTATGCTGGATCAGTTAACTAAAAACTAACCACTGATGAATCTCTTGATAAGAAATATGTATTAGAGATGGTAAATAACATACAACAGGTTAGCAACCATTCCTTAAAATGTGGCTATGATGCACTGGAGGCTTCATTTAGATCAGCCATGACAGGCACAGTGATAAGAAGGCATGCATGGCTAAAGGAACAAGCTTTACCGGATCATGTTAAAGCTAAGTTGCTAGATGCTCCTATGGACAAGACAAGTTTGTTTGGTACATCTGCCCAGCAGGTTATGAAGAAAATGGAAGAAAAGGCAAAATCTGTTCAAACTGTTAAAGATTTCTTGCAGGTTCAACCCCCAAGGTTTAGCAGGAACTGGCCTGCAAAAAATTGGTCCTTTCCAGACTCCACAAAATTTCAAAGGGGCAGGAATAGACGTTCCAGAGGCAGAAACCAATCCAGAGGAGGTGCCTACAGAGGAAGACAGTGGCAAGGTAACAACAGAGGCACAGACACAGCCACTGCCACTACATCAACACAACCACAGTGACTTAACCCTAAATCCGCCTACCAGGGAACAAATAGCAGCTCCTCTAGGCGGAAAGTTAACCTTATTTTCAAAGAACTGGCACTACATAACAAAGGACAAGTGGATTTTACAAACCATAGATCAAGGCTACCGGTTTCACTTCCACACTTTTCCAGTCAAAAGAGGAATGCCAAATCTACCTCCAAATCAAAAACAGAGGCTCTACGCCAGATAATGGAGTTAGCAAACATGAGAGCTGTGGAAAGAGTGCCAACAGCAGAGCAAGGAAAGGGTTCTACTCCAGACTATTCCTAGTTCCAAGAAAGGAAAAAGTTGGAGACCAATTCTCGACCTGTCCACCTTAAATACATACATCATTGTCCCAAAATTCAAAATGCTGACCTTACAGCAACTTCTTCCCATGCTGGGCAAGGAGTCTTGGCTGGTAACTCTAGATCTCAAGGAGGCATACCTGCACGTCCCCATTCGACCAATCTGCAGAAGATACCTCAGATTTCTTGCAGGATCAGAGCACTATCAATTCTCAGCATTGCCTTTTGGCTTATCTACTGCCCAGAGTATTCACAAAATGCCTGGCATCAGTAATCGCCCATTGCAGACTTCAGGGAATTCAAATTTACCCATATCTGGACGACTGCCTGCTACAAGGGGACAACAAAAGCAAGCTGACAACAGATTTACAAAGGGTCATTTACTTGCTACAAGCACTGGGATACACAGTCAATTTACAAAAGTCAAGGCTGATACCATCCCAAACAAGGACATTCTTGGGCTGAATTGGACACAGTAAAACAAATGGCATTCCTGACTACAGAAAAACAAAAAGAACTCCATCTATACTTCTTGGCACTAACAAAACTGAACAAGTTAACAGCAAGAAAAGTACTGCAGGCCTTGGGCTTCATGGCATCATGCATAATCTTGGTTCCATTTGCCAGACTACATATGAGAAAACTACAGTGGTACCTAAAGAATTTGTGGTCCCAACACAGACACAGTCTAGAAACAGAAATCCCACTAATTCCATGCTTAAAACAGGAGTTCCTATGGTGGGCTCAGGCATGCCAGTCAAACCCAGGCCTACCCTTTCGCAGATGTCAAGCAAGCCAGACCATCACAACAGACGCCTCAGACCTAGGATGGCGCCCACATGCTGGACAAATGCGTGCAAGGATTGTGGACACAGGATCAACTTCAACTGCACATCAACCTAAAAGAAATGCTGGCAGTAAAACTGGCAATCCAAAAGTTCAAACCATTTCTCAAAGAGGGCCAGTTGATGATAAGGACAGACAACACCACAGTCATGTGGTACATCAACAAACAGGGAGGCACTCATTCATACCCCTATGCAGAATGACCTTGGAGCTGTGGACCCTGGCACTCAGCTACAACATCCAGTTACAGGCAATATTTGTACCAGGGAAAGACAATACCCTAGCAGACATATTAAGCAGAACCACTGGATGCCCACGAATGGAAGCTTCACCCGGACATCTTCAAGACCATCTCAAAGAAATGGGAATGCCACAGATAGACCTATTCGCATCACCTCTCAATCACCAGCTCAAAAATTCTGCACAAGGACATTCCACCCATTAGCATGGAAAGTGGATTCACTCTCTTTCAACTGGAAAGGCCTAACAGCATATGCATTTCCGCCTTCCTTTGATACACAAGGTACTACTGAAAATCAAGGAAGAACGCCCAAGGATAATACTGATAGCTCCAAACTGGCCAAGACAACACTGGTACCCACTACTGAGGAGCATGTCTCGAACAATATGTGGACAATTCCCCTGATGCCTTTGATGTTAACGCAGAACAACTACAGCATCATACATCCAAACCTAAAAACCTTGCAACTGGCTGCATGGAACATCACATAACAGCAGCTATTCCAGAACTTTCCCAAAGAGTTAAAGACATTATTCTTGAAGCACGCAGACCTTCAACAAGAAGGAACTATGCTGGAAAATGGAAAAGGTTTGTCATCTGGAGTACGGAAAGAGGAAAAGATGTGTCAAACATAGATATGCCTAACATTCTGGAGTATCTGGCCGAACTTCTTCATTCAGGCCTGTCCTACTCCTCCATCAAGATACATGCATCAGCTATTTCAGCAGAATACAGCTTTGATACACCTGTTTTTCGCACCCTTTGCTCAGGCAATTCCTCAGAGGAATCAAGAATGTAAAACCTCCAAGGAAACCACCATTACCAGCTTGGGATTTAAACTTTGTGCTAGAAAAGTTGACACTAGCACCCTTTGAACCAGCAGCAACAGCAGACCTACAACACCTGTCATGGAAAACTGCTTTCCTACTGGCAATTACTTCAGCAAGGAGGGTTTCAGAACTACAGGCCTTAATGGCAGTGCAACCCTTCCTAATCTTCCACCAAGATAGAGTGTCCATGAGGACTAATCCTACATTTATGCCTAAGGTGGTATCCAGAGTGTCTTTAAACCAGACAATCCACCTACCTACCTTCTTTCCCAACCCACAAAACAGAGGGAAAGAATACTGCATACCTTGGATGTACATAGACAGCTACGCTACTACTTGGACAGAACAAAAATAGCAGAAAGACTGACCAACTTTTGTAGCCTATGCAACAGGAAGGGAAGGAAAAGCTATTTCCAAACAGACAATCTCCAAATGGATAGGAAATTGCATACGATTCTGTTACTCCTTCCATGGAAAACCAATCCCACAGAACATAAGACCTCATTCTACAAGGGCAACAGCCACTACCACAGCCTTCTTACGAGGAGTGGCAACCAAAGACATTATTGAGGCGGCTACTTGGACCTCCGTGCATACATTTGCCAAGCATTATAATTTGCCTCTATATTCCAGATCCCGAGCAGGGTTTGCCACTGCTGTACTGCAAGGGATCCTAAACACACCATAATCTACTTTTATCCTCCTCCCTAGTTGGCTATGGTATTCTACCCATTGTTATGACTGCAGATGCATCCATGAAGGACATAGTACAGTTTTGTACCTACCATAAATGTAGATGTCCGAACTGGATAGCATCTGCAGTCAGGATTACCCTCCCTCCATCCCCTCTGTGGTACTCCTAGGGTGTTTACCCTTCTAATAGCTAGCTGTTGGGGGGGAGTCTTTTATGGTGTATTTGTTTGTGTATATGTACATACATGCTTATTGTTGTGTTTACCTCTATCTATTTGGAAACATTGGCATCTATCCAAATTTTAGCCTGCAAGAGGGCTACTGGCATCTGGGGCAAGAAACAGAGGAAAATGGCGTCGGCTGATGCCTTTATACCCGAAGTCCAACAGAGATGACGTCGGGTGGAGTGCGACATCAGCCAAAGCCGGACCCGGACTTTGGAATCCAGCCGACTGAAGGGCTGCCTGACGACAGGACAACCCACTTGTTATGACTGCAGATGCTATCCAGTTCGGACATCTACATTTATGGTAGGTACAAAACTGTACTTTCTTGTTTCACTGTTGCAGTCATCACATTTGGGTTATCTGCTTGTAGTAGCCCTCAGTCGGCCTGATAATCAGTCTTTGGTCCTGAGTCGGTTGCTGTCTCATCTTCCATGACATCAGGTAGTCAGGAGTGTAAAGCATGCAGCCGACACCATTACATCAGTCTTTCTTGCTGTGCGGTGCCCGAAGCAGATTCAGTTCGCAAGTGCCGGTCAGCCGAATCCTAATTTCAGAACCGAAGTCAACTAAAGCCAAGTACCTCGTTGGGGAAACTTTTTCTTGCTCTAAACCGATGTCAGTAAAAGTCAGTAATTGTATTTCTTGTGGAAAGCAAATACCTAAAAGATTTTCATTCGTACTGTATTCCTTGCCTAGGTCTTGACCATGACGTACCTTGCTGTCGGTTTTGTGCCTTATTTAAACAGCGAACTATTCGTCTGTATATTTACCTTTCTAAATATTTTGGTACTTGGTTCAATTAACCAGATATGTCTTCGGTATGCAATCAGACTACTGAAATTCTGAAAAAACACAAAGATAAAGACAGGCCGGCTTGTTCCAAAGCTGCCGATGATGCTTCTAAGCTAGTTGCCATTTTGCCGGTACTCAGTGAGGCGATTTCGCAGCCCCTACTACCTGCTACTTCAGATTTGCAGGCCTCTACTGAGACCCATTCGGAGTCCGGTATGCCGCGAGATGCTTCAGCTGTGGAACCTGCGGATGTCGCTACCTTGGATGGGTCCGGAGCCGCTGTGCAGGCACCGGCTTCTGAGGGTGTATTTAGGCCTACTGACTTGCATATTAAACAGACACCATCTTCTTCAAGGCCTAAAACTCGAACCATGCCTAAAAAAAGATTCCCAGACTGCATGGTCACAGGCCTCTATGCCTAAAAAAACAACTCTATGCCTAAAAAAAACAAATAAGAATGGCTGATGACCTTATTACTTATAGGTTCATAGGTTCATACTAGGCTGTCTGCCCTAGGGCATTTATAAGCCTAGCCAGAGTGTGTTTGGCTTTCGCCACCCATTTTAAATTAATTTTGCTATGCCTTTTTTTGAGGTTAGTATACTGTGCCTCTGTCTAACAGTGACACAGAAGTGATAGCCGGGGTAAACCTACGATCTCCCATCCACTCATCAAGATTCCTCTTGAAGAGAGTCAATGTGGGACTCTGCCTAACCTGGACTGGGATTTTATTCCTGAGTGAAGGGAGCCTCTGGGTTATGAATCTGTCCCTCCAGCATGTCCTATTTATTTCAGTGCTGAGGTTCAAGTCTCTCGAGCGTAGCTCGATGGGATTTGGATTTTCTGAGGTGCAGCATGTCCATTAATTCTGGGTTGGACATGGCTTTATACGTCAGGCACAGATCGCCTCTGAGAAGGCGGTATGCCACTGAGTAGAGCTGGAGTTTCTTTAACCGGGCAGCATATGGCATCTGTTTGAGCCCTTTGATTCTCTTGGTGAGGTACTTTTGGGGTCTTTCCAGTTGCTGCAGGTGTCTGGTAAGGTACATCCCAAAAGGGGCATTGTACTCAATTATGGGCCTGATGAGGGATGAGTAAAGAGGTACGATGACCTCCCCTGATCTAGATGTGAATCCCTTCATGATTAGGTGAGCTATATAAAATGTTTTTCTAACCACTTTGGCCACGTGGTTGTCAAATGAGAGATTGCTATCAACTTGGGTCCCCGGGTCCCTAATGACTTCTTCTGTACTTAATGGATTACCACCTATGTGGTAATTTGTGGGCACTTTGTTTTTGCCAAAGGGCATGACTATACACTTTTTGGCGTTTAGCTTGAGGCCATGGCTCTGGCACCAGTTGTCTGTTTCTATGAGGCCCTTTTGGAGGATGCTTGTGTCGGCTGGAGAGTTGATTATGGCGCCCAGTTTGCAGTCATCTGCGAACTTGGTCAGCCACAGTCCTTCCGTGTTGGCCTGTACCGAGAAATATATACCGAACAAGAGAGGTCCCAGGACTGAGCCTTGTGGGACGCCACTTGTAACTGGTTTGGAGTCTGACATGGCTCCAGCAATTCTAACCATGTGGGTTCTGTCCTTGAGCCAGTTTGCAACCCATCTAGTGACATAGGGGTTTATATTTAAGCTGGTGAGCTTATCTATAATGCCCGAGTGGGGTATTGTATCGAAGGCTTTTGCGAGGTCCAGGTAGGCTGTGTGGACCACCTTCCTCTCGCCAATGGCCTTGGTGACTGTTTCAAAGAAATCGACCAGGTTTAAGAGGCAGGATCTGCCCTTAACAAAGCCAAACTGGGTAGGATCCAGTGTCTGTAGGTCCCCAATATCTTTATTTATGAGGTCCATGATGATCCTTTCCATAGCTTTGCAGACCAAGCTAGTCAGGCTTATGGGGCGATAGTTTCCAGGATCCGTTGAGGCACCACCTTTGTGGAGAGGGACCACTGTTGCTGTACGCCACTCTTTGCGTACATATCCTGTAGTAAGGCTAAGATTGAACAGTAGTTTTATGTTTGGGTTTAGCTCTTCTTGCATTTCATGTAGGACGAGCCGGGACACCATCTGGTCCCATTGATGCTGTGTTTTTGCTTTGGAGAGGCGGCTCTTACCTGAGCATCTGAGATGTCAGGGGGGCAGCACTCTGTTGGGATAGATATTTGCCCTTTTGGTGGGGAGAGGGGGGAGAAGGTTGCACTGAACCTGTCAGCTAGGATGTTGGCAATGTCTGTGGGCTCGGTGTATTTTTTGTCATTTTGGACTAATTCTGAGCATATCTGGGAATTCCCACCCAGGTTCCTAACATAACTAAAGAAAGCCTTGTGATTATCCATAGTGTCCTGTGCAATTTTTCTTTCGAAGCTGGCCTTAGACGATTTTATGAGTGCCCGTAGTTTTTTGCTAATACTGATCAGAGATGCCTTCCCTTTTTGGGATTTTGCTCTATCATGTAGTAGCTTCCTCCTTCTATTGTATAGTTTGTTTATGGCTGGGGACCACCAGACAGGACGTCTGCCTTTGGAGGATTGGGTCTTGGTTTTATTTGGGATTGCATGATCCATGCATTCCTGAAGGTGTTCATAGAATGCGTTTATAAAGGATTCTGCGGTCTGTGCCGTATTTTCCACAGGCCCTGGGGCTTTGAAGGATTTCGCCTCGGTTTTGAGGCGTGTGAAATTTGCTTTAGAGAAGTTTTTCACTGTGGTTTTCTGGGCAGGGGGTGGGGTCGGGATGTGAATATCCAGTGAGATTAGTTTATGGTCTGATCTTACCAGTGAGGGATACACTTCTGGTCTGGAGCATAGTGTCCCCATGTTGGTGATGATCAGGTCCAGTATGTTTTCCCCTCTTGTGGGAGTGGTAACAAGTTGTTCCATAGCATTTGAGTTTATAAATTCTAGGAACCTTTGGGCTAGGGTGTTGGAGCTAGAGTAATGCTCCCAGTCTATGTTTGGGTAGTTGAAGTGCCCAATATAATGGTGTTTGGAGAGACCTTCATATTTTCCAGTATTCTCAGGAAGGCCAAGTGGAGTTCCTGTGTTTGGGAGGGTGGTCTGTAGCAGGCTATAAACTGGAAGGCAGTTTTACCCACAGTTAGTTGCACATGGATGGTCTCTGATGCTTCGTGCTGTGCCACCAACCTGGAGGTGTGGGTATCTTTGACGAATATTGATACTCCCCCTCCTTTTGTGGTTCGGTCCAAGTTTTGGGGCCGAAAAGCATGGTATGAGGTATAACCTGGTAGTGCTGGGGTGCTCTCGGGAGCCTTGAACCAGGTTTCTGTTACTGCACAGATATCAATGTTCTCCATGCTAAGGAGAGTTTCGAGTGCGTGCATCTTGAGGTTTAGACTTCTGGCGTTGAGTAGCATTACTCTTGGTTTCTCATCCCTTGTGATACCTATGGAGGTGGGTTTGTCTTTTTTGCCTTGCCTAAAAAAGGCACTATGGGGGTAGCAAGAGCCTTTGCCAACATCCGAAAGCCCAGGGGTGACAGGTGCAAGCCGTCCCTAGCGAAGCATCGTGGATTGTCGAGCATGTCATCCCAGGCTGACAGGCATTGGATCCCCTTTGAACGACACCAACACTTAAGCCAATTGTTGAAATTGATCATCTTGTCTTCATATTGTGGCATCATTCTTGATGAGGGTAAGATGCTACTCAAGGTCAGGGTCATACCGGCCTGGGCTACATGCTCAGAGAGCTCCTCTATGTCTCTTTTCATGTAGTCCAGGGAGGTACGTCTCAGGTCATTCACACCAGCATGGACAATGACTGAGTCATATTTGTACTTGCCTTGGAGTGACCTGAGTGCTTGTGTTATGTGGCGGATCCTAGCGCCCGACAGGCAGCTCACCGTGACCTTCTCCTTGTTCAGCCTGGTGAGCGGGACGTCAGTGTGCCTGACGATACAGTCACCTATTACAAGTGTATCAGGTGTGTTGTTTAGCCTTAAGGGCTGTGACTGTTCGGCACACTGGCTTTGTGAGCTATGTATTGCATGTGTTTTGTTTTGGGGTAGCGGTTGCTTGGGTGTCTGCTTTGGAGGTCTCTGCTGCTTAGGCAGATTTTTATTTAGAGCCTCCGAGTATGTTTTTGTGTGTTTGTGTTTGGTTTGTTGTCGTGGTAGGTCTATGTGAGACTGGAATTGTTGTGAGTGTGTTTCCTTCTCCTCCTGACTGGTTACGCCAGTACTGAGTTGAGAGAGCTTAGCCTCCAGTTTGGCTATATGGTTGCATCTCTCACATGTGTTGGAATTTGTTGGGAGGAGGAGAGGGTTGTCTGTGTACATGAGGCAGTTGTAACATTGCCTCAAGATTCCCAGATTCACCAGCTGGACCGGAGAGGAGATTGACAACTGACCTTTGGACATGCTAGAATAGTATTTGGAATTCCTTTATAATTGAAAAAAAGGGCCAATGGGGAACAAGGTACTCAAGGGGAGTTTGTGAGGGTGTAGTGCTTTTAATTTTTTAGAGCTGACTTATATAATTGCTTTAGTGAGCAAGTGCCAGGTAACTTAAATGCAATGTGTTACAGGTAACTTAAATGCAAAAACGGCGCTGGATAGATTGGGTAAGAAGGTATACACTTCTGCAACCTTGGCCATTAGGGCCTTAAATTGCCAGTTTCATACAAGTATCAGCAGCATATTATTGGATTGCTTGATTCATGACTGTGCTGAAAATAAGGATTTACCGGATTTAATGCTTTCTGCTGAACAAGTTGGAAAACATACTTTGCAATGTGGTTTTGATTCACTCTAGAGGCATCTTGCAGGGCTGCTGTCACTGGGTCTGTACTTAGAAGGCATACTTGGCTTAAGGAGCAATCTTTGCCAGATTATGTTAAAGCTAAATTGCTGGATGCTCCCTTAAATCAGGACCACCTGTTTGGCAACAAAGCAGTAGTATTACTGAAAAAGGTGGAGGAAAAAGCTAAATCTATGCAAACTGTTAAAGATTTCATACAGGTACAGCCTCCAAGATTTAGTAGGCATTGGCCCTCTTAAGAATTGGTCCTTTCCTGCCTCTTCCAGGCCTTCAGTCCAAACCCAGAACCAGCAGAACACCCAGGCTTCAGTCCCAAGGTACGCACAGGACTAAGCAGTGGGGGGGCTCCCACTTCCAAATCTGGGAGTAGTAAGACTCCCCCTATGGTATACTGTCTCAATGACTTAACTTTAAAACTTCCAAGCCCTTCTCAACTGACTGCTCCTTTAGGGGGAAAGATTGCTCTGCAGACAAAAAACTGGGAACTAATTACCCAGGACAAATTGGTTTTAAATATAGTTTCCTAAGGATACAGATTTCACTTCCACACGTTACCATCCCCAAACGGTTGGCCAGATCTACCCCCGAATCAGTGGGCAGAGGCTCAAAAGCAAGTACTCTCTCCCTTAAGCATAAGGGCTATTCAAACTGTACCAGAAGAGGAAAAGGGGCAAGGTTTCTACTCAAGACTTTTCCTGTTACCCAGGAAAGACAACTCATGGCGTCCTATCCTGGACCTTTCTATCCTAAACACCTTTTTGGTGATCCCAAAATTCAAGATGTTACCTCTTCATCAGTTGCTTCCTATTCTAGGCAAGGATGCCTGGTTGGCAATACTGGATTTAAAGGAAGCCTTCCTACACATCCCAATCAGGGAATCTTGCAGAAGCTACCTACGCTTCAAAGCAGGCTACATGCACCATCAGTTCTCTGCACTGCTCTTTGGGTTATCAACTGCGCTCAGGGTATTCACAAAGTGCCTAGCTGCAGTCATTGCATTTTGCAGGCAAAGAAATAGTCAGATATACCCATATCTGGACGATTGTCTAATTCAGGCATAAAGCAAGGATATACATTTGAATCATCTGGCGTTTGTACAAAAGGTGCTAACTTGTCTGTGGTACTTCATAAACGAAAGAATTCACATCTTGTACCCTGTCAACAAATTATATTCCTGGAGCAAGCTTGAACACAACTTCCCAGATTGCTTTCCTCACGCCAGAGAAACAAATTCGTTTGACAGCTTACTTTCAGACTAATGGCCCCAAAAAGCCCCTGCTATCTGCAAGGCAAATCCTGCAAGCCTTGGGGTTAATTGCCTCCTGCATTCTCCTAATTCCATATGCAAGACTGCACATGAGGAAACTACAATGGTATCTAAAAAGCCCATGGTTTCAACATTCTCAGGATCTAGAAACAATGATTCCTATCGTACCTTGCCTACAGCTAGAGTTCCTTTGGTGGGCAGAGGCCTGCCACCAAAACAAGGAACTACCATTCACTCTACCCCCTGCTGCCCAAACCCTAACAGACGCATCAGATTATGCATGGGGGGCTCACCTGGCAGGGAAGTGTATTCAGGGCAAATGGATCCCAAGTCAAATGCACCTGCATATCAATCAAAAAGAAATGTTAACTGTACAGAATGCTCTGATAGCCTTCAAGGACCACATTCTTCAGGACAACTAATGGTAAGGACGGACACCACCACTGTTAAGTGGTACATAATCCTTCTGCAAACTAGCCATGGCTCTGTGGAACACAGCCTTGAGCTACCAAGTGCATTTACATGCTAAATTCCTGCCAGGAAAGCTAAATACACTACAAGACGAACTAAGGAGAAATCTCATGGACGCACATGAGTGAAAACTGGAACCAAAGACTTCCAACATGTTGATAAACAAATGAGGGAGCCCAGATGTAGACCTGTTTGCCTCCCCCCAGAACTACTAATTGGGCAAATTCTGTACAAGGACTCCCCACAAACAAGCTTGGAAAGTGGATGCCCTGTCCTTCAACTGGAAAAATCTATTAGTTTATGCCTTTCCTCCTCTGTCTCTCCTCTCCAAAGTACTACTAAAGATCAAACAGGAACAAACCAAGGACGATACTGATTGCATCAGACTGGCCATGCCAACACTGGTACCCCCTCTTGCACAGTGTCACTGCTGGCACCTGCCTCAGATCCCTACCTTGCTGTCCCAGCAGGAGGGCCAGATTCTGCATCCTCGGCTTCAAACCCTGAACCTGGCAGCCTGGCTAATTTCTTGACCTCTGTTACCATCCCTCAGTAAACAAGTGTTGGATGTTATTTTGGAGGCAAGGAGGCCTAGTACTCGAAAATCTTATGCTGACAAATGGAAAAGATTCTGTTCCTGGAACAAAACTCAAGGGAATGGCACAGCAGCGCCCAATTTACCTCAGATTCTTCAATACTTAACCAAGATGCTTCACAAGGGCCTTTCTTTTTCCTCCATCAAAATTCATGCCTTAGCCATTTCAGCTCATTGCAACACAGAACCACCCCTCTTCTCTCATCCACTGCTCAAGCAGTTCCTCAGATGGGCCAAAATCTTAAGACCACCCAGGAGAGCTCCAACTCTAGCCTAGGACCTTAACTTTGTACTGGAAAAACTCTCTACCTCCTTTTGAGCCAGCTGCAAGTGCAGAGTTAAAGTTCCTTTCTTTGAAAACAGCCTTCCTTTTAGCATTCAGTTCAGCAAGAAGGGTATCTGAATTACAGGCCCTTATGGCAGTGGAGCCTTTCATCATCATTCATGTGGACAGGGTGTCCCTCAGGTCCATTCCCTCCATGCTCAAGGTGGTATATCCAGTGTGGCTGTTAATCAGTCCATTCATATGCCAACCTTCTTTTCTAATCCACAGAACAAAGGGGAACAGATACTGCACTCCTTAGATGTGCACAGACAACTTAGATTTTACTTGGACAGGACTAAACCTCGAAATCTGAACAACTGTTGGTGGCATTTGTTGCAGGGGCAGAGGGGAAGCCCATTTCAAACCAAACCATTTCTAAATGGATAGGCCATTCATTCATTTCTGCTATAAGCACCATGGAAAACCTATCCCACAGGGGATAAGACCACACTCAATCAGGGCTGCATCTACCTCTACAGCCTTTCTCAGAGGTGTCCCTACGAGGGACATCCTAGAAGCTGCTACCTGGAGTTCTGCACATACATTCACCAAGCATTACCATTTGACTATTTTCTCTAAGTCCAGAGCTGGTTTTGCCACTGCAATCTTGCCGGGACTTATAGCTGGTCCTAATGCTATCTAAATTCCTCCTCCCATCCTTCTCTTTGGGAATCTATCCAAATGTGATTACTGCAACAGTGAAACACTAAGAACATAGTACAGTATAGTACAGTACAGTAGTACATAAATGTAGATGTTTGAGTGTATTCACTGTTGCAGTCCTGGTTACCTTCCCTCCAGCCCCCTGACTTTTTTTGGCTATATCTCTGTTCTCTTTTACTATGGTTAAAAGCTTTTTGGTGTATTTGCTTTTTTTGTTGGAGGTATAACCTTGCATACTTATTATTAATTGCTTCCCATTAGGGGGCACCTGACATCTGGGGCAAGAAAAACTGATGTAATGGTGGCGGCTGCATGCTTTATACCCCTGACTACCTCACGTCATGGAAGATGAGACAGGAACCGACGCAGTACCCAAGACTGTGATAATCAGGCCGACTGAGGGCTACTGCAAGCAGATAACCCAAATATGATGACTGCAACAGTGAATACACTCTAACATCTACATTTATGGTAAGTGTACACAACTGTACTTTTCCCCCTTATTGGTTTTCCATCAGGACAGGGTATCCTTGAGCTTTAACCCCTTCTTTATGTCCAAAGTGGTTAAATTAACCAATGCATTCAACTGTCTACCTTCCCTTCTCCACAAAACCACAGTGCGAAGGTCCTGCAATCCTTAGATGCTCATGGAAAACTGAGATTTTACCTGGAAAAGACTGAAACTGTCAGAAATCTGATCAGCTGTTCGTTGATTTTTATCCCAGGGCTCTGAGTCTACCTGCCTCCAAGCAGACTATTTCTTAGACATCCAAGACTATTTCCTTATGCTACACGCTTAATGGGAAGAACCTTCCCTCACCTGTGAAAGCCAATTCTGCTATAGCGTCATCCAAGGCCTTCTTCAAAGGATTGGAGAACAGTGCCATCTTTGGAGCAGTCACTTGTTCTACTATTCATACCTTTACCAAACGCTACAAACTGGATATTTCCGGATCCAGAACCAGTTTTGCTATAACAGTTTTACATGGCTTCATTGAGAGCTCCTCTGCTCCTTCCTCCTCCCTCCCATCTTGACCTTTGGCACTCTGCCACAGGTGAATACTGCAACAAGTGAATAGGATATAAGAAAGTTGTGTAAAGTCTTACCATAACCATAAATGACCTTCTCTTCGCTGCAGTATATTCTATCCCTCCCACTTTCCCCACTGGTCTCTTGCATTTCCTGGATGATCTGACCACTCAAATCCTTAGTCTGGTATTCCTCCTGGGGCATTTAGTTCTGACAATGGTACATGTGTATGGCCCATGACTGCATCCTCTGCTTGACGTACCAAGTTCCTTACAGTACTAAAAACATTTCTATGCTGGCAATTGTCGGGACATCTTCTGGTGGAGGATATCCCTCAAGTGAAAAATACTGCAGCAATGAAGAGAGGGACATCTATGGTTATGTTAAGATTTTATACAGCTTTCCTTTCATCCTTGGTTTGGCACCCATGTCTCTAATGGACACCGGCAGCCTGTAACTGGTTAATCTCCTAGGCCCCTGCTTGTAAATATTTCACCTTTCAAACCTCTGCTTACACTTGTCAAGGGTACAAGAACCTGTCAGATTTGGGATGCATAGCTGTGCTTAAAGCGATGATGTGCCTCCACTTTCATAAAGCCAGAAAAACTACATAGAGCCAAAAATCGCAAGTATACCGGCACCACGGTGAACAGAGAGACCAGTGATTGTATATATTGAATAATCACTGGTCTCTCTGGTCGTCGTGGTGCCTTAATACTTTTATGTTAGACTTAAAAAGGGCCTTGTGGTGGGTAGCCCATATGTTCATAGATATTTACTAGGCTTTTGTCTGCCGACTTTCAGCTGGGGTTCCAGGCTTTACCTTCCCGAAGGCATTTGTTCATCCGCCCCTCAGCTTGTGTGTGTCTGGGTATGTAGATGGTCATGTGCATGAGTACCTCAGACTATCTTGCTGCCAGCCTGAGCACAGGTCGTACATTTGTAGGGCTGATCTACATTGGGCCATTGGTGCCATTGCTTAGCCTTTTTATTTTTCAGGTAAGTGCTCCATTTGGAAATCTTCCTGTCTTGTAATTTGGACTTTGAAAATTTTCGTTATGTCAACTAGGGTGGTGAGCGTGGTAGGCAGATTCTGTGCACAGACGTCCTCAGTGAAGTATCTTTTAGATGTTCATCGTGCATACAGCTGCAGTCATAACAGATTGGTTCTCCTGCCGTCAGGCGGGTCTTCGGTCGGCCGAATTCCAAAGTCTAGGTCCGGCGTCGGTTGTCGTCGCTTCTTCCCTGACGTCAGTGCGCCAGGGGTATAAAATAACCAGCCGACGCCATTTTCTTCAGTCTTTCTTGCCGCACGGTGCCCGAAGCAGAAGCAGTTAGCAAGTGCCGGTCGGTCAGCTCCTGAAATTACGAAAATTTTGCAACCGAAGTCTTCTTGAAAGCTAAGTACCCCGTTGGGGAAACTTTTCTTGCCTCAGACCGATGTCAGACAAAGTTAATAATTGTATTTCATGTGGGAAGCAAATACCGCATAAGGATTTCCATTCCCTCTGTATTCCTTGTTTAGGCCCAGACCACGACGTCTCGGTCTGTCGCTTTTGTGCTACATTCAACAAATGCACCATTAAGCGTCGGGCGGAGTTCGCCCAGCATTATTTTGGCAGAAAATGTAACTATATTATGTCGTCGGATACTCCGACTCCAGTTTTGTCTAAAAAAAGCAAAGACAAGGACCGACGCACGAGGTCCGCGGCCTCTACTGACACCACGCCAAAGCCGACTACACGTGGTCGGTTCTCAGCGAGGCGCCTACGCAGCCCCTGACTACCGACGACACTACATTGGCGGTGTCTCCTGTGCCCGAGGTTGCAGGCTCCTCGGCCCACACCCCGACTACAGATACTGAAGCCACACTTGGCGGTGAATCTCAAAATGTGGACAGGTCTACCTCCTCTCAAGGTGTCTTCAGACCTTCCTCTTCTTTTTCCATCAAGGCTTACACTAAGTCTAAAGCATTCATGCATTCTAAGAGACAAGCTACACAGGGCCCATCTCCAGGCCCCATGCCTAAAAAACAGATGCTTAAAATGGCCGAGGATTTGATTACTCTTATCAGGGGTTCTCAACCCCCCCCCCCCAGACAAAAGGCCCAGAGTGGAGGAAGAATCCCCCTCCTCTGATCAGGGCTCCATTATTTCAGAGCACTCTGATGAACAGGAACATTCTTACTCCCCTTTTGAAGATTCTGATGCTGAGGAGTGCATCCCCTCTGTCCCCCCCCCCCCCCAGAGGATTACTCATTTGGGGAAACTTTGCGTACCTTAAGGGAACACTTCCACTGGGAAGGCCAAGATTATTCAGATTCCAAGAAAAGGCTTAGGGAATTTCTTTTGCTACCTCAGCACAGGCCTCTAGCTATACCTCCTGTCTTGGACATACTAGATGATGTGTACTCGGAGGCCTGCCTTAACCCAGATTCTCTACCTCCAGCTCCAGTCAAGCCTGACTGGTACTACAGGGTTCTTGACTCACACCAATTTCTATACAAAAGCCATGCTGCTGACCCAGAAACTATCTCACAGGGCCCCAAGGGAATTAAGGCCTCCACTGCTAAAAATCCATTACCTTCCGAGAGAGATTCCAGATCCTTAGAAAGGTGGGGAAAAAAGGTATATACCTCGGCCACCTTAACCATGAGGGCATTAAACTGTCAGTTCCATATGCTAAAGTACCAACAGATGTTCTTCATCTCACATTGCTGCAGTCATAACATGTGGGTAGTCCGCTGTCCTCGGTCGGCCCGAATACCAAAGTGTTAGGCTGGCGTCTGTCATGGCGCTTAGATCTGACGTCAGTACACCGTGGTACTAAAGCGCATGACCGACGTCATATCCTCCGTCTTTCTTGCCGCATGGTCCGAAGCAGAAGCAGCGTTTGCAAGTGCCGTTCGGCGTCCTGAAATTTTCGTATTCTGAGTTTCAGACCGAAGACCAAGTTGGGCTAAGTACCCCGTTGGGGAATATTTTTGTCTTTTCTTGCCTCAGTTAAATCCAGATGTCAGAAAAAGTGAATAATTGTATTTCTTGTGGGAAACAGATACCTCATAGGGATTACCACTCTCTTTGTATTCCTTGCTTGGGGCCTGAGCACGACGTAGTCGGGTGTCGCTTTTGTGCTAAATTTAATAAGCGCACTATTAAGCGCAGGCTAGATTGTGCTAGGCTTGTCTTCGGTAAGCGGTGTAATTATAATATGCCGTCGGATCCTCCGACGCCCGCATCCGCGAAGAAGCGTAAGGAGAAATCTTTGAAATCTAGGCAGGATGAGTCGTCCGTTCCGGACGCCGGTTCTTTAGAGACCATGGTGGAGTCTGTGGACCCGGCCAAGGTTTCAGTTGAGTCTCAGGGGGAACCTTTAGTTTTGCAAGATGTGGCCTCTCAGGAGTCAGGTCAGGCTGAGGGGGCCTCTCAGGTTGCTGTACTCCCTTCTTTGCATAAGGTGGTTAGGCCTTCTCCCTCTGTCTCTAAGGTACCTTCAAAGGCCAGGCCTGGTTTGTCTTCCTCTGGCGTCAGTCCTAGTTCTGCAGGTTCTGTGCCTAAGAAACACATGCTTAAAATGGCAGAAGATTTAATTACCTTAATTAGAGGTTCTATGCCCCCTCCAAATAAGAGGCCTAGGGTGGAGCCAGAAGTGGAAGGATTGGAACATTCTTCAGATTATTCAGAGTCTTCGGCTGAAGACATTCAGGATTTTTCCCCCCTTATTCTGATTCTGACGCAGAAGATTCTAGTCCCTCTGCTTCCCCTCCAGAGGATTTTTCTTTTTCGGAAACCCTGCATTCTATGAGGGAGCATTTTAAATGGGAAGGTCAGGATTTCTCAGATTCCCGAAAGAGGCTTAGGGAATTCTTGTTTTTACTACAACATAGGCCCTTGGCTATACCTCCGGTTTTAGATGTTGTGCAGGATGTTTTTTCTGAGGCCTCACTTAATCCAGACTCTCTACCTCCTGCCCCGGTTAAGCCAGATAGGTATTACAGGGTGCCAGAGGCTCATAAATATTTGTATAAGAGCCCTAGGGCGGACCCTGAAACTATTAGCCAGGGACCTAAGGGGGTCAGGGCTTCTGTTGTAAAGAATCCGGTTCCTATGGATAAGGACTCTAGAGCTCTGGATAGGTGGGGTAAAAAGGTGTATACCTCTTCCACTCTTGCAATGAGGGCTTTAAATTGCCAGTTTCATATGCTGAAATACCAGAATTTTCTTCTTAGTCAATTGAAATCTAAGGTGGATGCTTTAGCAGAGGGCATAGAGTGTAAAGTATTACAGGATTTGGTTCATGCCTCTGACCAGGTGGGTAAGCATTCTTTGCAGTGTGGTTTTGATGCTTTGCAGGCCTCTTCCAGGGTGGCTGCCACTGGATCTGTTATTCGTAGGCACGCTTGGCTTAAGGATCAGAACTTGTCAGAGCATGTTAAAGCTCGAATCTTGGATGCTCCCCTTCAGTCTGAAGTTTTGTTTGGTTCTCCTGTGGAGTCAGTCTTGAAGAAAATGGAGGACAAAGCTAAGTCTATGCAGACTGTTAAAGATTTCTTACAAGTGCAGCCCCCTAAGTTTAGCAGAAATTGGCATACTAAGGGGTGGGCTTACCCTTCTTCTGATTTACAGTCTAGGGGCAGATCTAGACGTGGTAGGGGCAGAGCTCATGCACAGGGATCTTTTAGGCCTAGGATGTGGAGTTCCCCTGCGCAGTCTGCTGGTGAGGGCAGGGGCCAGTCCTTTCGTAAACAGACCCAATGACCTGCATTTTCAGCTGCCCGATCCTTCTTGTCTGGCAGCTCCTCTAGGGGGAAAGTTGGCACTTTTCAGGCAAAATTGGCTTTTAGTCACCCAGGACAAATGGGTGTTGGACATTATAAACCGAGGCTACAAGTTTTATTTCCACACATTGCCCCCTTTCAAAGGCATGCCAGACGTTCCTCCTCAGCAAAAGGCAGAGGCTCACAAACAAATTTCTTTACTTCTTCAAATGGGAGCTATCCAGCAGGTTCCTCCATTAGAGGTGGGCCTAGGATTTTATTCTCGCCTGTTTCTTGTACCAAAGAAAGGAGACACTTGGAGGCCAATTCTGGATTTGTCTATTCTCAACACATACTTGGACATTCCAAAATTCAAAATGTTGACTTTGCAACAACTTCTACCTATGCTAGGCAGAGATCACTGGATGGTAACTCTGGATCTCAAGGAGGCTTATTTTCATATTCCTATCAGGCCATGCTGCAGGAGATTCCTGCGTTTTCGGGCTGGGACTTTACATTATCAGTTCTCTGCATTGCCCTTTGGCTTATCTACTGCGCCCATGGTATTCACAAAGGTTCTGGCTCCGATGATAGCCTTCTTCAGGTTGAGGAATACAAATTTATCCTTATTTGGACGATTGCCTGATTCTTGCTCAAGACAAAGACAAGCTACTTCACCATCTTCAGTATGTTATGGCAGTGTTAAGGTGCCTAGGGTATTCTGTGAACGAAATAAAGTCCAGTCTAGTACCCTCTCAGGACATGTGCTTTCTGGGTGTGAGACTGAATACAGCCTCTCAGATGGCGTTTTTGACCCCGGACAAGCAAAGAAATCTTTCCCTTTACTTCCAACAATTGTCTCACCTGTCCAGGCTGACTGCAAGGACAGTCCTTCAAGCCTTGGGGTTCATGGCATCTTGTATTCTGGTGCTTCCCAATGCCAAACTGCATATGAGGAAGTTACAGTGGTATCTCAAGAGTGTATGGACACAACACTGCCACAATTTGGACACTGTCATTCAGATAATACCTTGCATTCAAAAGGAATTTTTGTGGTGGGCTCAGGAATGTCACCTAAACAAGGGACTCTCTATGACCCGACCAGAGGCGAGTCAGATCTTAACGACAGATGCCTCGGACAAGGCTTGGGGAGCACATCTCAATGGAAAATGGGTTCAAGACACGTTGCCTGCCAGACTTCAACATTTGCATATCAACATGAAGGAGATGTTAGTCCAATTTGCATTGATGGCCTTCAAGGATCTACTACACCCAGGACAAGTGTTGATTCAAACAGACAACGCAACTGTCATGTGGTACATCAACAAGCAAGGGGGAACCCATTCGTACCCACTATGCAGGCAAGCTATGATTTTGTGGGAGACTGCTCTCAGTTTGCACCTCACTCTTCAAGCAAGGTTTCTGCCAGGAGCACAGAACTCCTTAGCGGATGTTTTGAGCAGACAGATGGTGGATCCGCACGAGTGGAAACTGGATCCTCATGTATTTCAACAGTTGACAGTGATTTGGGGGACTCCAGACATAGATCTGTTCGCTTCTCCACTAAATTCCCAGCTGCCAAAGTTTTGCACAAAAATGTTTCATCCAAAAGCTTGGAAAGTGGATGCTCTATCATTCAGTTGGAGCAATCTTCACGTCTACGCCTTTCCTCCTCTGCCTCTTCTTCCCAAGGTGCTCTTGAAGGTCAGACGGGACAAGCCCTCCATGATTCTTATAGCTCCAGATTGGCCACGTCAGCACTGGTACCCTCTACTGAGGAGTTTAGTACAGGAGCCTCCTTGGCCTTTGCCATCAAGTCCACACCTTTTGTCCCAGGCAGGCAATCATTTCCTCAAGGTCAACATACAGTCCCTGCATCTGACAGCCTGGCATATTCTGTTCTAGACCCTGGAGGGTCGCAGCTTCCTCAACAAGTTTTGAATGTCATTTTGGAGGCCAGACGGCCTAGTACAAGGAAGGTTTATGCTGATAAATGGAGGAGATTTTTTCTTTGGAGCAAAGCAAAGTGCTTTGATGTTTCAGTACCTAATTTGAGTGTTTCACTTCAGTATCTTACAGAACTATTGGACAAAGGTTTGTCTTTCTCTGTAAAAGTTCATGCTGCGGCTATTTCTGCTCACTATGACTGTGACCCACCTTTATTCTCTCATCCTTTGTTCAAGCAATTTCTTAGAGGGGCAAAGAACATAAGACCCCCACGTAGAGCTCCTACTCCTTCCTAGGATCTCAATTTTGTGTTGGAGAAACTCACTTCATCTCCTTTTGAACCTGCAGCTACAGCTGAGTTGAAGTTTTTGTCCTGGAAGACAGCTTTTTTTGTTGGCCATTACATCTGCTTGAAGGGTATCTGAATTACAGGCTCTAATGGCAGTTGAACCCTTCCTAATATTTCATAAGGACAGGGTCTCTTTGCGTACTAACCCTACCTTCATGCCTAAAGTGGTCTCAAATGTGGCCTTGAACCAGTCTATTCATCTGCCTACTTTTTATGCTGATCCCCAAAATAAAGGGGAAAAGATTTTGCATTCTTTGGATATTCACAGACAGTTGCGTTATTATTTGAGCAGAACTAAAGGGTTCAGGCAGTCTCAACAGTTGTTTGTTTCTTTTGCTTTGGGTACTCAGGGAAAACCTGTTTCTAAACAAACTATTTCTAAGTGGATTGGTCATTGTATTGCTTTTGTTATTCTCATCATGGTAAGGAGATTCCAGCTGGAATCAGACCTCATTCCACTAGGGCTACTGCCACTTCTACTGCTTTTCTGAGGGGCGTAGCTACTAAAGATATTTTGGAGGCAGCTACTTCGAGGTCCGTGGACACTTTCTCCAAACATTATCATCTCCTCTTTATTCCAAATCTAGGGCTGGGTTTGCCACTGCAGTTTTGCAGGGCATGTTAGCAGCTCCCAATGCTTTATGATTTTGCCAACCTCCCTTTCCCTTTGCTTTGGGATTCTACCCACAGGTTATGACTGCAGCAATGTGAGATGAAGAACATAGTACAGTTTTGTACCTACCATAAATGTAGATGTTCGAAGATCCACATTGCTGCAGTCCAATTTTCCCTCCCTCCTTCCCCACTGTAGTTTGAGGTGGTTGTGTGGTTTGGGTTGTAGTTATGGTTTGTACATGGGTGGTTGGATGTTTTTTGGCTATGGCCTTTCTTTTAGGGCCTTCTGACATCTGGGGCAAGAAAGACTGAGGATATGACGTCGGTCATGCGCTTTAGTACCACGGCGTACTGACGTCAGATCTAAGCGCCATGACCGACGCCAGCCTAACACTTTGGTATTCGGGCCGACCGAGGACAGCGGACTACCCACAGGTTATGACTGCAGCAATGTGGATCTTCGAACATCTACATTTATGGTAGGTACAAAACTGTACTTTTTTGTTATCACAATTGAGAAGTAAAATGTCGCAACCTGAACAACCAGACTTGAAGGAGTTGCAGGATTTGATGCATAGTGCAGAACAAGTGGGTAAACATACCTTACAATGTGGTTTTGATGCTCTAGAGGCCTCCTGTAGAGCTGCTGTTTACAGGATCAGTCATACGTAGGCATGCCTGGCTCAAGGAACAAACCTTACCAGATCATGTCAAAGCTAAATTACTAGATGCCCCTCTACAAAAGGATGTATTATTTGGTGCTAATGCTGAGGAGGTATTAAGGAAAATGGAGGAAAAGGCTAAATTAATGCAAACAGTGAAAGATTTTCTACAGGTACAACCCCCACGTTTCAGTAGAAATTGGCCTTCCAAAAATTGGTCCTTTCCAGCCACGGACAGACCCCAAAGAGGTAGATACAGGCACCCGAGGGGCAGAGGGCAATCCCAAGGATCGTTTAGAGGCAGACACTGGCAAGCTCCTACACAGAGGCGGTGAGGATAACTCGCAACCATTCAGAAAGCAAGCCCAATGACTTTCCCCTTTGCATGCCAAGCAAGACTCAAATGGCAGCACCATTAGGCGGAAAACTGGCATTATTTTCAAAAAATTGGCATATTGTCACAAAAGACAAATGGATCCTGGACATTATAAATAGAGGCTACAGATTCCATTTTCACACCCTTCCAAAAATGAGAGGCATGCCAAACCTGCCACACAATCAAAGGGCAGAGGCACAAAGATTAATTTCAGATCTCATAGACATGAAAGCTATTCAACAGGTACCTACGCACGAACAAGGTCAAGGTTTTTATTCCAGACTATTCCTGGTACCAGGGAAGGGAAAAGATTGGAGACCTATTTTGGACCTATCCATCCTAAACACATTTCTACTCGTACCAAAATTCAAGATGCTCACTCTACAGCAGCTTCTTCCCATGCTGGGCAAGGAGTCTTGGCTGGTAACATTGGACCTCAAGGAGGCATACCTGCATGTCCCAATCAGACAAAATTGCAGAAGATACCTCAGATTTCTTGCAGGTTCAACCCATTATCAATTCTCTGCGTTGCCCTTTGGCTTATCTACTGCACCCAGAGTGTTCACGAAATGCCTGGCATCAGTAATTGCCTACTGCAGATTTCAAGGGATACAAATATACCCCTATTTGGATGACTGCCTGATCCAAGCGGACAGCAAGCACATTCTTCTGAAACATCTGGCTTATGTGATAATGTTGTTGAATTCTCTGGGATACACAGTCAACAAAAAGAAATCAAGGCTAATACCCTCTCGGAAAATAATTTTCCTGGGTGCCAACTTGGACACACACACCCAGATGGCCTACCTCACGCCAGAGAAGCAGGGGCAACTAACTCAATACTTCAGAACACTAGCAAATTGCACCAGGCTGACTGCAAGGAAAATCCTGCAGGCTCTGAGATTCATGGCATCTTGCATCTTACTAATCCCATGTGCAAAGCTGCATATGAGGAAACTTCAATGGTACCTGAAAAACCTATGGTCTCAACACAGCCACAGCCTGGAAACAATAATACCACTAATTCCATGTCTTCAAAAGGAATTTCTGTGGTGGGCTCAAGCATGCCAAGCAAACACAGGTCTCCCATTCAGCAAGCTTCAAGCAAATCAAGTCATCACAACAGACGCCTCGGACTACGCCTGGGGGGCGCACATGACAGATCGGTGCATTCAGGGCAAATGGTCCCAAAAAGAAAAGCACCTACACATCAATCAAAAGGAAATGCTAGCAGTAATAAATGCTATTATAGCTTTCAAAGACCTCCTGCAACCAGGTCAACTATTGATAAGGACGGACAACACCACAGTAATGTGGTACATAAACAAACCGGGAGGAACCCATTCATACCCCCTATGCAGACTGGCCATGTCACTTTGGAACATGGTCCTGGACTTACAAATCGAACTACAAGCACAGTACTTGCCAGGCAAGGAAAACACGCTGGCAGACGACCTAAGCAGAAATATGACAGATCCACACGAATGGAAGTTGCATCCTCAAGTTTTTACAGAGATAATTCAAGCATGGGGAAGGCCAGACATAGATCTCTTTGCCTCCCACGAAAATCACCAATTGACAAAATTCTGCTCAAGGATTTTTATCCAAAGGCCTGGAGAGTGGACGCTCTCTCTTTCAGTTGGACTTCAATGACAGTTTATGCCTTCCCACCTCTTCCTCTGCTGCCCAAAGTTCTATTAAAAACCAGAGCAGACAGACCAAAGATGATTCTCATTGCTCCATACTGGCCAAGACAACACTGGTACCCACTCCTGAGGAGCCTGATGCATTCCCCACCATGGACCCTGCCTCTAATGCCTCTTCTGACTCAGCACAGCTTCAAAACTCTTCACAGTCAGCTAAAAACACTCAATCTAGCCGCATGGAAGATTCCTTAGCATCACAACAGACCCTACTGTCCAAGGAGGTGCAGGATGTCATTTTGGAGGCCAGAAGGCCGTCTATCAGAGAAGCTTACTCCGCAAAATGGAAACGGTTTTGTGTCTGGAATGAGAAAAAGGGCCAGGATCCTGGAAAACTGATTTTACCTTGCATATTACAGTATCTAGCTGAGCTGCTAAACAGTGGACTTTCTTTCTCCTCCATCAAAATCCATGCCTCAGCCATTTCTGCAGAATACAACACTGATCCACCCTTATTCTCTCACCCCCTCTTAAGACAGTTCCTCAGAGGGGCTAATAATCTCAAACCCCCAAGGAAACAACCAATACCTGCTTTGGGATCTCAATTTCTTTCTGGAAAAGCTGACCTTGCCTCCTTTTGAGCCAGCTGCCTCAACAGATTTGCAATACTTGTCCTGGAAAACAGCTTTCCTTCTGGCTATTACCTCAGCTCGTAGGGTATTGGAACTACAAGCTCTCATGGCTGTGCAGCCTTTCATCATCTTCCATCAGGACAGAGTTTCCTTACGAACCAACCCGTCCTTTATGCCAAAAGTGGTATCCAGGGTAGCTTTGAATCAGGCTATACACTTACCTACCTTTTATCCTAATCCTCAAAACAAAGGGGAGAGATTACTACATTCCTTGGACATCCACAGACAACTGCGTTATTATTTGGACAGAACAAAGCCTTTCAGGAAATCAGATCAGCTCTGTCCCCTATGCTATAGGAGCTCAAGGAAAGCCAATTTGCAAACAGACTATCTCAAAATGGATAGCCCACTGCATACGATTTTGCTATTCTTTTCATGGCAAAACTGTACCTACAGGCATGAGATCTCACTCCACAAGGGCCACGGCTACCTCTGCAGCTTTTCTCAGAGGAGTTCCTACCAAAGATATTTTGGAAGCAGCCACTTGAGTTCTGTGCATACCTTCTCCAAGCACTACCACCTTCCTTTATACTCCAAATCTAGAGCGGGCTTTGCCACTGCAGTCTTGCAGGGCATTCTGGCTCCTCCTAGTTCCACCTAGTGCCTACCACCCCTTTCTTAGCTTTGGGATTCTACCCATCTGTTATGACTGCAGCTGTATGCACGATGAACATAGTACAGTTTTGTACCTACCATAAATGTAGATGTTCGAGTGCTAATACAGCTGTAGTCCAGGTTTCCCTCCCTCCTTCCCCTCTTGGGACAGGCCTATTGGCTAACACCTCCTCATGCTACCTGATTGGGGTATTCATTCATGATGTATTTGCTTGCTCTACTGTATTTTGATTATATTGCATTGCTTTATCACACAAATTTATGTATTGCCTTCCTTCTGGGGGCACCTGACATCTGGGGCAAGAAAAACTGAAGAAAATGGCGTCTGCTGGTTATTTTGTACCCCTGGCGCACTGACGTCAGGGAAGAAGCGACGACAACCGATGCCGGACCTAGACTTTGGAATTCGGCCGACCGAGGACCCGCCTGACGGCAGGTGAACCCATCTGTTATGACTGCAGCTGTATTAGCACTCGAACATCTACATTTATGGTAGGTACAAAACTGTACTGTCTGGAACAAGACTACAAAGCCTGCTATAGCTGTTAGTCGTTTGCCCCAGAAAGTCTTCAGTCAAGACTTTACTCCCTTAACACACTCTGTTTAATACAGCATCTAAAATGCCTGGCTTAAGCAAAGATGGCAGAATCCCCAATATCCAACCTCGTCCTTCCCCCGAAGAAACTCTACTTAATGATGACTTGCAGCCTAACGTTTGAGTCAGATGTACTGGCTGAGGTTGTAGAAACTGGTATAGATCAAATACCCTGTTAGTTGCCCCCTACAGAGACCCCGTTGGAGGTTGGTATGGCTTCTGAGGCCTTGGAGGCTATGGATACCTCTAAACCACACCTTATTTTGGATAGACCACATGGAGTCCTTCAAATCCTAGACCAGTAAGAGGTTCCAGGTACTCTGACGTATGCCAGGGTTCTGAACCAGAGACTTGTTCAGGTGAATGTCTAGTCTTAAAAAAAAAAAAAAAAAAAAAAAAAAAAAAAGCGTGCAACTTCAGATTTATTTTTTTTCCCAGGCTTATTTAAAGCTATCTTGACCCTGTAGCCTCCTTTCATGACCCACCTGCCACAGTGTGCACCACAAATACGTAACCAAGATTCTTCCTCTGAGATGGACCAAGATGCAGACAGTTATCACTCTTTGGATTATTCTTCACAGATGCCTTCTGCAGAGCCTCCCATTGAGGCCTCCTTTGAAGAAACTATTCAGTATGTGATCCACTCTGAATGGCAATAAAGCTGATCTCTGTACAAAAAAGATACTATAGCCTTCAGGAATTGGGCACATTAACTCCTTCAGTTCCTTCAGTACTTAAGGCATACCAAGACTCCTTCCAGACAACATTTTTAGCTCCTGATGTTTAACCACCATTACCTAAAAGACCAGACAGGTCCAGTAAAGTGCCTGAGGACCTTAAATACCTGCATAAGAAACATGTAGCTAACCCTGCTACATATACTTTCCTCAGAAGAGCCTTCTAAGCTGCTGCTCAGTGCTAGCACCCTTCCTATAAGCAAGATAATAGGCCTATGGATAGGTGGGGGAAGAAGGGTCTACATCTTCTCCACCCTAGCATTCAGAGACATTTATTACAAGGCACAAAAAAAAAATATTTGCTCTCTGTACAGCAGTCTTTGCAAAAGGTTGTCAGACCCACAGTCCACGTATTGTAAGCATCAAATGCAGATCTTTCTGTCTCAAGCTACACAAATAGCCAGATACCGCATCATATGCAATATTATGCTGTGGATGCCACCTCCAGGGCTGCTGTTATGGGCTCAGTCATCAGATTTCAGGCATAGCTACACAGTCATCCCATCACAGAGGACTTCAAATCTAAAATCCCAAATTTGCCCTTGGACAAAAATCTCTTGATCCACAGCCTGCCAGTCTTCAAAGCAGTAGAAGAGCAAGGCAAGACTATGAAATATTTTAGACGAGATGTTCATCGTGTTACACTGCTGCAGTCATTACACTTGGGGTTATCCTGCCGTCAGGCGGTCCCTCAGTCGGCCAGAGTTCCAAAGTCTTGGTCCGGCGTCGGTTGCTGTCGCTTCTTCCCTGACGTCAATGCGCCCGGGGTATATAAGATGCAGCCAACGCCATTTTCTTCAGTCTTTCTTGCTGCGCGGTGCCCAAAGCAAAAGCAGTTCGCAAGTGCCGGTCGGCCGACTCCTGAGATTTGCATTCCGAATCCAGAACCGAAGTCTTCTACAAAGCTAAGTACCCCATTGGGGAAACGTTTTCTTGCCTCAGACCGATGTCAGTAAAAGTTAATTGTATTTCTTGTGGGAAGCAAATACCTCATAAGGATTCCATTCTTATTGCATCCCATGCCTAGGCCCAGACCACGACATTACAGGTTGTCGGTTTTGTGCTAGGTTTAACAAACGCACTATTAAACGTCTGTCTGATTTTGCCCGACATTATTTTGGCAGAAAATTTAATTACACCATGCCGCTGGAACTACCGACCACCGGAATACACAAAGAGCGCAAAGACAAGGACAGGCATCCGAGGCCCAAAACTGACGAAGCCTCTTCTAGGCCAGTCGCTGGTTCTCTGGTTTTCAGCGAGGCGCCTTTGCAGCCCCTGACGACTGCTTCTTTGGAAACACAGGCCACCTCTGACTCCCACGTGGAGATGACTGGGCCTTCGGACACACCAGATTTACGGCCTACCTAGATTAACCCTTCAAAGGGATCTGGAGTAGCTGAACAACCTGCAGCTTCAGAGGGTGCTTTCAGACCTACTCAGTTAACCATTCAATCTTCTGCTAAGTCTAAAACCTTTTAAAAACAAAGAAACAACTTCAACATTCACCAGGACAGGCCTCCATGCCTAAGAAACTAATTCTCAAAATGGCCGAAGACTTAATTAAATCTGATCAGGGGTCCCATCCTCCTCCTGATAAAAGGCCTAGACAGGATGCAGACTATGACTCATCCGACCAGGTGTCCATCTCTTCAGATTCATCCTCAGACCAAGGATACTCTTTACCCCCTTATGAGGATTCTGATGCTGAGGAATCAGTTCCTTCAGCCTGTCCACCAGAGGACTTCTCATTTGGGGAAACCTTACATACCATGAGGGAGCATTTCCATTGGGAGGGCCAGGATTATTCAGAATCCAAGAAAAGGCACAGATTTTCTTTTTATTACCTCAACACAGACCCTTTGCAATTATGTCAGTGTTAGATATTGTGGATGATGTGTATTCTGAATCCAGTTTAAATCCTGATTCCTTACCTCCTGCTCCAGTTAAGCCAGACAGATACTACAGAGTCCCTGACTCTCACAAATTTCTTTATAAAAGCTCTGTTGCCGATCCTGAAACTGTTTCCCAGGGTACCAAAGGGGTAAAGGCCTGTACAGCAAAAAATCCAGTCCCCTCTGACGGAGATTCCAGAGCATTAGACAGATGGGGGAAGAAAGTATATACATCTGCAACTTTAGCAATGAGGGCCTTAAATTGCCAATTTCACGTGCTTAAATATCATCAGTATTTGATGTCTCAGTTGAAACAAAAAATGCTTCCAAATTCAGATCCTCCTAACTATAAGGAAATGCAGGATTTATTGCATGCAGCTGAACAAGTGGGAAAACATACTTTGCAATGTGGTTTTGATTCATTAGAGGCCTCCTGTAGAGCAGCAGTTACAGGGTCTGTCATTAGAAGACATGCTTGGTTAAAAGAGCAGACTTTACCAGATCATGTTTAAGCACAATTATTGGGTGCACCTTTGCAGCAGGATGTTTTATTTGGAGTTAAGGCAGAAGAGGTATTAAAGAAAATGGAGGATAAGGCAAAATCTATGCTAACGGTGAAGGATTTCTTATAGGTTCAGCCTCCTCGAATTAGCAGAAATTGGCCAACAAAGAATTGGTCCTTTCCATTTACAGACTGACCTTAAAGGGGCAGATACAGACGTCCAAGAGGCAGAGGTCAACCACAAGGTACTTACAAGCCTCGACAATGGGGTGCTTCAACCCAGAAAGAAGGGGAAGACTGGCCTCAACCTATCTCACTAACAGGAAGCAAGCTGTCCTCTGGGATAACAAACTCTCATCTCTTCTACCAATCTCCCTTGGAGTTCCCCAAGGCTCTATTCTTGGACCACTTCTTTTCTCCCTCTTTATAAATGACTTACAAGTAGCCATTCCTCAGGCTACCTGCATTCAATATGCTGATGACTCCACTCTTATTTGCTCTGCTAAATCCATTTCTGAACTTCAAACTAACACTCGAGCTGTATTTTCTAAAGTTGAAACTTGGTTCCTAAAACGCTGTCTACTCCTAAACGCAAAAAAGACCAAACTACTTCTTTTAAACCTACTACCAGATCCCCTTCACTTGACTTCTCCATTGTGTCAAATAATGGTACCATTATATCACCTGACTCTACTACCAAATTGCTAGGTGTCACGATTGATAACAATCTCTCCTTGACCTTCATATCAACAATACCATTAAATCTGTAAACAGGAAACTTGGCTCTCTATATAGAATCAAAACTTTTTAACTTTCCTGCAAAAGTGAATCTTGCCCACTCACATCTTATTTCCACACTTCTCTATGCCTCACCTATCTACACTAATCTTAAGAAAAATAATCTCTAAACTATCCACCTCCTACAATAACATAGCTAGATTTGTTACTGGAAAACAATTTAGAACCCACCATTGTCAGAATCTGCAACAACTTAACTGGCTTGAACTGACAAACATGTTGCTTCTATCCCAACTTACGTTTGTCCAAAGAGCCTTTTACCAACCTCTTAATACACCTGCTCTTTCTAACCTCTTAAGCCCTTACTCAAACCTGAACTCTCTCCGCTCTTCTAACAAACTGCTAGTTACCTTAACCAAATCTAATAACCTTATGGTGATTCCTTTACGCAAATGCCATTGGGAAACATTGGAATAAACTTCCTCGAACTCACTTCAATTGCATCTACCGCTCTGTTTAAACAAAACTAAAAGTCCACCTTAATAACCACTGGACATGTTCCTGCTCAAAACCTGATTAAAATTTTCTTGACTCTTTCTCCTCCTCTTGGCTATTTGTCTCTCTCTTTCTAGCAATACTTATCTCTTCTATCTTGTACTTTGTTTTGCAAAATGTTCTCTCTTTGTCTTGGTCTCTTGCTTTCTCTAATCTTACTTTCTCTAATTGATTCCAAAGATGAAATTATGTTGAACTTTTGGTTTATACCTTTAAATATAATTAGTTTATTCAGGTCTTGAGTAAATACCTACCTCTTTTTTAAATCTGATTGTAAATCTGTTACTATGTATTTGTTGTTTTTGTTGTATCCGTCCTGTCTACATGTGGAGCTTTTCTCCCCGGGCCTCTACTGAAAATGGAAATATATCCAGTTAGACTAGCCCAGTTAACAAATGTAAAATAAATAAAATAAATAAAATTATTAAAAAACAGCCCCAATGACTTCCCACTACAGCTGCCAGACACTTCTCTCTTGGCAGCCCCCTTGGGGGGAAAACTGGCACTTTTCTGTCACAATTGGCATATGATCACCAAAGACAAATGGGTTCTCAACATTGTATCTCAAGGTTACAGGTTACACTTTCACACTCTGCCAAGGTTAAAAGGAATGCCAAATCTGCCACCAAATCAATGGGCAGAGGCTCAAAGACAAATTACAGCACTCATGGACGTGAGAGCTATTCAAAAAGGTTACCAACACAGGAGCAAGGACAAGGATTTTACTCAAGACTCTTTCTGGTGCCCAGAAAAGACAAAGCCTGGAGGCCCATTTTGGATCGTTCTTCTCTAAACACTTAACCTGGATGTTCCAAAATTCAAACTGTGGACACTACAGCAGCTTCTTCCCATGCTGGGCAAGAAAGCTTGGCTCGTAACTTTGGACCTCAAGGAGGCATACCTGCATGACCCTATCAGACAAAATTGCAGATGATACCTCAGATTCTTAGCAGGTTCAATGCATTACCAAATGTTCATCGTGCATACAGCTGCAGTAATCACATATGGGTTCTCTGCCGTCAGGCGGTCCCTCGGTCGGCCGAATTCCAAAGTCTTGGTCCGGCGTCTGTTGTCGTCGCTTTCTCTTCTGACGTCAGTGAGGCCAGATTATATAAGACACAGCCGACGCCATGTTCTTCAGTCTTTTTTGCCGCGCGGTGCCCGAAGCAGAAGCAGTTCGCAAGTGCCTGTCGGCCAGCTCCTGAATTACGAATATTTTGGAATCCGAAGTCTTCATTAAAGCTAAGTACCCCGTTGGGGAAACTTTTCTTGCCTCAGACCGATGTCAGAAAAAGTTAATAATTGTATTTCATGTGGGAAGCAAATACCGCATAAGGATTTCCATTCCCGCTGCATACCTTGTTTGGTCCCAGACCACGACGTCTCGGGCTGTAGCTTTTGCGCTACCTTCAATAAACGCACTATTAAGCGTCGGGCGGAGTTCGCCCAGCACTACTTTGGTAAAGCTTTTGATTATAAAATGTCTTCGGACACTCCGACTACCGTTTTGACTAAAAAACGCAAAGAAAAGGACCGACACGCAAGGCCCGCGGTCCCCGCCGACACCACGCCAAAACAGGCTACACGTGGTCCGGTTCTCAGTGAGACGCCTTTGCAGTCCCTGACTACCGACGACACTTCTTTGGCAGTGTCCTCTGTACCCGAGACCGCTGGGTCTTTGGCCCTTTCCCAGACTACAACCAAAGCCTCTGCTAATGTTGAGCCTACTAATGTGGACAGGTCCACCTCCACCCATGGTGTATTTAGGCCCTCATCTTCTTTTTCAATTAAGGCCTTTACTAAATCCAAAGCAGCCAGGCAGCCCATGAGGCCTGTTGTACAGGGCCCATCTCCAGGTCCCATGCCTAAAAAACAGATGCTTAGAATGGCTGAGGATTTAATTACTCTTATCAGAGGTTCTCAACCCCCTCCAGACAAGAGACCGAGAGTGGAGGAAGATTTTCCCTCTTCTGATCAGGGATCCATTTTATCAGAACATTCTGATGCAGAGGAACACTCTTACTCTCCTTTTGAGGATTCGGATGCAGAACAGTCCATTCCCTCTGTATCCCCTCCTGAGGATTTTTCCTTTGGGGAAACCTTACACACCTTGAGGGAACACTTCCATTGGGAAGGCCAAGACTTTTCAGATTCCAAGAAAAGAGTTAGGGAATTTCTTTTGTTACCTCAACACAGACCTCTGGCTATACCCCCTGTTTTGGACATACTGGATGATGTCTATTCGGAGGCTTGTCTTAACCCGGATTCTCTGCCTCCTGCACCAGTCAAACCTGATAGGTATTACAGAGTACCCAGCTCTCACCAATTTCTCTTCAAAAGCCATAATGCTGACCCTGAAACCATTTCGCAAGGCCCCAAGGGATTGAAGGCCTCCACTGCCAAAAATCCACTTCCTGCAGAAAGGGAATCAAGATCTTTGGAAAGGTGGGGGAAAAGGTATATACCTCGGCCACCCTAGCCATGAGGGCTTTAAATTGTCAGTTTCATATGCTTAAATATCAACAGTTCCTGTTATCACAATTGAGGAACAAAATGTCTCAACCTGAACAACAAGATTTAAAGGAGTTACAGGATATGATGCATAGTACAGAACAAGTGGGTAAACACACTTTACAATGTGGTTATGATGCCCTAGAGGCCTCAAGTAGAGCGGCAGCTACAGGATCAGTCATTCACAGACACGCTTGGCTTAGGGAACAAAATTTACCTGATCATGTGAAAGCTAAACTTCTAGATGCTCCTTTACAAAAGGATGTGCTGTTTGGTACTAATGCTGAGGAGATGCTACTGAAAATGGAAGAAAAAGCCAAATCTATGCAAACTGTCAAAGCTTTCTTACAGGTCCAACCACCACGTTTTAGCAGAAATTGGCCTTCAAAAAACTGGTCCTTTCCAGCCACTGACAAGCCTCAAAGAGGTAGATAGACGCACAAGGGGCAGAGGGCAATCACAAGGATCATGTAGAGGCCGACAATGGCAAACTCCAGCACCAAGAGGTGGCGAAGACAGTGCACAACAATACAGGAAGCAAACCCAATGACTCCCTCATTTTCATGCCAAGCATGTCTCAGCTGGCAGCACCTTTGGGAGGAAAACTAGCACTATTTGCAAGCAATTGGCATATTGTCACAACAGACAAATGGATCCCTGGACATTATAAACAGAGGCTACAAATTTCAATTTCACACTCTTCCAAAAATGAGAGGCATGCCAAACCTGCCACAAAATCAAAGGGCAGAGGCACAACTGCAAATTTCAAAGCTCATAAGCATGCGAGCTATTCAAGAGGTACCTACCCACCAACAAGGTCAAGGTTTTTATTCAAGACTTTTCCTGGTACCAAGGAAAGGAACCGACTGGAGACCCATTTTGGACTTATCCACCCTAAACACATTTCTAATCGTACCAAAATTCAAGATGCTCACATTACAGCAGCTTCTTCCCATGCTGGGCAAGGAGTTCTGGCTGGTAACATTGGACCTCAAGGAGGCATACCTGCATGTCCCAATCAGACAAAGCTGCAGAAGATACCTCAGATTTCTTGCAGGTTCAATCCACTATCAATTCTCTGCATTGCCCTTTGGCTTATCTACTGCGCCCAGAGTATTCACAAAGTGCCTGGCATCAGTGATTGCCTACTGCAGACTTCAAGGGATACAAATTTACCCTTATCTGGATGACTGCCTGATCCAAGCCGACAGCAAGAACATACTTCTGGAACATCTGGCATATGTAACACGGTTACTGCTTTCTCTGGGATATACAATCAACAAAGAGAAATCAAGGCTAACACCATCCCAGAAAATAATTTTCCTGGGTGCCAACTTGGACAAAAACACCCAGATGGGGCCTACCTTACACCAGAAAAACAAGGGCAACTATCTCAGTACTTCAAAATACTAGCAAAAAGTACCAGGCTTACTGCAAGGAAAATCCTGCAGGCTCTGGGATTCATGGCATCTTGCATTCTATTAACCCCATTTGCAAAGCTGCATATGAGGAAACTTCAATGGTACCTAAAAAACCTATGGTCTCAACAGTCACAGTTTGGAAACAATAATACCAATAATTCCATGTTTGCAAAAGGAATTTCTATGGTGGGCCCAAGCATGTCAAGCAAACAAAGGCCTCCCATTCTGCAAGCCTCAGGCAAAACAAGTCATAACCACAGACGCCTTAGACTACGCCTGGGGGGCGCACATGACGAACAGGTGCATTCAGGGCAAATGGTCCCAAAAAGAAAAGCACCTTCACATCAATCAAAAAGAAATGCTAGCAGTAATAAATGCAATTACAGCTTTCAAGGACTTCCTGCATCCAGGACAATTACTGATAAGAACAGACAACACCACGGTAATGTGGTACATAAACAAACAAGGAGGAACACATTCATACCCCTTGTGCAGACTAGCCATGACTCTTTGGAACTTGGCTCTGGAAAGACAAATCGAACTTCAAGCACAGTACTTGCCAGGATTGGAAAACACACTGGCAGACAATCTAAGCAGAAAAATGACAGATCCACACGAATGGAAGTTACATCCTCGGGTGTTTGCAGAAATAATCCAAGCATGGGGGAGGCCAGACATAGATCTTTTTGCCTCCCACAGGAATCATCAATTGGAAAAGTTTTGTTCAAAGACTTTTCGCCCAAAGGCCTGGAGAGTGGACGCCCTTTCATTCAGTTGGACAGCATGGACAGTTTACGCATTCCCACCTCTGCCTCTTCTGCCCAAGGTGCTTTTGAAAGCAAGAACAGACAAACCGAAGATGTTACTGATTGCTCCAGATTGGCCAAGGCAACACTGGTACCCACTCCTGAGGAGCCTAACACATACTCCTCCCTGGTCCCTGCCTCTAATGCCTCTTCTACTGACTCAGCACAGCTACAAAACTCTTCACAGTCAGCTGAAAACACTCAATCTCGCTGCATGGAAAATTCCTTAGCACCACAACAGAACCTACTCTCCAAGGAGGTACAGGATGTCATTTTGGAGGCCAGAAGGCCAGCTACAAGAAAAACTTACTCCGCAAAATGGAAGCGGTTTTGCTCTTGGAATGAGAAAAAAGGCCAGGACCATAGAAAACTGAACTTGCATCCGGTATTACAGTACCTAGCGGAGCTATTGAACAATGGACTTTCTTTTTCTTCCATAAAAATCCATGCCTCAGCCATCTCTGCAGAATTCAACACTGATCCTCCTTTATTTTCTCACCCACTCTTATGACAGTTCCTCAGAGGGGCTAAGAATATAAGACCACCAAGGAAACAACCAATACCAGCCTGGGATCTTAATTACATACTAGAAAAATTAACATTGCCTCCTTTTGAACCAGCTGCCTCAACAGATTTGCAATATTTGTCCTGGAAGACAGCCTTCCTTCTGGCCATCACTTCAGCTCGTAGGGTTTCTGAACTTCAGGCCCTCATGGCGGTGCAGCCCTTTCTCATTTTCCATCAGGACAGGGTTTCCCTTCGTACCAACCCATCATTTATGCCTAAAGTGGTATCCAGGGTAGCTTTAAATCAAGCCATACACCTACCCACCTTTTACCCCAATCCTCAAAACAAAGGGGAAAGGCTGCTACACTCCTTAGACATCCATAGGCAGCTTCGTTATTATTTGGACAGAACAAAGTCCTTCAGGAAATCAGAACAACTCTTTGTGTCTTATGCTGTACGGGCTCAAGGGAAGCCAGTTACAAATAGGCCACTGCATACGGTTTTGTTATTCCTATCATGGGAAATCTGTTCCTACAGGTATCAGATCACACTCCACCAGGGCCACAGCTACCTCTACAGCCTTCCTCAGAGGAGTTCCTACCAAAGATATTCTGGAGGCAGCCACTTGGAGTTCTGTACATACCTTCACAAAACACTACCACCTGCCTTTATATTCCAGAACCAGAGCAGGCTTTGCCACTGCTGTTTTGCAGGGCATTCTGGCTCAACCCAGTTCCTCCTAGTACCTACCACCCTGTGCGTAGCTTTGGGACTCTACCCATCTGTGATTACTGCAGCTGTATGCACGATGAACATAGTACAGTTTTGTACCTACCATAAATGTAGATGTTCGAGTGCTAATACAGCTGCAGTACAGGTTTCCCTCCCTCCTTCCCCACTTGGTAAAGGCATGAGGCCTAGCAACCTCTTCATGCTACCTGACTGGGTTATCCGGCTATGTTTTATTTGCTTGTTACCACTGATTTTGGATTATATTGCATTGCTTGTATATGTATATAAGCACTATTTAGGTATTGCCTTCCTTCTGGGGGCACCTGACATCTGGGGCAAGAAAGACTGAAGAACATGGCGTCGGCTGTGTCTTATATACTCTGGCCTCACTGACGTCAGAAGAGAAAGCGACGACAACCGATGCCGGACCAAGACTTTGGAATTCGGCCGACCGAGGGACCGCCTGACTGCAGAGAACCCATATGTGATTACTGCAGCTGTATTAGCACTCTAACATCTACATTTATGGTAGGTACAAAACTGTACTTTCTCTGCACTGCCCTTTGGCTTATCTACTGCGCCCAGGGTCTTTACAAAATGCCTGGCACCAGTAATTGCATTTTGCAGACAAAAAGGAATTCAAATTTACCCATACTTGGATGATTGCCTTATTCAAGCAGAGAGCAAAGACTTTCTTCTAAAGCATCTGGCGTTTGTAAAAAGATTGCTAATTTGCCTAGAATACACAGTAAACGAAAAGAAATCAAAACTAGTGCCCTCACAAGAGATGATATTCTTGGGTGCCAGCTTAAATACAACGGCCCAGATGGCTTATCTCACGCCAGACAAGCAAGGACATCTGACTCAATATTTCCAATTGATGGCAACAAAGACTCAACTCCCTGCAAGAAAAATTCTGCAGGCCTTGTTACATAGCATCTTGCATACTACTAATTCCATATGCCAGACTGCATATGAGGAAATTACAATGGTACCTAAAGAGTGTCTGGTCTCAACACTGTCACAGTTTGGAAACAGTAATACCACTTATTCCTTGCCTTCAGCAGGAGTTTCGATGGGCGCAAACCTGTCACCTCAACAAGGGACAGCCTTTCACTCAACCCACAGCCAGGCAAACACTGATAACAGATGCTTCGGATTATGCCTGGGGCACACACATGGCAGGAAAATGTATTCAGGGCAAGTGGCCCGCAGAACAAAGGCATCTTCACATCAATCAAAAAGAGATGCTAGCTGTACAAAATGCCCTTATAGCTTTCAAGAACCTTTTGCATCCAGGACAACTACTACTAAAGACGGACAACACCACAGTTATGTGGTACATAAACAAGCAAGGGAGCACTCATTCATATCCCCTCTGCAGACAAGCCATGACCTTGTGGAACACAGCTCTAACCTATCAAGTTCATCTGCAAGCACAATTCCTGCCAGGAGAGAAAAACACACTGGCAGACGACTTAAGCAGAAACATCACTGATCCGTACGAGTGGAGTTTACATCCACAAATATTCAGAATGATAACACAAAAGTGGTGAAGCCCGGACATAGATCTGTTTGCATCCCCAATGAATTGCCAGCTACAGAAATTCTGCACAAGGACTTACCACCCACAAGCATGGAAAGTGGATGCCCTGTCATTCAGCTGGAAAAACCTACAAGTATATTCTTTCCCACCACTACCTCTCCTTTCAAAGGTAGTCATAAAAGCCAGGCAAGAAAAGCCAACGATCCTGATTGCCCCAGACTGGCCACGCCAGCACCGGTACCCAATCTTAAAGAACTTTAGCACAAGGTCCACCGTGGATTTTGCCTCAAATCCCACATCATCTGACTCAGCAAAACAATCAGATACTTCACAGCCAGCTCAAGACTTTAAACCTGGCTGCATGGCAGATTCCATATTCAAACAAGCAATGCCTCTTTCCAAAGCTGTTATGGATGTCATTCTGGAGGCCAGAAGGCCTAGCACCAGGATAGCCTATTCGGATAAATGGAAGAGATTCTGTGCCTGGAACCAGGCTCACAGCCTTGACCCTCTTGTCCCAAATATTCCTTAGATACTACAGTACTTGACCGAGATGCTGGACAAAGGCCTCTCCTTTTCATCCATTAAGATCCATGTCTCTGCCATTTCTGCTCATTACAACACGGACCCACTAATTTTTTCTAATCCTTTGCTAAAACAATACCTCAGAGGGGCTATAAACATAAGACCGCCCCATAGAGCACCAACTCCAACTTGGGACCTCAGCTTCGTCTTGGAAAAATTAACTTTACCTCCTTTTTGAGCCAGCTAACTCAGCAGACTTAAAATATGTCCCTTGGAAAACAGCTCTGCTCCTGGCAATAACCTCAGCATGAAGAGTTTCAGAATTACAGGCACTAATGACAGTGGAACCTTTCATCATTTTCCACCAAGGTAGGGTGTCTTTAAGAACAAACCCTACTTTTATGCCAAAGGGGTGGTATCAAGTGTGGCTCTAAACCAAACGATTCACTTGCCAACTTTTTATCCAAATCCACAGAATAAAGGGGAAAGTCTTCTGCATTCTTTGGACATACACAGGCAGTTACGCTTCTACTTGGACAAAACGAAAGCTTTCAGGAAAACTTAGCAGTTGTTTGTAGCATATGCTGCAGGAGCACAGGGAAAAGCCATTTCAAAACGGATAGAACACTGTATACGTTTCTGTTATACACACCATGGGAAAACTGTACCTAACAGCATTAGGTCTCATTCCACTAGGGCAACAGCCACTTCAACTGCCTACCTCAGAGGAGTACCTACCAAGGACATTTTGGAAGCAGCAACATGGAGTTCTGTACATATCTTCACCAAGCATTACCATCTGCCTCTTTACTCTAAATCCAGAGGTGGCTTTGCCACTGCAGTGCTGCAGGTCTTTATAGCCACCCCTAATGCCTTATAGAACCAGCTACCATACCTCAGCTATGGGATTCGACCCAAGTGTAATGACTGCAGCAGTGTAACACGATGAACATAGTACAGTTTTGTACCTACCATAAATGTAGATGTTCGAGTGTATACACTGCTGCAGTCTAGGTATCCCTCCTTCCCCTCTTACTTGCTGGTACATACCTAAGCCTTCTACCCTTTGCTACCTATGGGGAGTATTTGCTGGTAATTGAAAGTTTTTTTTTTTGATTGCTTTTCTTATGTATGTTTTATTAGCAATTTACATTGCCTACCTTTTTGGGGGCACCTGACATCTGGGGCAAGAAAAACTGAAGAAAATGGCATCTGCTGCAGCTTATATACCCCTGGCGCACTGACGGGGAAGAAGCAACAGCAACCGATGCCGGACCAAGACTTTGGAACTCTGGCCAACTGATGGACCGCCTGACGGCAGGATAACCCCAAGTGTAATGACTGCAGCGGTGTATACACTCGAACATCTACATTTATGGTAGGTACAAAACTGTACTTTCTACTTCATTCCCTAGATGCAGTGGGATCTACCCTGTCAAATCTATTGCTTTTAAGAGGTCCACCTAAAAAACAGCAAGAAAGGTTTTGGGAGAAACCACATAGGAAATCACTTTTCGGGAAGGCTACCTTTGGAAGCAAAAAACCTGACTACCTTCCCAACCTACCCCTCTGTCTCCACCCCCTCTGCTCTTCTGTCTAAAAGACTTCATCTCTTCTCTTTTTGGAAATGGAAACTACAGATAGATGGGTTCTGACAGTCATCAAAAAAGACTATGCCGTGTTGTGAGAAAACATTCCCTCTCTAAAGGGCCTGCCTCTTCCACCACTCAACCAGCTTCCGTTGCTCTATAGATCAGGGCACCATAGAGTGCTAGCATCCTTCATAGGAAAAGGTTTCTATTGCAGAATTTCCGGTACCAAGGAAGGACAATGGAGACCCACTCTGGATATAACCCTTTCCTGAAAGTCCCTACTTTCAAAATGCTCTCTTCACACCTTCCTGCCCTTCGTTCATCCTCACGCCTTTCTGGTATCCTTAAATCTAAAGGACGCCTACCTTCACATTCCTATTTGAGTCTCTTGCTGGAAATTCTTGATTCATCTGTGGGGCATCACAGAAAAGTTGTGAGGAGGGTGCGTGCTGACGTCTGTTTTGTGCCCAACATCTGTTTTTGGCCAATTGTCCACAGACGCAGGACATCACACGCACCCTAGCGGTAGCATGCATCTTCTGTAAAATGGCCGGATGTACTAAAGTCACCAGAGCCAAACTCCCTTGTGTTATGAATGCAGCAGCATATTAATGGGACATTGGCTCTTTCTCCTGAAGGAGCACATAAACTTGAAAGAAATGAAAGCTCTTTGCCAGGCACATTGATGGCATACACAGACACCACAGTTGTGTGGTATTTAGTCAGAGGGGCACAAGGTCTTGCCCATTGTGCACATTAGCACAGGAGGCTTGGCACCTAGCCGCAACAGCCGCATACATTTCCTTACAGGTGAATGTGCTTGTGGATGCCTTAAACAGGTCCCTGGAGGACCCTCATGAATGGACCCTGAACAGATAGGTTTTGAAAGCATTTAGGCGCCAGTGGGGTACACTATGAATAGACCTCTTACTTTCCCCAGAAAACCACCAGATGTCCTTCAAGGATGCATCTGCAGTCCTTACAAATGGGTTGTCCTGTCGTCAGGCAGCCCTTCGGTCGGCCGGATTCCAAAGTCTGGGTCTGGCCTCGGCTGGTGTCGCTCTTCACCCGACCTCATAGCTGCAGTTCTTCTGGTATAAAGGCATCAGCCAACGCCATTTTCCTCAGTGTTTCTTGCCACGTGGCGCCCGAAGCAGAAGCTGTTCGCAAGTGCCGGTCGGTCAGATCCAGAGATTACTACTACCGAATACTACTTCGAAGACTTCTAAAAAGCTAAGTACCCCGTTGGGGACTCTCTTGCCTCAGCCGATGTCAGAAAAAGTGAATAACTGTTTAACATGTGGGAAACAAATACCTCATAAAGATTTCCACTCTTACTGCTTACCTTGTTTAGGCCCAGACCACGACGTAGCAGCTTGTTTAGCCTGTGCTTCTTTCAACCGACGGACGCTTAGACGTCGGTCGGAGTTTGCTGAACAGTTTTTCGGCTCAGATTTTGCGTACATAATGCCGTCGGATCCTCCGACTTCACAAGTTAAGAAACGCAAAGAAAAGGACCGACACTCGCGGTCCGCGGTTTCGGCCGAAACCGCGGTTAAGCAAACCGCGAGTGTCTCGGTTTCGGCCGAAACTGAGCAAACGGTTCTATCTTCAGCCGAATCCATGACTACTACCGAGGCCCCTTCTAACCTGGTTGAATCGGCCTCTGAAATTCAACCTGCTACTGTGGTTTCACAAGAATTATCGGACACCATCCCTTTGGATGTTTCAACCCCTGCACGTGGTGCTGCTAGGCCGCCTGCAGCCATGTCCATAAAGGCCTTTGCCAGGGCTAAAGCAGCCAAAACTTCTAAGTCTGTGCCTGTTAAGCCCCCCTCTCACAGGCTCAGTTCCAGTTCCCAAATGCTCACGCTGGCAGAGGATCTCATCTCTTTAATAAGGGGATCCCAACCTCATCCAGACAGGGCCTCTCAACCTCCTCCAGAAAAGAGACCTAGAGCAGAGCCCCCTGAGCCAGTGTCCTCAGATGATTCTTCTGATACAGACCATCCAGAGGCTCCTTTTTCAACTTATGAAGACTCCGATGCTGAGGAATCGATTCCTTCTGCCTCTCCACCAGAGGAATTTTCCTTTGGGGAAACCTTACATGCCATGAGAGAGCAATTCCAATGGCAGGGGCAAGATTTCTCAGATTCAAGGAAAAGGCTTAGGACTTTTTTGCATTTACCAGAACATAGGCCTTTAGCTATTCCTCCAGTTCTTCCTGTTGTAGATGATGCATTTAATGATGCTTGCACTGCTCCTGATACTTTGCCTCCAGCCCCTGCTAAGCCCAATAGGTTCTACAGGGTCCCGGACACACATCACCATTTATACAAGGCTCCTTTTGCAGATCCCGAGACTATCTCCCAGGGGCCTAAGGCAGTAGCCGACCTCAGTTAAAACCCTCTCCCTCTGAAAGGAATCCAGGTCCTTAGAGATGGGGTAAAAAGTATACACCTCTGCTACTCTCTCAGCTAGGGCATTGAACTGTCAGTTTCATATGATCCAATACCAGGAGTTTATGCTTGATCAGTTAACTAAGAAACTGTCCTCTGATGATTCTTTAGATAAGAAATATGTTCTAGAAATGGTGCATAACATTCAGCAGGTTAGTAACCATTCTTTAAAATGTGGCTATGATGCACTGGAGGCTTCCTTTAGATCAGCCATGACTGGCACAGTTATAAGAAGGCATGCATGGTTGAAAGAACAGGTCTTGCCGGATCATGTTAAAGCAAAACTATTAGATGCTCCTATGGATAAGGTCAGTTTATTTGGTTCTCCTGCTCAGCAGGTACTGAAGAAAATGGAAGAGAAGGCAAAATCTGTACAAACAGTGAAAGATTTCTTACAGGTTCAGCCTCCAAGGTTTAGCAGGAACTGGCCTTCCAAAAATTGGTCCTTTCCAGACTCCTCTAAAACACAGAGAGGCAGGAATAGTCATTCAAGAGGCAGAAATCAATCCAGAGGAGGTGCCTACAGGGGACGCCAGTGGCAAGGTAACAACCAGCGAGGCACAGACACAACTACTACCACTGCAACAGGACAATCACAGTGACTTGGCTCTGGCACCGCCTACCAGGGAACAAATAGCAGCACCCTTAGGCGGAAAGTTAGCCTTATTTTCAAAAAACTGGCACTACATCACAAGAGACAAGTGGATTTTGCAAACTATAGACCAAGGCTACAGGTTTCATTTCCATACTTTACCAGGAAAAAGAGGAATGCCAAACCTACCACCAAATTAAAAGACAGAAGCTCTAAAACAAATAGCTCAATTAGCAAAGATGAGAGCTGTGGAAAGGGTACCATCTATGGAACAAGGAAAGGGATTTTACTCCAGACTATTCCTGGTACCAAGAAAAGAGAAAAATTGGAGGCCTATTCTCGACCTGTCCGCTTTAAACACATTCATCATTGTTTCAAAATGCTGACCCTACAGCAACTTCTTCCCATGCTGGGCAAGGAGTATTGGCTGGTGACTCTAGATCTCAAGGAGGCATACCTGCACGTCCCCATACGACCGAATTGCAGAAGATACCTCAGATTTCTTGCAGGATCAGAGCATTATCAATTCTCAGCATTGCCCTTTGGCTTATCTACTGCGCCCAGAGTGTTCACGAAATGCCTGGCATCAGTAATCACTCACTGCAGGCTTCAGGGAATCCAAATATATCCATACCTGGACGACTGCCTGATACAAGCGGACAACAAAAACAAGCTAACAGAAGACTTACAAAGAGTCATTTGCATACTGCAAGCCCTGGGATATACAGTCAATATAAAGAAATCAAGACTGATACCATCCCAAAGAATAACTTTCTTAGGTGCAGAATTGGACACAGTAAAACAGATGGCATTCCTAACTGCAGAAAAACAAGAACAACTTCCTCTCTACTTCTTGGCATTAACAAAGCAGAACAAACTAACAGCAAGGAAAGTACTACAGGCCTTGGGCTTCATGGCATCCTGCATAATCCTGGTCCCTCATGCCAGACTGCATATGAGAAAGCTACAGTGGTAACTGAAGAATTTATGGTCTCCACACAGGCACAGCCTAGAAACCGAAATACCACTAATCCCATGCCTAAAACAAGAGTTCCTATGGTGGGCTCAGGCATGCCAGTCAAACCCAGGTTTGCCCTTCCACAGCATTCAACCAAGCCAAACCATCACAACGGACGCCTCAGACCTCGGTTGGGGGGCCCACATGCTGGACAAGTGCATACAAGGCTTATGGACTCCAGATCAGCTGCACCTGCACATAAACCAAAACGAAATGCTGGCAGTAAAACTAGCAATCCAGAATTTCAGACCATTCCTCCAGGAAGGACAGTTGATAAGGGCAGACAACACCACAGTCATGTGGTACATCAACAAACAGGGAGGCACTCATTCATACCCTCTATGCCGGATGGCACTGGACCTATGGAATATGGCTCTGAGCTACAACATTCAGTTACAAGCAATTTTTGTACCGGGAAAAGAAAACATCCTAGCAGACATATTAAGCAGAACTACCTCGGATGCTCACGAATGGATGCTACACCCGGACATCTTCAAGGTCATCACAAGGAAATGGGGACTACCACAAATAGACCTATTCGCATCCCCACTCAATCACCATCTCAAGAAATTCTGCACAAGGACGTACCACCCACTTGCTTGGAAGATGGACTCTCTATCCTTCAGTTGGAAAGGCCTGACAGCATATGCATTCCCACCTCTTCCTTTGATGCACAAGGTGCTATTGAAAATCAAAGAGGAACGTCCAAGGATCATTCTGATAACTCCAGACTGGCCAAGACAACATTGGTACGCATTACTGAGGAGCATGTCTCGGGGGAAAATGTGGACACTACCCCTGATTCCTTTGCTGTTAACTCAGAGCGGCTACAACACCCTGCATCCAAACCTGAAAACTGTGCAGCTGACTGCCTGGAACATTACATAAGAGCAACTAACCCAGATTTATCCCAAAGGGTTAAAGACATTATCCTTGAGGCCCGCAGACCCTCAATAAGAAGGAACTATGCAGGGAAATGGAAAAGGTTTCTCATTTGGAGTACTGAAAAGGGAAAAGATGTGTCAAAGGTAGACATTGCCAACATCCTAGAGTATTTGGCAGAGCTTTTCCATACAGGCCTGTCCTATTCCTCCATCAAGATACATGCATCAGCTATTTCTGCAGAATACAGCTTTGATCCCCCTGTCTTCTCGCATCCTCTACTCAGGCAGTTTCTGAGAGGAATTAAAAATGTAAAACCTCCTAGGAAACCACCATTACCAGCATGGGACTTGAACTTTGTGCTAGAAAAATTGACACTCCCCCCTTTCGAACCAGCAGCAACAGCAGATCTTCAACACCTATCCTGGAAAACGGCTTTTCTGCTGGCAATTACCTCAGCAAGAAGGGTTTCTGAGCTACAGGCTTTAATGGCAGTACAACCCTTCCTAATCTTCCATCAAGACAGAGTGTCCATGAGAACAAATCCTGCATTTATGCCTAAGGTGGTATCCAGAGTGTCTTTAAACCAGGCTATCCACCTACCTACCTTCTTCCCCAATCCACAGAACAGGGGGGAAAGACTGCTGCATACTTTGGATGTACATAGACAGTTGCGCTACTACCTGGACAGAACCAAGGGCAATAGAAAAACTGACCAGCTTCTGGTAGCATATGCAACAGGAAGGAAGGAAAAGCAATTTCAAAACAGACAATCTCCAAGTGGATAGGAAATTGCATCAGATTCTGTTACTCCTACCATGGAAAGCAAACTCCACAGAACATAAGGCCTCATTCTACAAGGGCTACAGCCACTACCACAGCTTTCTTACGAGGAGTGGCTACCAAGGACATTATAGAGGCTGCTACTTGGACCTCCGTGCATACATTTGCCAAGCATTATAACGTACCTTTATACTCTAGATCCCGAGCAGGGTTTGCCACTGCTGTTTTGCAAGGGATCCTAACTACACCATAATTTCTTCTTCCTCCTCCCCTAGTTTGGCTATGGTATTCTACCCATTTGTAAGGACTGCAGATGCATCCTTGAAGGACATAGTACAGTTTTGTACCTACCATAAATGTAGATGTCCGAACAGGAATGCATCTGCAGTCAGGATTACCCACCCTCCTTCCCCTCTGTGGTATTCCTAGGGTATTTGCCCATCTAATAGCTAGCTGGGGGGGATCTCTTATGGTGTATTTGTTTGTATATATGTACATACATGCTTATTTTTGTGTTTGCCTTCTACTATTTGGAAACATTGGCATTTATCCAAAATTTAGCTATCCAAGAGGGCAACTGGCATCTGGGGCAAGAAACACTGAGGAAAATGGCGTCGGCTGATGCCTTTATACCCGAAGAACTGCAGCTATGACGTCGGGTGAAGAGCGACACCAGCCGAGGCCAGACCCAGACTTTGGAATCCGGCCGACCGAAGGGCTGCCTGACGACAGGAAAACCCAAAGGACTGCAGATGCATTCCTGTTCGGACATCTACATTTATGGTAGGTACAAAACTGTGCTTTTCCTCGGTTCTGCTCCAGGATCCCTTCTTCCTTAGCTTGGAGGACACTCCTACTGTTTCCAATGGTCATGCAGGTTTCTCCATGCCTTCTCTGCCACTATTTCCAAAAATTCTTCTAAAAGCCCTGAAGGGAAACTCCAAAACTTTGACTTCTGGCCAAGCCGGCATTGGTTTCCCTCATCTACCTGTCAAGGGCAACTTCTGGAAAATGCTGTTGAAACCTGACCTGGTCACTCAAGGAAGGACGACTGCTTCTCCATCCAACTGTAACCTGTATGCCTTACTGTGCGTGTTAGGGTTCTGACACCCCCCCCCCCCCCAAAGGACACCTCTTCTCTGAAGAGGTGGTTCAGGTTTTACAGGAAGCCAGGAAACCTACTACCAGAAAATTGTACATATGTGTAGAAGAGTTTTTCTATTTGGTGCCACAGACACATTTATTGTTATGGTAAGTTTTTACACAACTGTACTTTCTAATAGCTCACATAATTTAAGAATTTACGTGTTATATTTCCACAGAAAATGAACAGCTTTTTATACTTTCAGTTCTTAGCATGTCAGAGCAGTAGTATTCAAAAATGCAGTCCAGTCAGCAGCTCTCCATCTTTAGTGAGGATAGCGCAATGTTAGTATCTTATTTGGTTATAATGTTGATTATCTGATTCAGTGATGGTAAGCCTTACTGTTTGTAATGCCTGATGCTTAATTTCTTGTTCGTTTTCAGGGTTCTGTGGCAAACAAGTTTTATGTCCACAATGATATCTTCCGATACCAAGATGAGGTATTTAGTGACTCTGATGCAGAAGCACCAGAAGGTGAGCAAATCTTGTATTCTCTAGTTTTTTGGAAGTTTCCTACGTTAGAAGAAAATTTTTACCCAACTCTGGCTCTAATTTTTAGCAATTTTTGGGGAGGAGCAGATGGCAGCAATTTTGTGAAGGTTTTTTATGTGTTGCTGTTTGGCTTCTTTGTGCAAGCACACATTTCTGTTATGGAACATAAATATCGGTGCATGCACTTTGTTTTCCTTAATTTTTCAAACTGTTAGTACTCTCTGCTTTTGATTATGTCTGCAAATTGTTTCCCATTCTGTGTTGCAGGTAATTCAGATTTAAATAGCAGCTTGGACACCTGCAGGAGCTGGCTTTAGACCTAATAAACAAGGATATAGGGAATCTCCTAACTCTGGATCTCACACAGTTTGGTTTTGTGAAGGGCTGCTCAACTTGGTCGACTTCTTTGCGTCAGTCACCAGAGCTGTGGATGAAGGCAAGGTGGTTCATACAGCCTACCTTGATCTGGCCAAGGCCTTTGATACCATTCTCCTCTCAGGAATCATAGAAAAACTCACTAAGCTAGGCATCACCCCCTATATCACTTGCTGGGTTGCAAATTGGCTCACAGAACCCACAGTGTGAAAGTAGCTGACTCCATGTCCACCTGCCGACCAGTCACGAGTGAAGTCCCACAGGGTTCGGTCCTGGGTCCTCTCTTGTTTGGTATCTACTTCTCTGAAGTACAGGCCAACAAGGAAGGACTCTGGCTGACAAAGTTCGCAGATGATTGCAAGTTGGGAGCTATTAACTCCCCAAGTGATGTTGACATCCTACAGAAAGGCCTGAATGAGACCAGCGACTGGTGTCAGAACCATGGCCTTTAGCTCAATGCCAAAAAATGTGTTTTTATCCCCTTGGGGAAAACCCAGTTCCCTTGAATTACCACATTGGTGGTAGTCCACTGAACACAGAAGGCATTATAAAAGATCTGTGAACACAGGTTGACAGCAACCTCTTTTGTCCACCACGTTGTCACTGTGGTCAAACTCCTATATGGCACATCTCATTACTAAGGGTTTTGCATCCAGGAAAAAAGAGGTCATTGTCTCCTAGTCTTCCCTCATTAGGCCAGTCATATAAAGTACAATGCCCCATTTGGCATGTACCTCACTAGACACATGCAACAACTAGACAGGCCGCAAAAGTACCTCACAAAGAGGATCCTAGGCCTTAAACACTTGTGTATGGACAGACTCAAAAACTCCAACTATTCTCTGTCTCATACCGCCTACTTTAAAAGCGATCTCTGCTTGACTTATAAAGCCGTGTCAGACGCAGCTCTGTTAGAAATGCTACATCTAAAGAAATCCCAATCCCTGTGTACCACACGCTCCAGAGACCTCAGCATCATTACTGCAATCAACAGAACATTTTGGAGGGACAGGTTCATAACCCAGAGACTGCCCATGCTATGGAATACATTTCCCATGCATGTCAGGCAGAGCACCTCACCGGCCCTCTTCAAGAGAAATCTTGAGTGGATGGGAAGTAGAAAATTCATCCAGGGGATCACTACAGTAGCTCTACTCGACAGAGGCACTAGGAACTAAGTTCTGGTGGTATGATGCCAGGGTAATCCTATGGGCTAGGCTGGTGAAGGCCGCAGTGCCATTAGCCTAGTACACACCTATAAACTTATGAGAGTGGCCACTGCAAGCTTGATTATTGGGGGGGGGGGCGGTTTGCCATAAGGGTGACAGTTGCAGGGATAACTTGTATTACCTGATGGAATTTGAGCCTGCTGAGTAGCCAGGGGAAGTTGGTGTGTGGAGATTCGTAGGAATTACCAAGCAGAGGTGGTGCTTCCAGGATGAGTGAGGGTCATCCCTGAGAGCCAGGAAGCTGGCCCACTGCATTAAATCTGATTCTTGCTGGAGAACAGAAAGGCAGAGCAGGGTTCCAGAGCAGGAATAAATGAGCCACTGGGCTCTCACCTAGCCTGGGAATGCTTACATCCTGGCCCACAATTAATGGGCTGGTTGGGTGCAGGAGGTAGTCATTGGGCAAGGTTCTTGGGAGGGGGGGGGTGAAAGATGCTTCCTACAGTATGTGTCACTGTCTCTCTCAATGTCTTTGAACAGCCTCCTGTTTTTCATACCTGCTTCTATTTCAAGGATTTGAATGGGTGAGTATGGCTATATCCTATATGAGCAGCAGGTGACAAAGTAGATGGCTTGTAGATGAGATGCCAGCTCTTCACAAGGTGTGTGTGTGTATATAGACCCACCTACCCCTTGTTACTGTGGACAAGACGGTCTTTGAAGTATGGGAGGAAGCTGAAGCCCCTTGTAAAAAGCCCAAGACATTTGAGATTCATGCAAACTGCAGTGAAAGTAGAACAAAAGGTCTAAGCACTTTGAGGCAGCAGCTGCTGTACTATTTTGCCATTTTTTTTTAGTTGTGATCATTAAATGGTTTTGAAGTTTAGGTGGGCAAGTCAGTGCAGATTTATAATGGGTTGTAGCTTTTAGATGTTCTACTTTGTCTGTAGTAGTCCTAGTTTCATAGGCATGTACAAGGCTAATGACCACACCACAAGGCCCTTTTTAAGCCTAGCCATGCATCCCAAATTTCTAACAAGTCTGGTATCCTTGTTAAGTGTAAGCAGGGACCTGGGAGATGAACCATTTACAGATGGCACCTATGTCTGTAACACAGGCAAAGCCAGGGATGAGTTTCTTGTTCCCCATCTAATTGTCCACGTTGCTCTTGATTTGGATTAGGGAGGAGCTCTGCTTCACATGGATGGGGAATCCAGTGACTGGGTAGTCTCTGGGGTACATACCTGTCTCTCCAACAGGTCCTACTTGTATCACAGGCAAAGTTTTAAGTCTTTTGAACAGGTAATTCTGGTACTGTTTGTTTTGCAGATATGCAGGAGGTCCATCAGAATGGGGTCTGACAATGCTCTGTATTCTAGGCATAGATCTCCCTTCAGCAGCCTGTCGGAGACAGAATTTGGGAATAGGGCCTCAAGGTGGTCTGCATAGGACATTTTACCTATGCCCTGTATTCTTTTAGTGAGGAATCTCTGTGGACAGTCCATTTGCTGGATTGGCCCAGTTAGGTACACATCAGAGGGGGCACTGTACGGAGTGTAATGAATGCCGAATACAGTGGAACAATTACTTCTTTAGACCTAGATGCCATACCTCTATTTATAAGTTCACATAATCTCATTGTCTTCTCAATCATACCTGTTAAACTGCCCTCTTTTTCTCTCCTTTACATCCCACATTAACTAGCTTTTCTCATTTTGTATGTTTAACACTCTACCTGTAACTCATTATACTTGCCTACTCCTTCGTGTGATACTCTCCTAACCTGTCTCTTATTACTTCCTTCCCAGCCTTATCCAACACCTTTCTTCTGTCTGTCTGCTTCCTCCACTTACTCTTCTCGTATCTTGCTAATAATCCTCCTTTATTTTTCATGCAAAAATCTGTCAGCAGAACTCTTCACCTATGTCAATACCATTTTTATATACTGTGTTTTCTAGGTAGCTCATGGAAACCGAACATGTGTAATTGAGAAAGTTTATATACTTTATATGTAAATGTCTTCCTATTGATATGTATTTTAACTACTTTTATGTATGCAATATGTTTGACTTGGAACTTCTAACTACTTTACTTTTGTATATGGTGTATTATTTACTTTGCCTTGGAATTTTCTCCCCAGGCATCTCCTGAAAAGGGGCTTCTGCCCAGTCGGACTTTCCTGGTAAACAAATGTCAAGTGGTGCAACAGAATGATTTCTTCACTACTGTAGACACATGATGTTCAAAGGGTAGATTACTGTCTGTACGTCCCTGACTACTAGGTCAGCTAGTGTGTTCTCAATATGATGGTTGCCAGGTGTGGATGACTTCCCCATTGATACTGTTGTGCTCTTCTTGGCAGTAAGTTTTAGTCCATGACTCTTGACACCAGTTTGTGTCAGCCCTTCTGGAGAACATTTGTGTCTGTGGAATTCAGTAACCGCTCCTAATTTGCAATCTGCAAATTTAGTCTGCTGATCCCTGAGCAACTCCACTTGTGACTGGGCTCTTTCCAGAGGTGAATTCTCCAATTTTAACTTCTGGGTCCTGTCTGTGAGCCAGTTGTCTGTCTGCTGGGTGATGTACTGGTTTGTACTTAACCTCTTGAGTTTGTCAAAAATGCCTGAGTGGGGTATTGCCAGATGCCTTGGGCCAGGTCAAGATAGGCAGTGTGAACCATTTTGTCCTTATCTATTCCTTTGGTGACCCTGTCAAAGATGTCCACCAGGTTGAGTAGGCATGACCTGCCCTTGATGAAACCAACCTAGGTTGGGTTCAGTGATTGGAGGGTTTACTGTAGCATTGATCATTTCCATAATTCTTTCTGTGGCTTTGCATACAAGACTTGTGAGATTAGTGGGTCTGTAGATGGTCCATATTTTGCAGACTGACCGTTGCTGTTCTCCATACATGAGGCATGAGTCCTGTTTGGAGGCTCCAGTTAAATAGCAGTTCCAGAGGGTTTTATGGGTATGTTTCATGCTATTTAGAAGGCATCCTAGGATGTTGTCTGATGCAGTGTTCTTGGCCTTAGAGCACCAAGGGCCTGTTCCCTAGTGATAGCAGGGAGAGTTAAATTTGATATTTCCTGAGGGAAGGTTGAGGAGAGGGGGGGTTAAGTTGGAGCTGAATTTGTTGGCCAGTAAGTTTGCTGCATCTTCTGGCTCAGTATAGGTGGCTCCATTTATGTTGAGCTCATCACACAGTTGTGTATTGCTTTTGAGGTTGTGGACATAGCTAAAGAATTCATTGACATTTGTTAACCAGGTAGCGTCAGACTGGGCCAGAAGCCTGTTTTCAGCGGAGACCCGGGGAGAAAAGCTCCATAAACTGATAAGTTATTCAAAATTCCAGTGAGTAATATAAATGATACAGTACAAGCAGTAAATTTAGAAACATTTGTAACAATTTAGGATGAAGTTAACAATGCCAGACAGAGAAGTTGAGAGTTCAGGACATATTTTTTATTTATTTTACATTTGTTAACTGGGGTAGTCCGACTGGACACCGGTCTATTTTCAGCGGAGCCCTGGGGAGAAAAGCTCCACATGTGGATAGTTACATAAGAGTTGAACAGTAGCAGTTTTATACAGTCACATATAGATACCAGTACAGAATTATAGGATTATATGCATACTTGGAATACATACATACTTAAACTTAACATTGTAGTTTTCTTGTTCGAACTTGGACATTTTTAGTGGTAAAAGGCTGAAAAAGGTAGCATTACATTCAGTAGTACAATACATATGAGAATGAGACTAAGTCTGAAACATTGACTATTTTACAGATAGCCAGGTAGTGAATTGGTACAGTACAAGAATAATTTGTGGTTTTCCTTGGCCTGGGAGGCCAAATTTACCTCTAATCAGAGGATGTTTTGTTCTGAGTTTGAGAGTGGTTTTATCCTGCTGGGTGCTGCATCTCCTAACTTTTTCCATAATTTTCTTATGTCATACAGCCCATTGATTGTTTCACCAGGGTGACTTGTTTTTTTGAGTTAGATCTTTACTTCCTGATGGGTACAGCTGCTATGCAGCTATTAACTTGCTTGTATAGGGTGTTTGTTAACAGTTCAGCATAGGCAGCAGTGTTCAGTGTTTATGGGGTCTTGAAATTTTGCCAGGCCAAACTTGGCATGTTTGTTTCAAGCTCCTAGTGGTGAAATATTGGTTGGAGCTTTTTCCTCTTAAATCTGTAATGTAGTGCTGGGAACATGTAAGAGCAGGAGTGGAAAATTTATGCTACAGTTGTCTAAAATGCACTGAGGTGAAGGTCAATGTTCATTTATGTGTGTACTTGTACTTATTTTTATGTTTATTTTATACTGTTGTATTCTTGAGAAGAACAAACTGGAAAGTCGCCATGGGGGCAGAGAAAATTCACAGGCACTGTGCATGTAGAAATTACTACAGTACAAATGTTGCCATTTTTTGGAATTGTTTTGATATTTAATATTGGCAGAGCCAAATTAACTGTACAGTATTGCACTGAATCAATAGGAACCATAGGTGATGCTGGAGAAAGTTGTCATCTTATTGGTAAGATTTTTCCTAATACTTTACTGTTGCAGACATCACTTGAATTCCTTCTTGCAGGAGTCTGGCCTGACTTACAGAACTTTAAATGTCCTTCTATTCTCATGTTGCAGTATTCATACTGTGGGATCCTCCACCTCAGGTGACCCGAATGTCAGCTGCTTTACAAAAACTTTCAGCTTGGTTGCTGCAGGTGTGTGGGACATCACACGTGTAGGGTCATAAACCAGGGGCCTTAAATGTTTTGCTTGCACAGACCCCAGAACTTTTCTGCCACAGTCGAATGTCAGATCAGTCGCTTCGCTTTTCTTCATCAAGACGTCTAAAGCTAAGTACCCTGTTGGAGATTTCTTACTGAAATTGCTGCTTGAAGCTTGGTTAGCTGCCTTTTACTTTAACCGATGTTAACTAAGAAGGGTAAATGTCGATGCAGACGTCAAATTCCGCATGAAGACATCCAGGATCATTCTCTTCTGTCTAGGCTGGGAACACGACCATGCTTCCTGCGCTATCTGCCAGTCATTCGTCCCTATAACTTAGAAGCCGCTTGGCTGCCCTTAACCTGTATTTAGAAAATCAAAGGCTTAAAAAAAACTAGCCCTTAGGATGCATCTGGAATTGGCTGAACTGCTAGAACCTCCAAAGAAAAAGACGAAAGTTTTACTGCCTACCACCACTTCCTCTGTCATTGGATGACTTGCCGATAGAGGTTGAGGGACACCCGCTAGAGCTGTCCACTTCTACGGCCTCCCTTGAGGTAGCTGTACTCTTAAGCCACAGCCGGCACTTCTGCGGAGTTAACTCAGACATTGATTACTCCTGATGTTGAGGGGGAACCAGGTTCTACCAGAAGCTCTTCAGGATCTCACGAGGCCAAGGCTCTTTCAGCTGCTAAGACCCTAGAGCCTCTGCTTACCCTGTCTCCAAAAACTACTTCTAAAACAAAGCAGAAAACTAAGCATTCACCTACCCTATCTGATAGTCAACCGGACTGGCAGTCCATCACTCAATTCCTGATGCAGGCCTTCTTGGCCCTAAGGCCCACACCATCCTCAGCCCCCTCCATTTCTTTGCTAAGTCCAAGGCCTATGTCTGCTGCCTCAATCCTTCCTACCCCCCCAGCAGAAGAGGCCTTTTTCTGAGGAGTCTATCAAATACTTTACAAATAGCCTCACCCCTGGAATGTTTTTCTTCAGATGAGGGTTGTTTTGAAGGAGACTCCCTCAGAGGACATTACATTTGGTGAAACCATCACCAAGATGAAAGAATACTTCAAATGGGATTCTTCCCAAATGTCAAACTCAGATACTTTGAATTGCTGCAGGTTGAATCACCCTCCCCATCTGCCATTCCCCCGGTGATCCCTGCATACCTTCATGCATTTGCTTCATGCTCAAAGAATCCTGACTCCAAGCCAACAGCTCCAAAGAGACTAGACTGTTTCTATAAAATGCCTGAGGATCACAAATTTCTGGTAAAGCCCCCTTTGGCGGACCCTGCTGTCATAGCTGTGGCCCCAGATAGACGATCTAGGTTACTCTCTTCCTCTTCTGTTACCTTCTGATGCAGTAAAATTATAGGTAGGCTGTGCAAGAAAACATATGCCTCCTTTACCCTGGCCTTCAGAGCTGCTAATTATCAAACTCATATGGTTAAATTGGCTTGGAATTGGTTTCCCAAGCTAGTACGCTTCTCAGCTCCCTGCCTGATTCCCCTAACAAACTGAAGTAGTATCTAAGCTATCCAAGGCATCCCAGGTGGCCAGGCCCCTCTATAAGATGCAGTTGTGATGCAGTAGCAGTCTCTGCCAGATCAGCTGCAACTGCATCAGTTATGCGTAGGTACTCCTGGCTCTGACTTCAACCTCTGCCAGAGGACTTTGTTAGAAATCCTGGATGCTCCTCTTGACAGTAACCTTCTATTTGGAAAGAAATCTGCAGAGTTTTTTAAAAATCAGCTGGAGAAAAACAAAGAGCTGCAGGACATTAAACACCTGCTTGTCTCACCCATATCGAAGTTCTACAGAAACTACTCTATGAAGACATTGTGTCAGAAGGGCTCATTTTATGCCCCCCTTTAGTAAGCATAGGAAAGGGACTAGAAAACCTCCCTTACGGACTTCCTCTTCTCGGCCAGCCCAAAGAGTCCTTTCAGGACGGAGATAATGGCAACAATGCGTGACTGCCTTGCCCTACTTCCCCTGTCTTCCTGTTTCTTTCACTGTCTACCCCTTTGGAAAGAAATCAACTCAGACAACTGGATGCTGGCAGTAGTGGAAAACTGATATTTTCTTTCCTGGCTAGAAAAACCCAACCCTCAGGACATTCCTTTCCCACCAACAAAATCAATTAATTCCACACATTATACAGAACCTATGGGCTCGAGGCACCATAGAACCCGTCCCATTAGGACAAGAAGGAAAAGGTTTCTACTCCGGACTTTTCTTAGTTTCAAAAAAGGATGGACTATGGTGACCAGTCCTGGACTTAACTGTCCTAAATCTTTAAAAGTCCCCTCTTTCGGAATGCTGTCTCTACAGATGCTGCTTCCACTACTGCCACCATGAGCTTTCATGGCCACTTTGAAGCTGAAGGAGGCTTAACTCCACATCCCCATACACCCAAATCGCAGGAAATACTTGTTTGTTGGGCCCTGCTGTCATTTTCAATATACTGCCTTTCCCTTTGGTTTGTCCACTGCACCAAGAATTTTTACAAAAATGCCTAGCTCCCGCCATTGCATTCTGCAGGACCAAGGGCATACTGGTCTATCCATACCTGGATGATATCCTCATTCTAGCAGAGCAGGAAGAGATCCTCAGAAAGCATCTCCGGTTCTTGATGTCCCTGCTTCAGGGGCTAGGTTTCACGCGGAACTTTCCCAAATCATCCCTATCCTCAGACCAAGACAAGGTCTTCCTGTGGTGCAGGATCCTAACAGACCTAATAAAGGCATTTTTACCCCAAGAAAGTGATCTCCCTGACAAATCATTTCCATGACCTTCTCCACTCAGACCAGTTTTCAACAAGACGGTTCTTGCGTCTCCTGGGTCTTGTGGCAGCCACCATCCCCATGCTTTCCCTAGCCAGGATTCACATATGAAACTTCAGTGGTATTTAAAGAACATATGGTCCCAGCACAGCCATCCTTTAGACTACCAAATTCCTTCCTTGTCTGCTAACAGAACTAAGGTGGTGTATACAACAAATTCAAAGGAATCCAGGTCTTCCTCTGCACATTCCCACACCAGCTCAACACATGCACACAGATGCTTCAAGTCTGGGCTGGGGGGCTACTATGAAGGGACTCTAGGTACAAGCACCTTGGCAGGCATCTCTCCTAAAAAAGCACATCAATATCAGGGAAGTGACAGCGGTTCTGTTAGCCCTGTGAAGGCCTTTCTCCCTGTCCTTCAGCCAGGCCCACTACTAATCTTCACAGGCAAACACCACTGTCATGTGATACATCAGCAAACAGGGATGGGACCAGATCCTACTTCCTGTGCAAGCTGACAGTGCAGATTTGGGATTTAGCCTCACAGAACAACCTGTTCCTACAGGCAACATACATCCCTTCCCAGGACAACCAGCAGGCAGATATCTTAAGCAGATCATTCTCCCTACATCACGAGTGGATCATTCTCCCTACATCACGAGTGGATGTTGCACAGGGAAGATGTTCGTGTTTCACTGTTGCAGTCATTAATCTTGGGTTATCATGCTGGCAGGCTATCCGCAGTCTGCCTGAATTCCAAAGTCGTGGTCCGACGTCGGTTGCTGTCGCCTCTTCCCTGACGTCAGTGTGTCAGGGGTATAAAAGATGTAGCTGACGCCATTTTCTTCAGTCTTTGCCGCGCGGTGCCCGAAGCAGAAGCAGTTTGCAAGTGCCGGTCGGCCGACTCCTGAGATTTTCGTGTTCGAATTTCAGATCCAAAGTCTTCATTTAAAGCTAAGTACCCCATTGGGGAAACTTTTTTCTTGCTCCAGACCGATGTCAGAAAGTTAATTGTATTTCTTGTGGGAAGCAAATGCCTCATAAGGACTTCCATTCTTATTGTAGTCCTTGCCTAGGCCCTGATCACAACGTTGCTAATTGCAGGTTTTGTGCTAGATTTAACCAACGGAATTAAGTGTCGGTACGATTTTGCATTTCATTACTTTGGCCAAAGATTTAATTACACGATGTCAGATAGCCATCAGACTACCGCAATTCACATGAAACGCAAGGAAAAGGACAGGCATCCGAAGTCCAAAACTGATGAGGCTTCTAAGCCAGTCGCCGGTTCTCAGTGTGGTGCTTTCGCAGCCCCTGACGCCCGCTACCTCAGAGCCGCAGGCCGCTTCCGACTCCCACGTGAAGCAGACTAGGCCGCTGGAAACTCGAGGCATTGGACACTTGGAAAATATTCCCTCAGATGGATCAGGAGCCGCTGAGCAGGCATCGGCTTCTGAGGGTGATTTCAGGCCTACACAGTTGTATGTAAAAAGGGGTCCATCACTCAATTCCTGATGCAGGCCTTCTTGGCCCTAAGGCCCACACCCATCCCTCAGCCCTCCATTTCTTTGCTAAGTCCAAGGCCTATGTCTGCTGCCTCAATCCTTCCTACCCCCCAGCAGAAGAGTGGGGCCTTTTTCTGAGGAGTCTATCAAATACTTTGGCAAATAGCCTCACCCCTGGAATGTTTTTCTTCTCAGATGAGGGTTGTTTTGAAGGAGACTCCCTCAGGAGGACATTATTACATTTGGTGAAAACCATCACCAAGATGAAAAGAATACTTCAAATGGGATTCTTCCCAAATGTCAAACTCAGATACTTTGAATTGCTGCAGGTTGAATCACCCTCCCCATCTGCCATTCCCCCGGTGATCCCTGCATACCTTCAGCGCACGCTTCATGCTCAAAGAATCCTGACTCAAGCCAATGTAGCTCCAAAGAGACTAGACTGTTTCTATAAAATGCCTGAGGGATCACAAATTTCTGGTAAAGCCCTTTGGCGGACCCTCTGGTTGTCATAAGCTGTGGCCCCAGATAGACGATCTAGGTTACTCTCTTCCTCTTCTGTTACCTTCTGATGCAGTAAAATTATAGGTAGGCTGTGCAAGAAAACATATGCCTCCTCTTTAACCCTGGCCTTCACAGAGCTGCTATAATTATCAAACTCATAGGTTAAATTGGCTTGGAATTGGTTTCCCAAGCTAGGCACGCCTTCTCAGCTCCCCTGCCTGATTCCCCTAACAAACTGAAGTAGTATCTAAGCTATCCAAGGCATCCCAGGTGGCCAGGCCCCTCTATAAGATGCAGTTGTGATGCAGTAGCAGTCTCTGCCAGATCAGCTGCAACTGCATCAGTTACATGTAGAGGGTACTCCTGGCTCTGACTTCAACCCTCTGCCAGAGGACTTTGTTAGAAATCCTGGATGCCCTCCTCTTTGATGCAGTAACCTTCTATTTGGAAAGAAATCTGCAGAGTTTTTAAAAAATCAGCTGGAGAAAACAAAGAGCTGCAGGACATTAAACACCTGCTTGTCTCACCCATATCGAAGTTCTACAGAAACTACTCTATGAAGACATTGTGTCAGAAGGGCTCATTTTATGCCCCCCTTTAGTAAGCATAGGAAAGGGACTAGAAAACCTCCCTACGGATTCTCCCTTCTCGGCCAGCTCCAAAGAGTCCTTTCAGGACGGAGATAATGGCAACAATGCGTGACTGCCTTGCCCCTACTCTCTCCCCTTGGGTCTTCCTTGCTTTCCCCTTTCACTGTCTACCCCTTTGGAAAGAAATCAACTCAGTGACAACTGGATGCTGGCAGTATGGAAAAACTGATATTTCTTCCTGGGCTAGAAAAACTCCATACCCCTCAGTGGACACTTCCTTCTACCAACAAAATCAATAATCTAATTCCACACATTATATTAGCAGAACCTATGGGCTCGAGGCAATTATAGAACCCGGGTCCCCATTAGGACAAGAAGGAAAAGGTTTCTACTCCGGACTTTTCTTAGTTTCAAAAAAGGATGGACTATGGTGACCAGTCCTGGACTTAACTGTCCTAAATCTTTAAAAGTCCCCTCTTCGAATGCTGGGTCTCCCTACAGATGCTGCTTCCACTACTGCCACCATGAGCTTTCATGGCCACTTTGAAGCTGAAGGAGGCTTAACTCCACATCCCCATACACCCAAATCGCAGGAAATACTTTGTTTGTTGGGCCCTGCCAAGGCATTTTCTAATATATCTGCCTTTCCCTTTGGTTTGTCCACTGTGCACCAAGAATTTTACAAAATGCTCTAGGCTCCCGCCATTGCATTCTGCAGGACCAAGGGCATACTGGTCTATCCATACCTGGATGATATCCTTATTCTAGCAGAGCAGGAAGAGATCCTTTGAAAGCATCTCCGGTTCTTGATGTTCCAAGCTTGCCTAGGGGCTAGGGTTTCACGCGGAACTTTCCCCAAATCATCCCTATCCAGTCAGACCAAGACAAGGTCTTCCCTGTGGTGCAGGATCCCAACAGACCTAATAAAGGCATTTTTTACCCCAAGAAAGTGATCTCCTGGACAAATCATTTCCATGGACCTTCTCCACTCCAGACCAGTTTTCAACAAGACGTTCTTAAGGCTTCCTCCTGGGGTCTTTGTGGCAGCCACCATCCCCATGCTTTCTTCTAGCCAGGATCTCACATATGAAACTTCAGTGGTATTTAAAGAACATATGGTCCCAGCACAGCCATCCTTTTAGACTACCAAATTCCTTCCTTGTCTGCTAACATGAACTAAGGTGGTGTATATAACAAATTCAAAGGAATCCAGGTCTCCTCTGCACATTCCCACACCAGCTCAACACATGCACACAGATGCTTCAAGTCTGGGGCTGGGGTCTACTATGAAGGGACTCCTAGGTACAAGCAATCTTGGCAGGCATCTCTCCTAAAAAAGCACACATCAATATCAGGGAAGTGGACAGCCGGGTTCTGTTAGCCCCTGTGAAGGCCTTTCTCCCTGTCCTTCAGCCAGGCCCACTACTAATCTTCACTACAGGCAAACACCACTGTCATGTGATACATCAGCAAACAGGATGGGACCAGATCCTACTTCCTGTGCAAGCTGACAGTGCAGATTTGGGATTTAGCCTCACAGAACAACCTGTTCCTACAGGCAACATATACATCCCTCCCAGGACAAACTACAGCAGGCAGATATCTTGTAAGCAGATCATTCTCCTACATCGAAAAAAGTTCAGGATCATATTCTCCCCTACATCACGAGTGGATGTTGCACAGGGGAAGATAGTTCGTGTTTCCACTGTTGCAGTCATTAATCTTGGGTTATCATGCGCTGGCAGGCTATCCGCAGTCTGCCTGAATTCCAAAGTCGTGGTCCGAATGCCGGGTTGTTATACCGCCTTTCCTGATCGCTGTGTGTCAGGGTATAAAAGATGTAGCTGAATGCCTATTTTCTTTCTAGTCTTATGCCAAGGAAAAGTGCCTGAAGCAGAAGCAGTTGTGCAGGCGCCGGGTCGGCCGACTCCTGAGATTTTCGTGTTCTCAATTTCAGATCCAAAGTCTTCATTTAAAGCTTTCAAGTACCCCATTGGGGAAACTTTTTCTTGCTCCAGACCGATGTCAGGAAAGTTAATTGTATTTTGTGGGAAGCAAATGCCCTCATAAGGACTTCCATGGCTCTTATTGTAGTCCTTGCCTAGGCCCTGATCACAACGCTAAGCCATAATTGCAGGTTTTGTGCTAGATTTAACCAACGGAATTAAGTGTCGGGTACGATTTTGCATTTCATTACTTTGGCCAAAGATTTAATTATTAGAACGATGTCAGATAAAGCCATCAGACTACCGCATTCACTATGAAATCGCAAGAAAAAGGACAGGCATCCAAGTCCAAAACTGATGAGGCTTCTAAGCCAGTCAGCCGGGTTCTCAGTGTGGTGCCAAGAGGCCCCTGACGCCTCCGCTACCTCAGGAGCCGCAGGTCAGCTCCGACCCCCACGCAGAAGCAGACTAGGCCGCTGGAAACCTCCTCGAGGCATTGGACACTCTGGAAAATATTCCCTCAGATGGACTTCAGTATTTGAGCTTGAGCAGGCATCGGCTCTGAGGGTGATTTCCAGGCCTACACAGTTGTATATGTAAAACCAACTACAGCTTCAGAAGGCTGTAAAGCTCTAAAGTACCACTAAAGACCAAGAAAACAAGTGTAGCAAGCCCATGGATAGGCCTCCATGCCTAAACAACAGATGCTCAAAATGGCCGAAGACCTAATTACTTTGATCAGGGGTTCCCATCCCCCTCCTGATAAGAGACCTAGGCAAGACAGAATATGAATCTTCAGATCAGGTTTCCATTTTCTCTGACTCCTCTTTTGAACAGGAATACTTTCTTCCTCCCTATGAAGATTCTGATGCTGAAGAATCTATCCCTTCAGCCTCTCCTCCTGAGGATTATTCTTTTGGGGAAAGTTCTCGCACAATTCATGAGGGAGCACTTCCACTGGGAGAGCCAAGACCATTTTAGAATCTAAGAAAAGGCTCAGAGACTTTCTTTTACTGTCTCAGCACAGGCCTCTTGCTATCCCCCCAGTTTTAGACATTGTAGATGTATTTTCAGAGTCCAGTCTGCCTCCTGACTCTTTTCCACCTGCACCAAGGTTGTAGCCAGACAGATGCTAGCAGGGTTCCAGATTCACATACATTTCTTTATAAAACCCTGCTGCTGACTCCAGAAACTATTTCTCAGGGTCCCAAAGGGGTCATAAGGCTTTCCCACTGCAAAAACCCCATCCCTCTGATAGGGATTAGCAAGGCACTGGACAGATGGGGGGTTTACACTTCTTGCTACTTTGGATGTGAGGGCTTTAAATTGTCAATTTCATATGCTCAAATATCAGCAATACTTAATATCACTGCTTAAACAGAAAATATTAAATTCTGAATGTGCAGAAACAAGGAAATGCAGTATTTATTGCATGCAACTGAACAAGTGGGAAGGCATTACTTGCAGTTTGGTTTTGATTCTCTGGAGGCCTCTTTGCAGTGGCCACTGTTCACCAAGGGTTCTTGTCATTAGGAGGCATGCTTGGTTAAAGGAACAGAATCTGCCTGATCATGTCAAAGCAAAATTATTAGATGCTCCATTACAGCATGATACTTTTGTTTGGTGTTAAAGCAGAAGAGGTGTTGAAGAAAATGGAGGACAAAGCAAAATCTATGTAGACAGTTAAGGATTTCTTACAGGTGCAGCAACCCAGATTTAGCAGGAACTGGCCTACAAAGAATTGGTCCTTTCCAGTGTCAGAACACAGAGAGACAGATACAGACGCCACAGAGGCAGATCCTAGCCCCAAGGCTCATACAGGCCTAAACAATGGGGTGCTTCTAGCTCCAAAAGCGGAGAAGACAAATCACAGCCATACAGGAAACAGTCCCAATGACTTTCCTCTGCCAGCACCAAGCACTTATCTTTTGGCAGCCCCCTTAGGGGGAAAACTAGCACTTTTTTCGCAAAATTGGCACATGATCACCCAGGACAAGTGGGTCTTGAATGTAGTGTCTCAGGGCTACAGGTTCCACTTCCACACCCTGCCAAGGGCAAAAGGTATGCCAGACCTGCCACACAATCAATGGGCAGAGGCACAAAAGCAAGTTTCATCCCTCATGGACATGAGGGCCATTCAGCTTAAAGTACTCACAGCAAGAGCAGGGACAAAGATTTTACTCTGAAAACTTTTCTTGGTACCCAGAAAGGAGCAAAGCCTGGACAATTAACATTGACCTGTCTATTCTAAACACAATTTCTGGATCGCTCCAAAATTCAAAATGTTGACTCTGTAGCAGCTTTCCTTGCTACTCCCATGCTGGGCAAGAAGGCTTTGCTTGTAACTTTGGGAACTAAGAGGCATACCTGCATGTCCCAATCAGACAATCTTGGGTAGAAGATACCCCAGATCTCATAGCTGGCTCAATGCACTACCAATTTCTCTGCACTGCCCTTTGGCTTACATCTACTGCACCCAGGGTCTTGTATAAAATGCCTGGCACCAGTAATTACTGTATTTATGCAGAATGAATTCAAATATATCCTTATTTCATGGGCCACTGCTTTATTAAAGCAGAGGAACAAGGACATTTTACTAAAGCATCTGTATGCTTGTAAAAGATTACTAATTTGCCTCAGAGAGTACATACAGTAAATCAGAAAGAAATCGTCAAAACTCGTAATCTCTCAAGAGATAATGGTTCCCAGTTCAAGCTTAAATACAACTGTCCAGATGGCTTATCTCATGCCAGACAAACAGACATTGTCTGACTACTTATTTCTAAAATTTTGGCAACAAAGCACTCCAGTTTATCTGCAAGAAAAAGTACCTGCAGGCTTTGGGCTTTCCCATGACATCCTGCATTCCGGCTTAATTCCATATGCAAGACTCATGATGAGGAAACTTCTCTCAGGCGGTACCTAAAAAGTGTTCTGACTCAACATTGCTACACCCCTGGAAAACAATTATCCCTTGGCCCCTGCCTGCAAACAAAAGAGCCGATGGTGGGCAAAAGCATGTCACCACAACACGCGGCAGCCATTCACCTTTACCCACAGCCAGGCAGACATTGACAACAGATGCATCAGATTATGCCTGGGGTACCCATATGGCAGGAAGATGTATTCAGGGCACATGGTCCGCAAGTCAAATGCATCTACATATCAGAGATGCTAGCTGTTCAGAATGTCCTGACAGCCTTTAAGGATCTACTTCATCCAGGACAGCTACTGATAGATGGACTACAGTCATGTGGTACATAAGCAGGGAGGCACACATTCCTACCCCCTCTGCAGGCTAGCCATAAACTTGTGGGACACAGCATTGACTTACCAAGTACATCTGCAAGCACAATTCCTGCCAGGAAGGACAATTACTCTGGCAGACGAGCTAAGCAGAAACCTAATGGATCCCCACGAGTGGAAATTGGATACACAAGTCTTCGGCATGATAACAAGGAACTGGGGATGCCTGGACATAGACCTATTTGCCTCCCCTCACAACTACCAAATACAGAGATTCTGCACAAGGACTTGTCACAAGCAAGCATGGAAAGTGGATGCTCTATCTTTCCGCTAGAAAAACCTAACAGTATATGCCTTTCCTCCTCTGCATCTCCTCCCCAAGGTACCCCTCAATGTCAGCCGAGAAACTAAAAATTATGCTGATTGCCCCAGACTGGCCACTCTTCTTGCTAATCCCTGGTACCCACCTCTAAAACAGCTTGTCTCCATGCCCAGCTTGGACCTTTCCTCAAATTCCTCACTTATTGACCCAAAAAGATAGTCTGATACTGCGCAGCCAACTCAGGACCTTAAACTCAAGGTGCGCATGGCATGGATAATGTAGCCATTCAAGACGCACCTCTCTAAAGCAGTGATGGATGTTATTTTGAGGCCAGGAGGCCTAGCACACGAAAATATTATGCAGAAAAATGGAAGAGATTCTGTGCTGGAACCAGGCACAAGGTATTGACACGACTGTTCCATATATTCCTCAGATTTTGCAATACTTAACTGAGATGCTTGATAAAGGCCTTTCCTTTTCATCAATTAAAATTCATGCCTTTGCCATTTCAGCTCATTACAATACAGAACCACCTATTTTTTCTCATCCATTACTATGGGAGTACCTCAGAGGGGCCAAAAACATAAGACCTCCAAAAAAATATCCTTGTTTCCCGCCTTTCCTGACCTAGAATAGTCCCTTATACAGGCATTGCTGTATTCTGGACTTTTGAATAGTTCCTGTGTTGCCCATTTCCTTACTTGGATAGAAGGAAACTTCTTTGTTCACCAGTGGGGAGCATTGAGCAGCCTATCTGTCCCTGGAGGAGTGACCTCTGCACAAGAATCTTATAGTTTATTGGCCGTTTTGGGCCAATTTCTAGCTCTTTAAAGTTCCCTGTATAAAAACCCACTTTGGTGTGGTTTTTCGCTTGTTCCTACTCAGCAACAGCTCCTTGTGGTCCTGCAGAGTGGTGCTAGCAGCAGAGAAACGAAAAGAGTGACTGCTTTCAAGATTTAAGTATAATTTACTGTTATTACCTGTGCAATCATGCCTTTTCCTGCTGAAAAGCGAGTTTAAACTGCTGATTTACCTGCTTTTAAGCCTGTTTTTTTGTGTTTTCTCATACCTGCACTTGTAAAAGTTTGTTTGTTTGAATTTAACTGTTGAGGCTGCCCACTCAAGTGCGCTAGCCTGTGTTTAGAATTTACTGTACTTTTCCTGCTGTTTTTCTGAAAAAAAAAAGAAAAAAACAAAAAAAAAATCCTTGTTTCCTGCCTTTCCTGACCTAGACTAGTCCCTTATACAGGCATTGCTGTATTCTGAACTTTTGAATAGTTCCTGTGTTGCCCATTTCCTTACTTGGATAGAAGGAAGCTTCTTTGTTCACCAGTGGGAGTAGGAAGCTTTGAGCAGCCTATCTGTCCCTGAAGGAGTGACCTCAGCACAAGAATCTTGTAGTTTATTGGCAGTTTTGGGCCAATTTCTAGCTCTCTAAAGTTCCCTGTATAAAAACCCGCTTTGGCGCGGCTTTGCTCGATTTTGAGCATAGCGCAGCATCGGGCAGCACCGCTTAACCAGGCTTAAATCATTCTCGGCTCCACAAAGTCTGCTCTTCACTTTTTCCCTTAGATCTGATCTATTCTCTCAAATAAAGACCTTATTCTAAACCTATAACTTAGCACTGCTCTTACACACAATTATATAAGTTAGCACTAATAAACTAATAGCACTACATCTTCATATACTCCCTAGGAATACTCGTTCCCCTATTGGTCCTTTTTGTCAGCCTTAAAGGAGTTACTTATACTATACCGGCATGTCCAAAGGTCAGTTGCCAGTTTCCTCTCCAGTCCAGCTGGTGAATCTGGGAATCCTGAGGCAATGTTACAACTGCCTCATGTACACAGACAACCCTCTCCTCCTCCCAACAAATACTGATATATGTGAGAGATGCAACCATATAGCCAAACTGGAGGCTAAGCTCTCAACGCAATACTGGCCCAGCCAGTCAGGTGCAGAAGGTAACCATACACACCACAAATCCAGTCACACATAGACCTGCCACATCATCAAATCAAACACATAAACACACTAAAACATACACTGAGGCTCTAAATACAAATCTGCCTAAACAGCAGAGACCTCCAAAGCAGACATCCAAGCAACCTCTACAACACAACAAAAAAAATGAAACGCATGAAGCATGCTTTGCCACAAAATCAGTGTGCCAAAACAGTCACAGCCCTTAAGGACAAAAAAACACACCTGATACACTTGTAATAGGTGACTCTGATCATCAGGCACCACCAGAAAGAACAAGAAGGTCATCAGTGAGCGGCTGCCTGTCTGGCGCCAGGATCCACCATTATTAACACAAGAACTCAGGTCACTCCAAAGCAAAGTACAAATATGACTCTACATCCCATGCTGGTGGAAAATGACTTGCCAGTACTCCCTGGACTACTATGAAGAGAGACATAGAGGAGCTCGGATCATGTAGCCTGGTGACAGGTATGACCCTGACCTTGAGTAGCATCTTACCCTCACCGAAAATGATGCCACAGTATAAAGACAAAATGATCAATTTTAACAATTGGCTGAAGTTCTGTGTCATTCAAAGGATCCAGTGTCTGTCAGCTTGGGATGATATGCTCGACAAGTTACACGCTTGCTTCGCTTAGGACGGCTTGGTACCTTGTCAACAATACGCTCTGGTCTTTCGGATACTGGCAAAGGCTCTTGCCACTCCCTCATAGTGCCTTTTTTAGGCTGAGGCTCAAAGACAAACCCACCTCCACCAGACAACACAAGGAAAAAATAAACTAAGGGTAATGCTATTCAACCCAGAAGTCTAAATCTCAAAAACGCAAGCACTCGAGGCCTCCTCAGCATGGAGAATATCATGTTCTGTGCAGTAACAGAGACTGGTTCAAGGCTGCCCGAGAGTAAGCACCCCAGTACTACTAGAAAGCAGGTTATACCTCTCATTACCATGCTTTTCGCCCCAAAACTCGGACTCCAACCACAAAAGGAGGGGGGAGTATCCATATTCATCAAGGATACCCATTCCTCCAGGTTAGTGGCACTGCATGAAGCATCAGAAACCATCCATGTGCAACTAACAGTGGGCAAACTGCATTTCCAGCTTATAGCCTGCTACAGACCACCATCATCCCAAACTTCTGAACCTCGCTATGGCTTCTCCTTGAGAACATTTTGAGAATATGAATGTCTCTCCAAATACCTTGTATTGGGTGACTTCAACTGCTCAAGCATAGACTGGGAACACTCACTCAAGCCCTAACAGCCTAGCCCAGAGGTTCCTGGAATTTATAAACTCAAAATGCTATGGTAGAACAACTGGTCACTCACGCCTACAAGAGGGGTGTAAACATATTTGGACCTGGTCATCAGCCAAACATGGGGACTCTATGCTCTACACCAGATGTACAATTTCTCTTTGGTAAGACTCAGACCACAAGTTAATCTCGGCTGGACATGGTTCCACACATCCCACCCCCGCCCACCACCCCAAAACTACACAGTAAAAAAACTTCTCCAAGGCTAATTTCACACTCCCAAATCCGGGGTGAAAATCACCCAAAGCCCCCGTGGCAAGTGAAAACTACGGCCCAAACAGCAGGTGAGTCCTATATAAATGCATTCTGGGTTTGGA